>NC_056555.1:12160478-12517304 GCF_910596095.1 Thunnus maccoyii
GAGACGTTGGAAGATAATTTATACACATAGATATCTACATACAGTGTAAATTTAAAATTATATAAACTCACCGGCATTTAAGGTGTTTGTTATTGATGACAGCAGCTGAGCGGGGTGTGCGACTCCAGTGTTAGCTCCGGCTAAGTTAGATTGAGAAGCGAAAGTGGAGATAAATCAATTCTTAATCCCTATAGTTTAAAAAATATACTCCTCATGCCGGTAAACAGCTCTGGATTAGAGCAGAATCCGGTGTGACTGCTGTGGTGGTCCATTGAGTGTTTATTCCTCCTGAAATCATCAGCAGCTGCACCAATATGCTCCCCGTCTCTTTCCTCCAGCTGGTTGGCTCTCAACAGCTGTCTGTCGGCATGCGTGGCTGAATCCCCTGGTCCAGCCCTGCGATAGGTGCAAACTTTTCACTCGAGATTAATATTTTCAACTTGCGTGAATACATGAAAGACATGTCTTTTGTGTGATTCGTGTCACGTGATTTGTATCTTTGCATTGACTTTGTATGTAATCTCATTGCACGACAAATTTGCCTCATGTGAATCACATCTGAGAGCCCCCTTTGTTGACCTCCAGCCTTTGTTGGCATCTGAAAATGCCTCTATTATCCCATCAAGTTCAACTTCATATTCAGTAGTCCCCCATGTTGATGTCTGGCACAGATGGAATAATCAAGTGCAGCAAGCTGTAAATTCATATTGTAAGCCAAGAAAAAAATCACAAAGAAATCTGAAAGTTAAAGCACTGGGAGAGACGTACAGTATGCTGTTTGAATACAGAGTGACAGAAGCCATTTTCTCTTGTGAACTCATGATGGTGTCAGGAGAATCAGATCCAGATGTTTTCCGGAGTTGCCCTTTCACACATGTAGCACACAACAGGAGATTTTCCATGTCAGACATGTCTCACCTACTGGAAATACTCTGTTTGGTTTAGGTAAAGGGTGGCCGCATGATAGAAATGTCATCAACACGCCCACTCGCTCACTGTGAATTCTCCGGAAAATGACCTGCTGTACTCACACGTGGGCTCAATCGGACATTACATGGACATACAAGGGAGCTAGCAGGGTAAAGTCCGTTTAATGTATAGTTCAACTGATTCAGACATTTGTGTTCTCACATATAGCTCCTGGGTAATGTCTGGATATTTTCAGAGTTGGAGACGGATAGATGATGTACATTGTCCCACAGTTTCTTCAAGGAAAGCTGAGCTCTCTTCATCTGATGCAATCCAGCTGTCTGAACCTCCCTTTATTTACCGTATAATCCCAGACAGTGCAACTGTTGAAAAGAAGAAGTCAGTAGAGTCTTACTTATCAAAGTTCTGCGCTTTTCTTACACTACCTGCCCTTATATTTACATCTAAATGACTCTTGATGATGACAGACATAGTGCAGACCCAATTATGCAATGGAGCTGGCAGTGGAACCTGACAAATGATGGGTAATGGCTTACGGTTGGAGGCATTTCCAACACTCTCCACTTTAACTAACGTAGCTGTGTCTCCATAGTTCTGATTCTGACAGAGTAATTTATTCCCACTCCGCCAGCATGGAACCACGGATTTAAAAAGTTTCACCACTTACCCACCCCTTCCCCCCATTTTTCACTCCAGAATGAAACTGTTATTATTCAAAAGAGAAATGGGAATTCATGCAGGCTTAGACACGGCCTTATATCTTCACTTACTTTTTCTTCTTTCCCTCCTTTTGTATTCCCCCTTTTCCCTGTTTTTTTTTTTTTTTTTTGCTTTTGTATTTTTCATTATATGAGCATCTTTCGTGATGCTGCAATCGTGCAATTCATCTTGGGTGAAGCGCTACCTGCCTCTGTCTGCATCTTGAAGGTTCAGACGCTACAAACAAGACATAGATCAGTTCTTATTGATTTGACAGACACCGGCATCGGCTTCGTTGCCAATTTAATGCAGAGTTAATTTACAAGGATGACACATTGTGTGATTTTTAAGATGAAGAGTTGCATAATTTTCTTAATAAAATATTTTGAAGTCTGGCTTTAAGGATGTGCGCCTCAAAAATCATTTCACATCAAGTTGTCAACCTCATTAGATGCCTGAACGTCTCTTTATTTTAATCTTCTTGTTGCTGCTTCACATACACGTCTAAAATTATCTGCTGTTCTCTCTTTGGTGAGAAGGTCATGTGCTTTATGTAATTTTCAGGTCATTAATATGTGAATATAGTTAAAACTATATGCAGCGTTACCGCCACATCTTTTTTTTTTTTTCTGCTCCCACTTGGCTGCGTGCTGTGACTTTGCACTCACATGTTGTGAATGGTGTTGAGCTTCAGCAGCTGGTGGCGGCACCTCAAAACATATCCAAAGACGTGTTTGAAATGTACAAAGACAGACGTTAAAGGGCACAGACATCGGTGAAAACATGCGCACGCACACACACACACACACACACACACACACACACACACGCAACTGTAACACTGATACAACTTGATTTGGGTGTGAACTTCTGAGCAAGAAATTCGGAGATGGAAACTTAGAATTCTGTCACTGTTTCATGTGATGAGAGAGAGAGAGAAAAGATGGTAAAAGGAAAAAGAGTGGAAGGACGGAGATAAAAGTAGAAGAGAGTGAGAGAAAGAAGATGAGATGAACGGAGCAAGCGGGAATGATGAGATCGAAGAGGAGAAAGGAATGGGGAGAGGAAGAAAGGGGAAGCATAAAAAGTTCCTCCAAACTAAATGACATGAAGGTCGTTTGTCACCGTCTTCCAAAATGACCCGTCTTTTCATGTCTACTATATCAGTACTTCACTAAAACTACTTGATTACAGTTGGGTAAACATTGTGGTCATGGTTAAAGAAGAACTACTTAGTTAGTGTTATAATGAAATAGTCTGATACATGTAGGAATTGCATCCATATCGGATGATTCTGCAACTCAAGGTTTATTTGAAATGCCAACTTTCACTGACAGTACAGGAAGTAGTGCGCTCTATATGTAACAAAACAGGAAGTAGAGTGTGGAGGGCGGGGAGGTGGATGGGGGTGTAGCTCGTCAGATTTTCATGCCTTTTTTTTTTAAACCGTAACCACAATCTTTAAGTAATGTAACCATAATCATACCTTAAACATAGTTAATGTGCGGAAAAAAAAACCCTAACTCTAATCCATACTGTAGTTACCATACACAGATACTTTAGAAAGTGTGAATTTTAACAGTAGTGTTGGACAAACATTTATTTTTGAAAAGTAATTTAGTGTTTTGCGGACTTGCTCAAATGTTCTTGTCTGCTGATAAAGTTTTGGTTTAAAGAAACTAAAATTGACAGTTGGCCAGGAAATATGAACAGTAGGAGTAGCTTTGTTCGCCCAAGCATCCAACCTGACCCCTTCCCGTTTACCTCACTAAGCCTTCTGCCTTTTTGGTCATGTTTGAAACAATGCTGTCGTCTCAAAAGAGCCGAACTCTATGAAAGGAGGCACTGAAACAAGAGGATGTGAAGAAAAGAAAGAGGAGAAATTAAGAGGAGCAGGCGAGAGAATGATGGAAAATAGAGTAAGAGGACGAGAGAAATGCAGAGGAGAAGGTGGAGAGTTTCAACCCATGCCCATGTTAAAGGAATCATGCACCCGCACGGCGCCTGATACATTGCCACATTCAGCATTATCACTTAAACATTACAAGTCATGAAAATGTCACCTCGGGCTTAATTGATTGCAGCTTCATATATATGTTAACTATTTAAATATGGTTGAAAAGTCGAACAGAGGTGAAAAAGAGGTGAACATGAATATTACAGACCTATACCGACACCATCCCCCTCCTTTCTCCAAGAATATGTGAAGGATTAAACCTTCACATATTCTACAACTCTCGCCTGATGTATTTGTGCGAAGAGCATTTCCCCATCAGCCTTGTTAAGTGGAAGAGAAGGCAGTAAGAAATTCATAACGTGTTAAGTCATCACAAACACTTAAAAAGGCTCAATTTAGTGAACGACCACTGTATTCAAAGGAGAGAATAGAGCTTCACATTTTCATTAACATTCTAAATGGGTCCAGGTAGACGCATTTGCTCACAGCTGACAGGAAGTAAAACTTGGACCTAAATCACTTCCCGGCGACACAATCCCAATTAAAACGGTCCATTCAGTTACTCTCATTGTGTTCACAAGCTGGTGGGAAGTTCCAAACATCTGGGACCTCCAGGCTGGATGCCAAACCCGGGAGACAAATGATAAACAAACACCGGTGCCCTGCAGCTTTAACTAATTTAAGCAATATTCCTCCAAGAATCTTTTGAAACACACACACCGTCTGTAGGATTGAAAGACGGCTGATTTTTTTTATGTTAGTATAAGCTGTTTCCAAGGTAATATTTATCTAGATGTACATTGTGTTTATATCGTTATTTACAGTAGATTTCAGAAAAATCATGTAAAAGTTTGAATGTAATCTATGAAAGGAAGAACTTTGGCTTTCGTCAGAGGCCAAATATTGTTGTTGGAGGGCAGGATTTGGCCCACAGGCAGCTATTTGCCTACCTCTGCCACAAATAATGTCCTCATACTCTGGTCAAAAAAAGAAAAAAGCCACTTGGTCAACATTGTGGGACATCAGTCAATAACAGCAGCAAACTGTCGTCCTGTTGCCAAGGTGATTTTGACAACAAGAATTTAGGTCTTTCCATAAACTGGCAGTTGAATTTCAGCAGCCAAAAACAAGAATGACCTGGCTTATTCACTACTTGTTTGATTATGTTTCAGATAATTGCATTGAATATTCTTTATATATACTGTCTGTTAAACAAGAAGGTGTTTTTTTTCTCTTCTCCAAACTTTCTCTTTTCTTTTTATATTTGACATTTCAGTTCTAATTTATGTGTGAATTTCTTTTTCTGGCTTTCCCTAATTCTTTTCTCTCACACACTCACATATACTAAATTGCTGTTCTTTGATGTGCGATTTTAAGGTTAATGTGTTAATTGATGCAGCAATTTAATTAAAAGAATACGTGATTCATGTTTTTTTTTTGTGCTTCTTTCAAGTTATTTCATGCACAAAATGCAGGAGGGTGATATGAATACTTGGGCAGCAGGGTCTTCTCATTTAAACTTTGGGTAAATGTGTTTTCTGGTATATATCAGTTTTTTTTTTTTAATTGGACAGATGGGCAACCAGAGTACCTAAACAGAGACAGACATCCGGTAAAATATCTAGTTTAAATGAAAGAGGTGAGCATTACTCATGCATTGATTTTTAAATCCATTCCTCACAAATAATTTATTTAGTCGTTTGGTTGAATTCATTACTTGAATGTGTTTTTCGGATACCGGTTGCTATGGTAGCAGACGGGAGAGGTAGAGGGATGCAGGCAGGGGAGCGGGGATGAGGTGGAGTTTCTGCTTGTGGAGGAGAAAGTTTATGGTGTCACATTTGGTCTCCAGGAGATATTCCTCCTTGCTTCTCAATGTAAACTCTTTGTTGTGCAGCAGCCTTCAAGTATCACAGGACACTAAAAACTACACTTACCCTAACTTTGTTTCCAAAAGTGCAAAGTCAGACACACTGCTTGCTTTTTATTACAGCTTTTGGGTCCATTACTTTCATTAGCTTCTTGAATCAGGCCTTTTGCAATTAAAAAAGAAGCAACAGCATGTGTTATGTCTGTGTGTCTTTTTACTTGTTTTGTTATATGGTGTAAAACTAGAAAACGCCGACGGGACAGTTTGATGTCGCGGCTTTTCTCTGAGCAGCTCCCTGCTCTCGCTTTGCTGGTGGTCGTGACTGTAAACATTTGCACTCCGCCTGCTCTGTTGGGTGACCGTGTTTCAGGTAATGAAATAAGTTGGCTGCTGAGCTGTCGCTTTCTTCAACGACACTTGAAGTTCCCTCTGAAGGAGCACCCGTGTCTTTCATGATTCTCTTGTATAATCAAAACAGTAGCATGTGGTTTGTTTAGCTAAGTGAACCAACCATGCTGGGGGGCATGGGCTGTTTAAAATACTGCTATATGAGTAAATAGCTTTGTTCCTGTGATTTGATAGGCTGCTGTGCGCTTTCAGGCAATGTTTCCTATCAACAGTCTGTATAGAAGTGTATATATCAAGTGTATATATCTTTTATATCACCCAGCCCTACTTTGAAGGAGGTTTCTCCTTAATTTGCTTCCCACACACAGAAGCATGGTGGCAGTGTGGTCTGAGTGCACACAGACAACTTTTAGACCCTCAGAGAAAAGATATTTTGTCCTGTTCTTTCAGGACTGAGATTTAAGGTAGAATTAAAAGGTTCATAAAAGTTATACTCATAGTTCTGCATTGATGTGAGAAAATAGCTGTCTAGTTTTGTGTATGTATGTGTGTGTGTGTGTGCTCGGGGTGGTTGTTGCTGGACTCACAATGCACACGCCTCCGGCTGTTCTTCCGCATTCAGCAGAATGCAGGAAGCTTTTAATGAAAGAGAAAAATATATGGCTTTGTCTCTCTCTGCAGTCCCATTTTTTCGTTTGAGTCACCCTCAGTTCTTTTTGCTCTCCTGCAAGTCGTTTCTCTCCATCCTGCGGGCTGCCTTCCTTTGTCTGTCTCTTGATCTCTCCTTCCTTCTTTTTCTCTCTCCTGCACACACACACACACACCGAAACATGCGTCTTAATGTAATAATGTATTAGTGGCCTATTATGAGAGGCGGTGAGATCTCATCTCAGCAGGTCACGTTATTAACTCTCTTCTGTGGAGTACTTCAGGCTATTTACATGTGTGTGTCTGTTGACAGTATATGTGTGTGTTGTACTGCAGGTACAAGTGCGTGTGTTCTGTATTTGTATGCATTTAAATAGAGATTATACTGATTACTCCACACAGTTGCAGATTCTGGGTGACATTTCTGAAGGATTTGCTGCCCTTTTGTTTTTTTTTTGAGGGCGAGGTGTCAAACATTTGGGAGGAGGGAACAGCTTTCTGTTTCCCGCAGGTACCTCCTGACATTTTTTTTTTCCTGACTATTAACGGCTCACATTAGCTTTTCAGTCCAACACGATATAATTGAAGCAGCCAGTAATACTTATTAAATAGGCTGTGATATTATCTGTTTACAGCAATAATCCCATCAAAGAAGTTTTAAAGGTTTTTTACCAAAAATCTCCCACTGATTTTTTTCATAACTCATTTAATTAATCACTGATCTTTTTGTCGGGCTGTCACCGTGAAGACATTTAACTAATATTTCCTCACATATAGCCTCTCTTCTTGTGAGCTCACAGTTCCAAAAGTGTCTTCTGCTCAACCAATATTTAAAGTTCGGCAGCACTTTCTTTTGCTTTCCAGACATGCACAAAGCACGCTAAAACAGCCCGTATTACCCAACAGCACTTCATTTAAACCACACGAACTGCCGCTGTGCTCATTTACATCTTCATTCTTACTAAATAATCCGCTAAATTAAAAAATGGCAGTGATGCAAAATATTGCGCCTCAGACAGTAATTTGTGACAGACTTGCTAAATCATCCCCTCTGTTTTTTTTTTAAAATGTCAAACCAAGAGCCTGAAACCCATAAACCAGATCTTTCCTCTGTTTTTCACTTCATATCGCACCTACAGTTTGCAACGGCATACAGCTTTGGAGTTTGTGTTTAGTTTTGAACTTGTAATCGTATTATAAACCATGTGATGTGGATGACTTGCTTGTTTTGAAACCCTTGAATTCTTCCCCCCCCTCCTCAAACTTGTTTTCCGAGCCTGAGAGATGAAAAGATGAAAATGACAGAATGAGACAGATGCGAGGCAACACTGTGGTCATGCATATTTGTGCACATGAAAGTTGTGAGTGTGTGTATATCTGTGTCTCCCCGTGCATATTTTGATGTCCTGATTAGCAGTGTTTATATTTAGATCATATTAATCCGCTCAAAGTCTGCATTCCCCAAGGCGCTGTCAGACACACACATACACACACACACACACACACAAACAGTCATGCCCTCATCCTACTCATCAGCTTTAGGACAGAGTGAAGGAGAGGGTGCATATAGGTAGAATGATAATGAGTAATAATGAGTAGAGTGATTGCAGAGATTGCAGGTGAAGAAATTGTAAGCATGCACTGCAATCCTGATTTTTTTTTTTTTTGCAGCATCTTTTGCTAATTTGCTATCTCCTCCAGATGTTTTGGAAGATTCCGAGCTCACAAGATCATAAAAGCATGTTTTACCAATACTTTTTGGCCTACAAGTTTTATCAGGAGACACTTGCATGAGTTTATTAGGAGCTTCTTCATGTTCTGTATATGAAAAGGCAGATTGGACCACTTCTGCAGCAGATGGAGTTACAGTACGTTGCAGGAAAATACTGACATGGAATTTGAGGGATTTTACTTTGATTGTGGTTTGAATTTAATTTCATTCAGCTGGTTGAATTTGTAGTTGAATGGAGGCAATATTACCAAAAGATAGATAAAAAGATAAAGGATTTGGTTGTTAATACATTGTGATACATTGAGACATCACCTGTGAACCTGTAAACTCACTTTGCTGATGTATCTCTAGATGTGTGTGTGTGTGTGTGTTTCCATGTTGGTGTGTTTCCCCTTTTGTGCAGGTGTCTCTTTATGTACAAGTCAATATGCGCATGTGTCGACGTGCACGCCGGCCCGTGTGTGTGTGTGCGCGCGCACCGCATGTGTGTAACAAATCCCCGCAGTGTGATGGCCTTAAGCCCTGTGTTCCTTCGGAATTGCTCTGAAGAGACAAATCCACAGGCTTAGGCAAATTTCACACGCTTACACCTGCACTACACACACACACACACACACGCAAACGCACGCACACACACAGGCTTTCATACTTCCATATCTTCTCTGTCACTTTATCCTTTGCTGCCTCTTACACACACCTGGGTCTCTGCAGCAACACTCTCCTCTCCTCTTCTTCTCCCTCTCTCTTCCCTCCCCTCTTTTTGCTCATTCTTTCCTCTCCTCTTCTTCCCTCTCTTTTTCTATCCCTCATTCCTCCCATCTCGTCTTTTTCTTTCTCCCTCTGCTCTGCTCTCCTCTCCTCTTCTTTCCCTTGTTCTTTCCTCTCCTCTCATTTTCCTTCTCCTCTCCTCTCCTCTCTCCTCTCCTCTCCTCTCTCCTCCTCCCTCCACACTTACCCTCTTTCCTCTCTCTCTCTCTCTGTCTGTTTTGCTGGTGGTGCAGTCATAGGTTCACTGAGGCGTAAAGGCAAAATGGCCTCCTCATGGAATGGTAGGGTCGATGATTTCGGCAACACCACACTGAGCGCTAAGACACACACACACACATACACATGGATAACATGTATACTCTGCCAAAGCTTCTCTGGCTTATTGCATTATACTTCCTCCCCTATGTTGGGAATGACCATATGTCTTCATGTAGCTACACTCGTGGGTTGTGTGTGTCGGTGCGCGTTGGCACACGCGCGGCGTTGCGTATGTGTGTTCCGTGCCGCCCCGCAATGTGTCATTTCCTAGTGTGTGCATGTGTCCGTTCAAGCAGGGAGAGAGGCTGCTGGCAGGTTGCAGTGGAAGGATTGTAAGCTGTGGACATACGAGTAAAACGTGTTCTCGCCCCGGAGCTCTTGGCTACTACTTTTTTTTGAAAATAAAATGTCCAATATTTAAAAAAAAAAATATATGTAACAGCTTTTCCTTCAGAATGATATGAATCTAATCCTGATTATCAATTAATACTGTTGAGGCAAGAGATGCAGTAATAAATATAGTAATTCTTTTTAGATAATTAGGTTTACAAAATGGCTCAATTTTATAGGACCTAATCAGAGAAATATTGAGCAGTTAACATTACTGTAGCTAATTATTGTTTTTCACATTGGATGTTTCAGAACGAGCCCCTTCAACAACTATCCTTCAACTAATTAAACTGCCTGCTTTTGAATGAGCTTAATTGGTAGCGCAGCTGTCTGTCCAACTGCCAGGCAGAGACAACTAGATAATCACTCTGACTGGAAGCCATAGAGATGTAAAGCACAGGATCATTATCCCACTCCAGTATTGTTCACCAGGCTCACACAGAAGTATAGTTCTATAGTTCTTTTTTTAATTTTTTTTTCTTCAATTTTTTATAACAAACGGAGCAAAAAATTATCTTATAAAGTTGAAACTTTCTGAATCTGCTTCATTAACAACTGAAATGCGGAGATAATTTTTTTATGAATGGTAGTCTAGGAGACCATATGTTATGCTGGCATGAGTAATTGCAACTTTTAGTGTCATTAAACCCCAAAGAAAGAGCAAGACAACCACACTCTCTAATTTTCTGCTTGAACCATGACTCTTGGCATCACATAAGTTATTCTGGGCATTTTTTTCGTGGGTGTATGGTGTGTCTTTTTATTTGATTTTGCTCTGTTTGTTCTCCTGTCATGTGTATTTTATCCCTGTTGGTTGTGTCTGTGCAGGTAAATTGCACTGAAGTCCAATATCTCAATTTAAATAGCAGACTCTACAGTATCAAAGAACGTGCTGTATTTTTTGCTGTTGCCTTGATCCGCTTCCTCTGTAGGGATCCTCCAAATTTCATCCTATCATAAATACAACCGACCACACTTGAATCCACAATACATTGAGCACATGGTCCGCACCCCCGGCCCAATTAATCACCAGAGCAGCCCCTGGCATACAAATGGAGCGGGTCTGATATATTACCTGGAGCAGAGGGATGTGGGTAGGCGTTCGGTTTCAAAAACACCTGTGGTTCGCCTGCTGACGCTCCTGCGGGCTGCTGCTGCATTTTGTCTTACTAAACCTGTAACTGCGAACCTGAAATAGAGAATCAAACTTGAGTGGAAGAGAGCAGAGCACATCAGAAAAGCAGATGTGGAGTGAGAAAGATGAGCGATGTTGGGAAGGGAATCGAAATATCATCAGTCCCCTCCATGTTTCCACTTTTCTCTGGCTGTTTTACCAGCAGTGGAGACAGACTAACCCTGCAGTCAATTGCAGGTGTTAGTCGGACTATAAATGGAGCGAGGATGTAATGTTCCCCCTTCCAGGAGAATACCAATGAAATTCAGTTTTTGTAATACGTTGAACACACCACAAACAATGAAACTGTCAGACTACCAGACTCACATCAAAGACCAGGTTTGTCTCATTGACCTCTAATGAAGTTTTGTCACTTGAAGTTAGAATAAAATGGGCATTTCTCTCCTTGAATAGACCAAAAATGTATACCATTTACCAGAAACATTTAGCTATAGTGGTGAAGAAGACAGACAACAGGAGAAGGTTTGTCCCACTCAGCAACTAAGCTGACTTCTTGAAAAATCTTTATTTAAAATTTAAAATTTCTGGGCTGGAGGTGCATCATCCTCTGGAGGCTGGTCATCCATGTGTCTGGCTCTCACTGGATAATTGATTGGGGATTCAGCCTGGTTGTAGAGTGTGCATTTTTATCATTGATTTTTTTTAAATTTAAAAACCAAGAATTCAACAAGTAAAATCAATAAACACAACTGTTTTCTTTGAAATACAACAACATGTAAAAATTTTTCCTCCTTTTCACCAAACCTTAAGTCCCCTTCCACTCAAAAATATGTTTTTCTTCTTGTTCCCACAGTTGGATGCTTCACTGTGCAGAATGATGGATGTACAGAGTTTGACACTAGAAGGTTGTTTTCACATTCATCTGCTGAAAGTGCAAAGTTCGTCTACGCTCGCTGAAAGTCGGATTTTAAGGGACGGGCTTAGGAGCAAAATTTATGACATCATAACTATTCTGGAAGCAGATCTCGGTCCGGTATGAAACTTATACAAGTGTGATGTTGAAACTTGAAGCTTCCTGTGCATATACGCTGATAATGGACTTAACAGTGAAGTAGGAGACATCTTGTGTCCAGCAGTTTATCTTATGAAAATGAAAATATGTACGTATTCTGCCTTATCAGCATCCAGAAATGAAAGGCCAGTAGAAGGTGGGATTTGAATGCGTTGCACCCGGTATGTGCAAGAGTCGGTGTATATTATCAAAGGCAAGCTGTCACCTCATAAACCCAGATTGATCTGGATTTACTAATCCAATCACCATCTCAAACCTGTTTGATTAGGCTGTTTTTTTTTTTTTACACATTCTATAAATCACCCTGATTATCAGTTTTCGCTACTTTCTAATAAATAGTTGCTATGAAAACGTGAAAACTGTTGACATTAAGGTTTTAAGGAATTAAGGAACACTAAGGAATTATTCAGAGTAGCCAGGTTATTGTCTCTGGACTAATGTTTGTCTTTTTTAAACGTTTTTTTTAACGCTTTTAGTGCTAAATTGAATGTGGGGTGGAGGCAGAAATCTTAGAGACAGAAATCTATATCTTTTTCATGCAGACTGAGGTGAACTGTCCATTTGAGTTAGAATTAGAAAGTAACTGACATCAATAACAGTTTTTATGTTTAGTCTTAAGTGTTTTTCAATTAAACATTCAGGTACAATGGGCCCGTTAAAAGAAAATGGAATCACTTTGTCTCACTTATATTGCATGAAATTAGTGCTGAGCTATGCACTTAAATTGGATGGAGCTTTTTCTCTTTAATCTCACAGTCAAATAAGGCATTCAGTGTTGACTGTCAGTGGAATTAGATTTGTCCTTGACTGACAGCCAGATTAGTTTTGTCCAGTTGATCTACAGCACACTGCCCGTGGTAGGAAGTGCTCTATGATATATAGAATCTCCTAAATATTGTGGACACTTAAAGTACACTCGAGAGATGATTGTAGGTAAAAGCAATTAACCCTGACAAGGGGCGTTGGCTGAGCCCAGATTCCTCTCCATCAAAAAACATTTAAAAACATTCCTCTAAACAGACTGTTTAGAGGATACACATTGCTTAAAAAATGTGAAAATTGGAGAAGGAAGGAAGAATTTGGATTTGAATTACCATATAAATCTGTACATGAATATTCCAGCCATTTGAATGTCTCAAACCAAAATGAGCATCATATCAGATACCTACTACCATCACTACAAGGCCTACATGATGGAAAATCCTCAAAACTCATAATACAATGGCAGTTTCATGAATGAGAGTTGAAAACTGCTAATTAATCAAAGTGACTGAGGAAAATTTCATGATTTAGTTGCAAAATTTGGGTGTTGTCACTGTTTGTAGGACTATCAGACCGATAAAAAATATGAACTCTAACACGAGACTAGGTTAGTTTAGTGTCACTAGCTAATGGGAGGCGCAACTAAGCTATCATTGCTAATGGTTTAACTGGCTACAGTGCAGTGCAGAGAACATTAGCTGTATATAACTTATGCTCTGCTCATATCATGTTCACATAACTTTGAACTCATGTAGACATTTACACATCTTTTTTTCCTGGTTCAGCCTGAGAGGATATTTGTACCACTGCTTTGCCTTCAACCCCTTTGTATATCCATTCTTTCTTCACACTGAGCTAGCTAGACAGTTAATAAGACACGAGTATGTCCATGTATTTTCCCGTAAACCCTCTCTGATTGGTCTTGCCTCCGTTCCATTCACTGAAGATACGAAATTACAGCACTGCTGTCTTTTTTAGTGACAAACCGCTCAAAGTGGAGAATTATTCAGGGCTAAAGAAAAAATTTGAACGCTCAGGCCAGGTGACGCCCATGTCCCTGACTGATGTCACTTATTGGATTTACATCAAACACAGAGAAGGAGACAAGAGAGGAGGAAATGCTGAAGAGGGATTTTTAGATTTGGGACAGCCAAGATGTGAATTCTACAAAAAGGGCTTAATACAAGGAGGATGTCCCCAGATTTAGTAGAGTCTGATCTGTTTAAAATCTCTTTATGATCCCAGAGGAGTGCAATGACTCATCATCACCACCCCATCTCTGTCTGGTGGACTACAGGTGTGAACCAGCCTATTAATGGCATTGTCGCAGGCCTGCTGTTCCCACCATCAATGACAGAACATGACATCATGCAACGACTGCAACGCCTGCTCAGCTGTTTTTCACGCTGGAGTCTCTCTCGCTGCTCATGTCTTTCAAGTTTTCACAGCTCTTAGTTGCTCTCGACCCTCTCACTCTGCTGTTTCCTTTTTTACCTCCCTCCTCGTCTCACTTTCTCTCACTGATTTCTTTTTTCTTCCTCTCGACCTCACTCTTTTCTCACTCTCACAACCTCAGTGACCCTCATGAAATTTGCTGCCCTATCTCTTGCCAGCAGTGTAATGTCGAACCAAAGATAGTGCAGTAGACTCCCAGAGCAGTGGAGTCAAGTGCCAGGTCCTACACTATATTAAAATGCCAGCATGTCTCAACGGGTCAGCAGGTATGCCAAGCTGAATGAAGTCGTAACACAGACACTTCCATGCTGACTAAAAATGTCCTAATGGGGTCATCAGCGAAGAGACAGTTTAGAAATGGAAATAATGTGTGTCTATGTGAGTAAATATGGATGTAAAGGTGCTTTATGTTATTGTATTATGTGAAAAAATTAAAATTGTGGGGCCATGAAAAATAAACAAAGGTTTAATATGATTTTTGGTAGCTTCCTCCTTGTAAAAGGCTATTTTTCCTTAATAAATGCACAAATACAAGTGTAAGATTTGCTCACAGAGCAGCCTGCAGAATAATTTTTAAACCAAATGGGGTGAAAATTCAGGATGTAACAACATTAAAAAAAATGCAGGAGTGAAGAGGAGGAAACAGTAAATTCACTGTTCTGGTGTCAAGAAGTAAAATGTACACAAAGTATTGCATGCAGGTTTGTTTAGAGATCAGTCTCAAACGTCCAGATTTTATAGACAAAAACAGGTCATGGCTGACCAACCCAGTCTCATGCAAGTTTGTAAAATAGTCATGAAATATAATCTATAAATTCGTGTCTCAAAATTTAATCAGGACATTTTATCCTTGTTTTTATTTCTTTCTTTTAATTTTATCAGTAGTCAATGGTCCGTGTCAGTCTGGTGGGGGAACTGGATGACTCACAAGAAAAAAATAAGTTTTGTCTGTAATGCTTCCCTACTTGTACCCATCTTAATATGATAAAGTTGCAAAACCCCTTAAGACTACACAAAATATATACAGGATATACAAAAACAGACATAAGCATGACCTCAGTAACTTTCCACCACAGGTCCTCTTTACTCTGTTACTCTGTCTCCAATCAGACTGACAGCACAGCTATATGGCAAAACAGCTAAGGGGGAAGCATTGGTGTGGGTGTTTTGCTTTCGGGCACAGGTAGAAGATAAAATATGAACCTGGAAGTCCAGGTTGAAGGTTTAATCAAACTACAAGGCGGTGATAGTTTATACACCTTCAAGGCAGGATTGCAAACCTTTGGAAAGTTGTCACAACAGCAATAATTTTCCATCTATTTTTGACACATGTTTGGCAAATGGTAGTATTGTTTTTTTTTGTTTTTTTTTTTGCTGGAGCCCTTTGTTTGGCACCTCTTTTGTACTAGTGCATCATAATGGTACAAGTAGTTGTCAAAGTATGGCAAACAAGATTGGACAAACTTAGGGAGCAAATGTAGTAAAATGACTGTTATCATGCTCTCCTATACTGCAAGACAAACACAGTTTTACCACAGAACAGCTGAACTTCCAGAAGTCAGTATTTGTAGCTTCAAGCACTTTAGTCATTACCCACAGTAAAACATATAAAAAAGGAAGATTTATTTATATAGCACCTTTTTATAGAGCGGATGTCACAAAAGGCCTGACAATAAAAGCAAGACACACGACACATTCAGACACAATATCAGACTGATAAATAATGTATAATAAGTCTAATATGATAATAAATAGAAATAAATAAAACAGAAATAAACGGTACTTGTTTGGCTATCGTGATGAATAATGAATGAGATTTTACAGCTGTGTAGATTCCCTAGTGATAGATGTCCCCGTACCGTATGCGTCAACACCACAGCCACGGGGGAAGAATGACACACCCTCGGAGCGTAGAAAATCAGCGTGACGACAGTAATGCATCAGCGAGAGTGAGAGAGAAGTATGCCCACTGTGGCTTCATGTCGGTGGTGATGGTGGTGATGATGAAACTGTTTACTTTATGTTTTTTTACACAATACTGTCTGCAATTTTCCTCCAGCAAATCCGTTTGGCCTCGGCAGCTGCAACAATGTCACTGTTGTTTTGTTTTCTATCGCTTTCGCACACTTTACGGTATAATTGTTATTTCTGTGAGAACAATACAATTTACCTCTCATACTTTCCACTTATGCATTCCTAAAGAGTAGCAAATTACACTGTGCAGTATGTTACCATATGCCAAGATTGTGCTTGTGTTTTTATTTAGAATTATACTATAATTTCTATGTTAAATGCTTGGTTTGAGACGCTAGTCGTGTGCTTATGTTCTGTTACCTTCCCCACTCTATGCTTTCCTACACTGCAATGACCTCATTTCTTCAAACGGATCAATAAAGTTCCATCTCTTCTCAAATAGGCTGCTCTACATCTGTCCGTGCCGCATGTGTTTGGCTATTTGTTACAAACACTGCCTCTATTTTGTGTGAATACACCAAGAGAGATGGTAACCAGCTGCATTTTATCAGTCTCAGTCACTATTGTTTGGTTTTGAACAGATAGATATTACTGCAGCCTGTGAGCATCTTTTGTCACCGGCTGTTTTTCCTTCTCAAAAGAGACGCAGACAGGTTGATGCAGAGAGACGGGTGAGACGCAGACGGATGGTCGTAGAGCTACGCGGATAAAGAAATCATCAGGTAGGGGAGGGATGTTTATCTATACAACAGAGAGACGTCAGTCCCCTTAGGGTGGCATGCCTGGGTCGCGTGGAGGTCACAGTCTTTATTGCAAGGTGAATGTGATTCCACGGTTGCCTAGTTTTGACAGGCTACATAAACAGTTATGCCACCATGGGACATTTGATTTGACAGGGCACATAAACAGTTGTAACACCAGCGCCGTACCTGCAGGCCTTCTGAGGTGCACTGAGCCGGCACATAATGTGCATCAGATTTTTTTTTTTTTTTTTAGTTTCACATTATGTATACTATACACACACACATTCACACATACACGCACATACAGAAACAGGCCATACCGCTGCCACTAAGAGTTAGACCTTTGTGTAACTTAACATACTATGATATTTGGTAGCATGACAGTCTCGACCTTTTGGAAGCCTTCACTCACTGTAAGCATCGTACACGCTTCTCAATATAGGATTATTGTATTATACTTACAATTCTTTGGGGTTTTATTTCCATTTTGCAGTTAAGTACAGTAAAAGAGGGAGAAAAAAAATCTCAATATCTATGGCAGCGTAAGAAGCTTTGGATGAAAGCGTCCATCAAATGGAATGGCGTTCAATAATTAATAAGGTATGAGTGTGGATTAATTCCGAGATTGTGTTTCCCTCGGAATGACAATAATGTGATTAGATTATGCTTTTGATTGCTTTGAATGCCTGATCAACACTGGAAATGAAGCCACTTTACTTCAAAAGCACGATGGCATCTTTGAAAGGTTTGATGTGTGGGGTTTTTTCTTCCTCATTTGGGAGAAACTGCATAATTATTTGGTGATTCCTCATCACTGGCTTTCAAGTGATACTCCACCTAAGGTTGTAGTTTGCTCCTCGGTAAAGAAAAGTGCCTGTTGTCAGCTTGAATTCATGCCGGTTACATTTGATTACAATGGTGAGAGAAGTTTCTATGAAGCCTTCTATCCATTGGAATCCATTGTAACAGACATGAGGAGGGCTGTTTATCAAAAACAGATTATGATGTCTGTTGTCAAATGTAAAGACATGAAAAAAAGAAAACAGATTGACAGATGGAAGTTGCGCCACGTGCAACTGTGCTGATTGTTGCTGATTTCCAGCTGTCATGTTTATGATCAATATATTGACAATAGTGTCAAGGATGTTTTGCAGTGAAATGAATCCTATAGTTTCGGTTTGTGTGTGTGTGTGCGTGCGAGTGTATGTATGTGTATATTCATATTTGATCTTTTGAGACATCGGGGTCTGCCTGTTAATAAATATCTAATTGCCTCAAGAGTTTGCCAACACCAGCGTTTCTGCCTCCGTAATTGGCTGGTAGGATCTAAAATGTGTGCGAGGGAGAGGCAGTGAGAGAAAGAGAGTTAACGAAGGCCCATAGCAAAGTCATTGATGTAATCATTTCTTTAAGTGTTTTTCAGGCATTTCTAAGAGACACACTGTAAATAGGATCTGAGCATTTTACAACACGAAGCCTCGGTGCTGTCTGTATCTGTGTGTGCATGCGTGTTAGTCGTACATACCTCGTGTGTATGTGTGGTTTGATGTTTTGTTTGAGCGTGTGTGTGTGTGTGTGCGCTCGTTTATAACCAGTCTGCTTGTATTGTCAGTTAAAGCCCGTTGTGACTACAGTCTGGCTAGCCTGCTTTTCTTTCAGCCAGTCACAGCTTATGTTGTCCTTTCATGGCGTTAACAACCAAGAAACTGTATGTGTGTGTGTGTGTGTTTGTTTCTGCATATGTGTGCATGCTGGGGAGGATTGGAGTTATAAAAACACTCACGAGAAAGAGTGTGTAGCTCGTGCGCACGGCCTTCTAGCACCGTCTTTTGTTCATGCAGGTGCAAAATACACACAAATCTGGCACCAAATTAAAGAGGGCTTTTGTTGATCCTTATATGCAGATGTTCACAAATATACACACACACAAACACACAAGATTGGCACCTGTTATCATTTATTTTCCTTCTGTTTAATGAATTCCCATGATGCTCTTTGCCACTGTTGCTCGTGGCATAACATATACCTGTTAAGAATATTAATGGTGATGACGAGAGGATGAAAAAAAGATGCAGAGAGAAGGAAAAGATGAAAAAGACATACTTGTAGGGAAGAAGGACAAGAGGTAATATAGCACTGAGTGGAAAAACAGCAGACACACACACACACACACACACGCACAAAAGCAGAGCCACAGTGACAGCTATAACAGAATGGACTGTTTAACATAGCATCAGGCAGTTCTCCTGAGAGTGCTTAACCAGAATACCTGATCATGCAATTACCATAGAAAGAACAACAACACCCTCCGGGCCTTCTGTATGTGTGTGTGTGTGTGTGTGTGTGTGTGTGTGTGTGTGTGTGTGTGTTTGTGTTTGCATTAGTGTATTTGTTTCCTTAGTCGTCTCTGTACTAGCTGCATTTTCCATGGGAGTTATGGCAGTTTGGTGTGTATATATATGTGTGTGTGTGTGTGTGTGCAGCTTCTCCCACAGTGAAGTATACAGGTCACCTCTTTAAAGTCTGTGTATCTGTTTTCAATTGTACTCTTAGGTGTATTCGTCGGTGTATAAAGATGTAATTCTTCATTGATTGCTCTGTGTTTGTGTGTGTGTTACGCATCGACTCCCACACGTTTTGTTCTCGATAGCAGCCTTTATATTTTTAGTGCTCATACAAGACACATTTATAATTCAAAGAAAAGCTTTGTAAACTACAGTAGGTCTTAGTTCTTATTAAAGCTGCTACATACAATAGGATATCATTGTAAAATCAAGATACCACAATGACCCACCTGACACATGATGAGTATAACAACCAACATAGAGACTTTTTTTTTGTCTTGACAGTTAAAAAGGAAGCACATGATGAATGAAGAGGTCAAAACATTGGATGACAGGCACTGTAGGACCGTGCTTGGGTAACTCCCTACATACATCCATCAAAAACATCCAAAACTAACTTTTTCGCAGAAGACATTTTGACATGTCACAGTAGGAAAAGCAAAGGTATAAATAATGAAATCGCAGATGGCTGAATTCCAGTCAGGCGCTGCAGTTTCAGGGTCAGTTTTAGTAACACCTGTTCTTTGCACGGTAAAGATAAAGAACAACAAAGAAGACAGCGATAAGGACTTTAGAAACCAGAGGTGATGAGGCCAACTTCAGCCGGGCTGCAGCTCTACAGTTAAACCCAATAAACCAGGTTATTAAATAGTTCTCAGTACAATGCACTGTTTTACTGTTTGCTAGCCGTTTTCTGCTATCATTAATATTTCTCCTGCTTTATGAGAAATGGTCAATGATGTCTGTACACACCAGGTATATCTTGAGAGGAGGTGTAATCAGAAAGAAAATGTGAAACACCTGTGTGGCTGCCTCTAAATCATAGAAAAACCACATTTTTATAACCTTTTTTTCCTTTCCTATTTGGCTTAGGTCTGATATGTTTACAGTAATTATACAAATGTGGTAAATTTCCTGATTAAAATGCTAAACTGTAAACACTTCAACAGATGAGACATCTGTATACCTGTTATTTTGGTGGTAATGATGTCTTCCCCTGCTGTGGGTGTAGCCGTTTTGAAATAGACTCTTTGATTCTCCCGCAGCTTTGACATATTCTTTAATCTTGATTCCTAGACCTGGTCATCGTGCGACCGATTGTGCCCGCGGGCCCGATATGAAATGATCACAGCTTATTGTTTTCATGCAGCTTTAAACCCTGGGCATTTTGGAAGATAGACAAACATTAAATGCAAGGACAAAAGCAACCCCCCCCCCCCCCCCCCCCGCCTCTCTGTTTTCTCTGATTCAGTGAAATGTAAAACGAGACAGAGAGATTTGAAGAAGTCGGAGAGCGAAGTTGATGGCCTGTGGAAAATAGAGAGGGGAGAAGGTGAGAGAAGAGACGAGAGGAGAGGGAGATCAGAACAGGGTGAAGCATTTTTTTTTTTTTTTTTTGCAGGATAGTAAAGACAAGAGGAGAATTATTAGAGAGCTTGATGGCTTTTGGAAAGCGAGGGCAGAGAGAAAAAAAGCGAATGAGATGTAAAATTAGGAAAAGCGTGGATTTCGGACAGAGGACGATGGCCTTTGGAAAGCGATTAAGTGGCAGAGAGATGAACACTTTTTTTTCCTTCTTTTTTTTTTGAGAGGGAGAGAGCGAGAAAGGTGATGAAGATGAGAGAGAATAACTAATTTATCCAGCTGCCGCAGACGAGACTGAACAAGGAGGAGAGATGGCATAAAAGAGCTGGAGATGAAAGAGTGATTAATTTGAAACTCAGATAGTACTAACTAGACTTCGGAAGAGAGAGACATGAAGAGAGAAAGAGAAATATGAAATTCATTTGAAACCGAGGTAACGCCACTTTGACTAATTAAAGCTCTTGACAACCTGCAAGCTTTTTTTTTTTGACATCCTCGTCCGCTGTTCATCAGAAAGGTCACACGACTCTTGTTCGCTCTCTCATGCGGGTTAAGTGACTCTGACATGTAATCTCTTTCGTCCTTTATTCCCCCCATCTACTTTCATTTTACATTTATTTAACTTATTGTTATTCAAGCAGGAAGTTTGACTGGGAGAATAAATGGTATAAAATAAATATAAATAAATAAGAAGCACTACAGTAAGTAAGAATTCTCTTTTCAATCCCTTCTTCTCTTCTGTGTGCTCAGTTATTACAACTGGAAAAAAAAAGTAGTTTATGCATATTTCATACGCTATGATGCTTTCTAAGGGCTTAACTTCTGGGAAGCAGAAAAATTAATTCAATTTAGCATGATGTTACCATTATTTACATATGGAGGTTTAGCATTTTGTAGCTACTAGCAGAGGCAGTCTGGTTTCCTCCCAGGCAGCTTGTTGCAGGTTTTTTTTGGGATTGAGCTCACTGATTAGACCTCATTATTTATGGTACAGACTTGTAGCGGTGTGGTGGTTTAAATGTGATGGATCGGACGATGGGGGTTCTCGGGTTTCGGAGGACAGTTAGATTCAGAGACTCGGGTGAAAAGCAGCTCTCAGTCAGGCGCAACGCCGATCAGTCAATGAAGAGCCAGAGAGGCAGACAGCAGGTCAATATCGCATACACGACACAGAGCGGCATGGATTCAAATGAGTATTCCAGAGAGCGTTTTAATTACCAAAACAACATTTATATTTGTTTATAGTTCACTCAAATGTCAAATGATAGCATTTCTGAGAGTACCGATACGTTGCGAGAGGCTAAAAAAATACAACAACAATGATTAAATCTACATTTGTTCAACTAAAACAAGATGCAAATTTAAAAAAAAGTCAGCAGAGCCAGACAGCTTTGACTCATCTTGACGCTGCGGTGACAAGAACATTACGTCGTTATGTAATTAATTACATAACCGCCCTCGCTCATACCAGAACAGCTTGTGTCATAGGGATGGAACAAAATGCTGACTAAGTGGCTGACTAAAGCCCGTGACTGAGGATACACTAATTCTTTAAATAACCCCTTTTTAGATCAGTAACGCAAATTTGAGCGTCTGCGATTGGTCGGGAACGTCATAGGATGATGTCGCCAGTTCAGGTGATGATGAAACCAGACTATGAATAAAAAAAAAAAACCCAAAACAAAACAGTTGTGGGGGGGGGTTGGTTGGGCCACACACTGCACACCTGTTGCTTCACTGCAAATCTGATCTACTGAGTCGAAAGCACATTGAGATTGAAAACTGAGAAACTGAAGGCAACAGAGAGAGAGAGAGGATAGAACAAGACTGAGAAAAGAGAGACAGAAGAAAAGTAAAAGAGGACAAAAGTAGAGAGAAAATGTTTTTTTTTTTGATGCATTGACACTAATGCTCAACTTTGATATCAATGAGCCAGATTCAACTGGAAAAAAAATGAAATAGAGGAAGGGTCAGAGGTGCTTTTGATGCTTTATCCAGTGATACCAGTTAAGCTCATTGAAATAGAAATGTGGAAAAAAAAAATTGAAAGTTAGAGAGATTCAGAGAAGAGGGTGAAGGGCAGAGAGAAAAAAAAAAGAAAAAGAGAGATAGAAGGAGAGAGAAAGAGAGAGAGAGAGAAGCTTTTGATGCTCTGCCAATATTGTTCAACTGTGATGCCAATGGAGGGCATTGAAGTTGAAATTGAAAGAGAGGGAGAGAGAGAGATCACACAATCCCGAGGGAGGGAAATCCTCAGCGGGTGAGAGCTGAGACCTCTCCGCATTCCTGTCATGGCGGAGGGGAGGGAGGGAGGGAGGGAATGACAAGGGAAGGAGTAGAGAGAGGGAGAGAGAGAGAAGTGTATGTCATTTGATGGAAATTATTCCAAGCATTTTTCTACAGTATATTCCCCTGTCACCAGAACTCATATTCATATTCATAGTCGCGGAAGCAGCCGCGTTATTGACATTCATGTGAATTCCTTCCCATCTCTCTCTCTCTCTCTCTCTCCCTCTTCTCTGTATTCATCTTAATGTTTTAAATCTCCTGCTTTCTCTTTCTCCCGTCCTTTCTTTCCGTCTTTGACTTTGGCTCGGCGCAACACCCGATTTGTATTCTTTCTCCGGTCACATAAAAGGCACAGAAGAAAATGCGATGCAGCAGAAGAGAGCAGAAAAACAAAGGTACACGGAGGGCAGAGCCGAGAAGATGGAGGAGAGGGAGAAAGAAAGACGGGGGGGGGGGGGGGGGTGAAGTGTAGCTCTTTCCTCTCTTGTCTTTCTCTTATCAAACAATACAGCTGAAGTTGTACAGTAAATATTTTTTCTCTCTGTTTCTGTCTCTTTTATTGCCTTTTTGTGTCTCCTCGCTGAGAGGAAAAGCTGCAGCAGAGAGGTGATTTAGCTCTTCTGACTGAAGCTTGTGGCTAGGCATAAAACCCAAAACAATGCCGGGAAGTACACTTAGAATGAAGACAGTGTTGTAGAAACCATATGTGAGAAGGGAAAGAAGTGTGAAGTGGGGATAAATGTAGTAGGTGGAGGCAATAATTTGACATTTTGGCTTTTTTTTTTTACCTAGAGCATGGTAAATATAGAGCTGCAGCAGCCCTTTAGCATAGCTTAGCATAAAAACTGGAAACAGGGGGAAACACGTAGCCTTGCCCTGTCCGAAGTTAACAAACCCCGCCTACCAGCACCTCTAAAACTCACCAACCAGACTACAAAAAGTGTAAAAACAACAATTTGCTGTTTTTATGTGGCCTTACGTGCCAGACCTTGGAGTCTCTCTTCTGGTCTGTGATTTCCTATTCCTCTCTCCCACTACTAATCCATCCCTCCCTTCATTTTTAGCTCTGCATACTTCCAAACCCTCCCTCCTTTGATTTCCCCCTCTTCTCTTTTAGCTACTGTGTGTCCTCCCCTCCATCGTTAACGCTGACACTGTTTTAATTATGTGAAATTTAAGAGCAGGACATAATTGAGTTAAAATGAATTAAGAATGCGTGAGTGTTCTTTGTCCTGTTCATGTGTGTTTCCTCTGTTCATGTGAGAGCGTACCTCTCTGTAGCTGCGTGTGTACATGGATACCAGTTTACTTGTGTGTGTGTGTGTGTGTATGTGTGATCCGATGCTCCCCCCTTGTTAGCTTTGATAGCCGTTATGGATCTGCCTCATAATCTTTTACTGGGGCTGCTTTCGTCTCCGGGTTTCGCCTATGAAGTGATTAGGAGGAACCAATTGCGATTCACTCCACCCGGAGAGCAAAAGAGGGGAGAAAAAAAAGAGAGAGAATGAGAAAAAGATGGAGGGATGTGGAGATAGCTGCGGCGATGAAGGGCGGTGACAGAGATGGGCACACAGGGAAAGAGGGATGGAGAGAAATAACGGGAATGTGGGAGACATATAAAGACTTACAGGAAGGATGGAGAAAGAAATGAGAGTGACAGGTGGAGTGAAAGTGAGGTAGTTGGGAGAGAAATAGGGGAAATAGGAGTGAGTGTCATAGTTAAGTGGAGAGAGACAGGGACGTGCAGAGGATGTAAGAGGGGCAGCGGCTCTGATTCATAAAAGGTGAGCTTTGCAAATAATCAAATAAATATATGCTCGGAACGACTACTTTTGCGACTGAGGCTGGTTCAAACACTTCTACATGACAGTTAATTAATGATACATGCAAAGAAATGAAGTGTATTTCAGTACATCACCGCTCGGTTTCACACACACACACGCAGACACACACACGCACACACTCATACACAATAACTATAAAAATGAGCTGATGGTGGCAAGGACTTAGAAACACTGTTCATTTTTCAAAACTATGTACCTGCTATGCCTTCCTGTCGCAGTAGAGGGAGAGGGGGGGGGCGCCTGTCTGTAGGCTGTCAGTGATGAAGATCTATGAGCGTAGCCTACAACAATCCAGTAGAATGAACGGGTATTAAGTTAGATGCCTACAATCAAAATGATGTTGTTACTGTTGAAATCCATTAGCCTGTATGTCTACCTGAAGACTCCAGTCAACATGTGTGATCTTAATGATCAGTTATGGAATTACTGAACATTTATCTTCTTTAATAGGATTGAGAGAGAGAGGGGGGGGGGGGGGGGGGGGATTACATTAGCTAACTTGCTCTGGAGACAATGAAGCAACATTAAAACTGCTGTGGTGCGATGGGACACAAGAACTCGACCATATTCCACTGATTCCAACATTACTAGCAAAAGGTATCAATGCTGTCGATAGCTAGATGGCACATTTCTTCAAGCATAGATAGATCCTACCTGCCAAATAGTGTCAAGCAATTCTTACAGCGCATCAATATCAATATAAAATGAACAGTATGTTTATACTTTGGTTGGCCACATACCTGATGTCTGCCTCAAAGTAACTCATCACACTGATTGACCCAGGCTGACTGTCGAGTGCCTATGCATGTGGCAATCTGGCGTGCGTGCGTTCTTTCATCATAGAAAGGCTCGGTGCCCACACAATGCTCTGTGCTGCGGCAGGAAACCAGCAGGGAGGGTAGCGGGCATCGCCCAGGAGCACCAGTCTCCCGACCTGATATTTTGATTCAATCAATATATCTGTTTGGAAGGGCACCCCCCCAAAAATGGGCACTTTCACTCTAGGAAGCCAAATGACAGATGCTCAAGCCCCCTTTGAGGTCTATCTATGCATGAACCTAGAGAGAGAGAGAGAGAAGAATCAGCAGAGCCGTAAATTGATTTGAAGGGCCCGCAGAATTTAGTCAGATATCCCCCGAGACAGTGATGGAGACAAATAGAACAGGGCATTCTCCTCATAACTATATCTCATTAAATCAAATTATGATTGAGATACCACTCCACTCACTTAGCTCTTCAGAATTACTCATCTGAAAAATGTACGCCCAAAGAATCACAATAATGAAAGCGCTTCTTGAGTCGTGTGTTAACTTCTTGACCAAAACAACAAATTAGTAAATCTACAAAATGAAATCTAAATGGCGAGATGAAACGCCGACACTTGTCTTACAAAGATCGTTTCATGCAGTAATGACTTCACTATCGAGATGACAAACATTATGACATTACATTACATGGCAAAGATGATTTGTCCTGATCAATTCGATTCATCTCTCAGTCAATCAACAGAGAATTAATCAGCAGCAATTTTCATAATCGATCAATAATTTAAGTCATAAATCTCAGGTTTTCTTATTTACATCATTGTAAATTGAGTATCTTTGGTCTGGTTAGACAAAACCAGTATTTTCAAGATGTCACTTAAAGCTCTATGAAATCATGACTGACATTTCAAACTAATCATGTCATAATCTATAATGAGAGCAAGAGTTTTTCCTGATTAAGCTGTGTTAGCACTGTTAGCTGTTGCCAGAGTGCTCAATGACTACTTAGCATGTTAAAGTCTCGACTTAACCTTCAGTTTTCAACCTGAAGTGTGACCGTGTGTGTGGTGAGATTGTACATGTGAGATTAGAGCAAGACTCTGTTAGACAAGGCTGACACCACCAACAGCCACTTAAAGAAGAGACAGGACATGTGAAAGAGGGAGAGATGGAGAGAGAGAGAGAGAGAGGGGAAAACGCCTTCGTGTGTGTTAGAACGTGTGAGCAAGCCCCGTGTGCTCACGTGTGTGTGTGTGTGTGCTTGTCATTGCGAATCCATTACCAGAGAGGTGCAGTCCATCGCATTAGAGTTAAGACCAACCTTATTAAGATAAGAAAGACTGAGACAGACCTAAAGCCCGTGGGAACCAGAGATAAAACCAAACAGTGTCAGTCACCACGCGTGTGTGTTTATGCGTGTGTGTGTGTGTGTTTGCGTGTCAGCGGGGCATGTGTGCGCATGTATTATAGCCCTCGATCAGTCCCCGCATCACCTTCCAACTCGGTATGGAGGAAATAAGTGATTAGTGAGTTAGTGGGTTGAGTCTTTTCCTTGTGAGGTTTCTCATCGTTCCACTGGGCTGAAACTCATGCATGTACTTAAAAGCCACTGTCCTGGTGAGGATGACTAAACCCTATTTTCTTTTATCAAGGACGGTTTCTCGAAGTAATTATGGGTTAGTTACAGTCTGTAGGGAAATATAGGTTCTGTTTTTAGCAAAGTTATACCTCATTTATACCTGGGCTCCTCTAGCACATCCAGTACAGTTAACTAACTTCTGAGATGAGATTCAGGACGGTTAAGCATGCAAATGTGAAACAGCATGGAGTCTTTTTCTTTCCTTTTTTGTATAATTTAAATGATGTAGAAACAAGTTATCCGACTTCAAGTAGAGTACCGGTAGCTTTGCATGTTTAAGAATAATAAGTTGTCAACAGGTGCCTTCCTCAAAACTCTCCTTGGTGCTGCACGCAAGGATGCTCAGACATCTGAAAACCGATAACAGGCTGCCAAAAAGCATTTCAAATGAGTGATCTAATAGGAATATTTTGGAAAAGAGAATTTGTATAAAGGTTTTTTTTTTTCTCCAGTGTCTGATTCTTAGATCTGAGACGTCAAACAGGTACCCCCCCACCGCCATCACCATTCACAACCACATTACCACACAGAGACAATGTAACTTCGACAACAAAAATAAAGGCAATGAGCTGTTCAGTGTGATGGATTACCTATTTCAAGCAAGATTTAAGTCTCTGCGAGTTTATTTCCGCTGCCTTTCTGCTCGGGAACACAGAAATTCAGTGGAAAAAGTTTGGTGTAAAATGGTCAGCATTGATTTTGAAATGTACTTAAAATTCATGCAAAACTAATATGTGTATCTTTTTTATCTATTCGTCTATCTATCGGTCCATCCAGATGGGAGATTTTAGGAGGCTGGAGAATAAAACTAAACTTTACTTTAGAGTGAACCTGGCAAGACTTTTTAGTATGCATGCATGCGTACACACAAGCCTAGGCATCATGCTGCGTCGTACACACACACACATGCACACACATGCACACAAGTGACCAGTAAATGTCGCTATCGCTAGCTCATAAAGACCTGGAGAGGAGATCCAAGTAATCAGTAAACATGCTGTAAACTGGGGGGAGGATTGTGTGTGTGTGTGTGCGTGTGTGCGTGTGTGTGTGTGTGTGTGTCAGGTAGCAGACACAGTGATAACTCAAAACAGGGCTGTGATGAGAGGAGAGAGACTGCAGTGGCATACAGCTGGCATTTTATGGCACTGCAAACACTCCTGCCTGCCTGCCTGCCTGCCTGCCTGCCTGCCTTTCTCTCTCTCTCTCTTTTTTTTTTTTTTTGCTGTCTCACTCTTTCACTCCACCACCGCTTTGTCCCTTCAGTCCAGCTTTCATCTGTTCACTTTCTCTCCTCCGCACACACACCCTCCCCGTCTCCCTGTTTGATGTTTTTGAGTCCGTCTCTCTCCGTCTCCCCGTCTGTCTTTCGCTTTCTTACGCAAAATCTCCTCTCGTCTCCTGCCGCTTCTCCACCGTCTTTCTGTTTGCTCTTCCCTCCGTTTTTTTTCTGTTCCTCCCCCTCACTCTCCTCTTTCCATCTCTAATCCCCTCTCACTCTTTCGCTGCCAGGCGTCAGGGCTCTCCAGTGCACAGTGTGAATGCCTAATGAATCTTATGTCTTTTACAAGCCTCCGCCCTCGCCCGTCTCTGTCCCATCTTACCTCCTTCTCCCCTCCTACCTGTCTTCCACTCTTTCACCTCCTCTCTTTTACTTTATTCGCTAGCCAGGAGCCATCCAGCTGGGTACAAGGAATAAGAGCTGCCCAGGGGACGCCAGAGAAAAAAACGGGGGGTATGATCCCCCCCACACACCCCCCACCCTTCCTCACATTTTTTCTTTTTATGAGTCAGGGGAGGGTGTGTAAAGGTGTATGTGTGCTTCTGTTACTGCTCGCCATCAGGGACATACGGTGCTTAAGATGTCGTACCAGCTGATTGGTGACATCTCGAATTTAAGAGCAAATTGCAGATGCACTCACATGGTTGCCGTTAACCTCACCACGTTTCTCTGCGTGTATGTGTGCATCCTCTCACTTTTTGTGACCGTGTGTGTGTGTACGTGTGTGTCTCCTGGCTTTAGCTGAGATAGATTGCCTATCAATTGTTTTGTGCTGAGAAGAGTATTGCTCATCCTGCTCTCATGTTGCCAATATCTTCCCTGATCATTCTCCCATCGATTCAGGCTGTTGCAGAAATGGCTGGGTCATGTGTTTTCCTATAGCTCGGTCTCCTGATGAACAACCTTTACCCAGACCACCAATAAACCTCAAAAATTACTTTCTGATCAAGTTATTTATTTGTTTAATTGGATTCCCATTAGTTGCTACCAGGTATTCTTCTTGGGGTCCACACATAAAAATACAACATCAACATACAACATACATGAACACTTAACAACAATACCCGATCTTCCGATGAATGGACGACCCGCTCTACCTCCAGCTGCCCTGAGTTCAGAAAATGACATCAGTCCTCTGTAATGCAGTTTATGTATTGGAATCAGCAAGAAAAAGTCAGATCAGTGCATCCCCATTCAATTTATTGTTGTACAAAACAGAAATAAGTAGAAAATCTTTACATTTTATATGCCAGAAACAGCCAACATTTGGTTTGATAAATGACTTAAATGATTAATAGGTTTTCAAAACTGTCGACAGTTACATTTCTATTGTCTAAGCGATTATTCTACTAATCATTTGACCACAATATTGTTGCACTAATCGTTTTAGAAGGATAAAGGTCGGGCTCTAGTAATCACAGGGTTACATGATGGCAGGGGGCCGTAACACCTACCTCTTGATTCATTACATGACGGTGGTCCAACCATTCAGTCAAGTGATTCTGCCACGAAATGAATCAATAAACCATGCTGGAGAAAAACTTAGGCCTAAGAAGTGAGTGCATGGAGGTTGAGCGCACACACACAGTCGGCCAATTCCAGCAACATGGCAGACCCGGACCAATAGCAGTTAAATTTCTTCATTTTAAAGACAGACGGTCCATCCTTTGTGTAGTGAGAAGGCTAAAAGGAACTAATATCTTTATCAATGAAGACTTTTCTGACAGTAGAAAAAAAAGGAAGAGAGACCTACTTCCTAAGCTGTAAGAAGCCAGAGAAAGAGGAGACAAAGCCAGCCTGAGGTATGACAGACTGGTTATTCAGCCCAGGGATCAGACCCAGGCTAACTGAACGGACTTGCTCTGCTTTTAACTCGGGTGGACAGTGTTTTTAATATGACTGTATGAACAATTTCTCTGAGTTTACCTATGAAAGGCTTAAGGATTGCACACCTTAACATCTGTAGTCTAAAGCATAAAGTTCAAGATCTCTTGATACCACCCAGCAATGATAATATAAATCACAGTTAAATGAAATCAGTTAATTCAATTAAAGTTAATTAAAGTAATTGCTTTTACACATTTAACACATTTAGATATCTCGGTTAATGACTCTGAAGTAGCTATACCTGGTTATAGTATTTCAGACATGACAGAAATAAGCATGGGGGAGGTGTTGCCATATATGTACAAAACCGCATCCCAGTTAAGGTCAGAAATGATCTGATGAATCCAGTTATAGAAGGTCACCTACCTCATGTCAAACCAGTGCTAGCCCCCCTAGCTCTAATGTTCTCGAATGTGCACTGTTGATAAAGTATAGTATGTGCTATGCCTCAGAAAGCTACAGATGCAGACAGAGAGATATACTTTCTCGGGGATTTAAACATTAACTGGCTTTCTTTGTCCTATGCTCTGAAAGAGAGATTACTAGTCGTGAGCTCTAACATATCTGGAGTCACCTCTGCCACATGCATTGACCACATTTACACCAATGCCAGTGAACTCTGCTCTAAGTCCATATCCATCCCTGTTGGTTTTAGTAAATAATTACTCTTTTATAATAATACGATAAGTGCCTAAACCACCTTTTTCAGAGAAGAGGGCTTTTATCAGGGCCATATCTGTAATTATACACCAAATCGATGCCTGTTAGAGTTTTTTAAACAGAGCTACAGCGTGTTGAATCTGTCTTTCTGGTAGAAATATTAAACTCAGAGTACTTTATTTGAACACTGCTGAATTAATTTGATCGATAGAGAATGGTCTGACATGCTGGCATATAGATTGGACACTGGAAATAGATGCACCTTCTCTTCATTTCTGTTCTTGCTGCTGTCTTGTTAAAAAAGAAATCTGTCTCTTACTTGTTACAGAACACTTCTCTATCTTATAATCATTATTAGGAAACTGGGAGTATTTCTTCCATATCTTGTATTGAACATAAAGATCCGGCCTCTTAACAGCTCACTATTGTTGTCATTCGTGAAGGTGAAGCTTATACTTTTGCTGCAGTCATTGTCAGTCGCTGTGTGTAAGAGTAAAAATGTAAATGACAGGAAGATCAGAAAGTGGAACCTTGTAGCTTTTGTCAATTATGCTGATTCTTTCCCTGTCAACTTAGACCTGTTTCTGCAGTTTGGCTGACAGAAATATTAATTTTCTATTTCCTCATATTGCGCCCACACAGTGTTTTTTTTTTTCCATCCATCTCTGTCTATTTGTTATTACATAGAATACTTTTGGATGCAGCTCCAATTTCGGTCTTTTTTTTTTTTTATTTCCTGAGTCTCATCCAGAGTGATTTAATGCAAGTGAAACAGCAGAATTGGTTTCATATTCTGTGTTGTTAAATTTAAAAAAAAAAGATGTCACAAGCTCACGATGTTAAATATAAATCTTGTCTGTCTTGAACTTTCAGCGCTTTAAAGTAGACTATAATGAAATGGTCATTGGCATTACCGCACTTGCTTCCCATTTGAAAGCATTTAATAGGTCTTCACTGCTGAATTTTCCACTTTTGCAGCACTTTGTAAAATATGACAAATTGACAGAACCTGTGATTGTTTTGCACTGTCCTCATTAAACGACCTGGGAAAAATTCTAACTCCTCCCCCCCCCCCCCCCCCCCCCCCCCCCCCACCACCTGTCATGGGCATACAGCCAGATTGCTTCAGGCCTCCTCAAAGAACCCCTCGTGGATGTCCGGCTAGATTGCCTGCGGTTTCTCTGTCATCTTCATAACTGAAAGAGAAACAGTTGATATGCGGCCATGTCGAGCTGTCATACGCCTGTCTCTCTGTTAATGTAATGTTAATAGAACGTTACCCTCTGGAGGAAATACCTTCCAGGTCTGCCTGGTAATGATAATGCCTGATCCTTTTCTTGTGCTCCTGTGTGTGGGGCTTCATGTGGGCGCAGACATGCATTCATGTAGTTTATGAGAACGTTTGTCTGTGTGCGTGTTTACCTCAATTTCACAGTGCTTACTGAGTGTTGACATGTATCATGCTTGTGTGCTCTGCCCTATTTGTCTCCATGATGTGTATATGACATCCTAAGTCAATACTACATCTTTATATAATATCTCAGTAACTAGATTTACACACTGCGTGTTGACATATGCTGCAAATCCCCAATTTGTAAACAATTTCACATGTCAATATTCCTCTGTGTGTTGTGCACACATTCAATATTTTAGACCAGTGGTTCTGAAATCATGAAAATTGTGTTAGATAACATATTTATTTGAAACTGCATGGCTCAGGGAAAAACCATACGTACACCACTGTGCTCTAAGTTTATCAAATAACTGCTTAAAATGTTTGTGCATAGCAGAGTGCATAGTTTCTGCAGACAGCAGAAACCAACAAACTGGCAGATGGTTCAATCTGATTTCTGTGGTGCGAAGGCATGATATTACACAAATTCAGAAAAACACATTTTGACACTTAAATGGGATGACTGAACAGGTAAACAATGTCTCGCATGCTAAGTCTGGGTTGTTACGACCCTCTAAAAACAGCTCGTCCACTGAAGGCGTCTCAGTGGTTTTGATAGAGTTTGTCAAGAGAGAAATTATCTGTTTATTTGTTCTCTCAATCCGTTATTGTAATTTGCTTTTTAGTTGTGAAAATTCACTTTTGATACCTGGACATGCGTCTCGTTTGAGATCATACGACTGAATCTTTGTAACCGCATGAAGGTCTGATGCAAAATAGCAGTAAAAGATGATATATAGCTGTAAGCTAAAGAAAGACAATGCAAACCACATACTCCCAGCGACAGAACAGTTACAGTCTATTTCTTTAAGAGCAAATGAACCATCTCGTGACTTGCCCACAAACACTCTGTGGTAAGGTATATGAGAAACAGCTCTTGGAGAGCGGCATGAGAGGCACATGTGGTTTGACAGAATTACATTAAGTTAAGGTCAGGGGGTTATTGAACGTACCTCTAGAGGTGCTGCTTACACTGAAATGGATGGATGGAGAGAGGCAGAGGGATGAAGGGAAACTGAGAGACCAACAGAGAAGTAGAGTGCGTATAAACCGAAGGAAATAAAAGAAGGAAAAGGAGAGAGAATGGAAGAAGCTCAGAAAGAAAGGAAGGCTAAACAGTAGCAGAAACAAGGACATTGGCAACACACCATTGAGCCCTTGTTTTCCCCTGTTGCCGGCTGTATTTTTCCTCTCTTAGTTCCTTTCTGACAGCTTTAATCAACACAATAAGGCTTGCTGAGATTTCATTATGGAGCCTTGGCCGCAAGGGCCTTTGAGGAATGGATAGATGGATATAGAGTTTCTAGAGAGAGGAGGGGGTTGTGCGATCGGGACAGGGGGAGGACAGGAGGGAGATATTTGGTAGATGGAGGTAGAGAGAATGCGATGGGGCGAAGTCGATAGCGGGAGAGAGCGAGAAGGAGTTAGGCAAGCAGGGAGGGAAGGAATGAGCGAATGAGAAAGCAGGGGGTAGGCGGTGAGAGAGAAAAGATGAATATAGAACCCAGGATTAAAGAAGGGAGGGGATCGATGGATGGGCACTGACACCCCTGCGGAGGGAGAGGTTGAAATAATGGTGTTATGTGGCCAGTTGATTGGCCCCGAGCAGCATGGGGGCCCGCAAAGGAGCAGATCAGTTTCACACTTCCTGGATTATAGGGTCAAAGGGTACTCAGCAGAGAGATGGATCACTTTTGATGTTCTTTAATGGAAACAGAGGGAAAAGAAAAACACCTTAACCCCCCACAACCTCTCACATACAGTACTCAAAATTACAGTACTGTATAGACTCTCACAGTGAAAGGCAGAGAGAGAGAGAGAGAGAATAACACACACACAGCTTTAATCACACATGTTCACGCACACAAACAGCAGGGAATTGATGCCTCCTTAATATTAACATACCTTCGCTATGTGTGCAGGTGCACCGCTATGTAGCAAGATAAACACACTTCCCATTACAGCTGAAGATACCAGTTGGCCTTTGAAGTTGTTACTAGGGGCAATTTTCAAACTGTGAAAACAGTTCAAACACAACAAATTCTAGTGATTACAAATCATAAAAAGATGAGATACCATAAACAAGAGTTAGGGAGTAGCAGTATGTGTCGCAACTAGCAACATAATGTTTGACGGAGATCAGCAGCTGGTGGCAGAATAACACAATAGACAAATCCTCCTGACAAGATAGCGCACGAATAATGGAAAGAACATCAGCTTGTATTCAAGATTAAATGTATCACTGCACATGTGAGAGGTTCTTTTTTACTTCCTCTAATGTTTGCCTTTGCCATTGTGAAATTATTGTTTTGCTTTGAGAACATGAAGCCTGTAAAATGGAGAGTGTTTTGGGAGTTCTTCTGGGCGTTCTCTTTCTCAGGCACGTTGCCCAAATTTGAATCCTCTGTGTCAGAGATTAGTAAACTTTTACTCAGAAACATACAGTATGAGTAATATCAACAGTGTTATACTATTTTACAGTCTATGCAGACCCGGTGGGAGAAACAAATTTGTGGATGAGCATTTAATTTTCTTGGTGGGGGCACATCAATTGTTTTTCAATGTAACATAAGAAAAATCATAATAGAAAGCCATTAGTTTTCATTTTTTTGAAGGATATTTCACCAATAAAGCTTATTAATTTCATTTCTTGTCAGTTCAGATTATTTCTTTGCATAGGCAAAACAATTCTTGTTAATTAGGGTTTCTCTGCAACAGGTTCCCTTTCATCTCTGTTTCAGTACACTGCTGCGACAGTGACACAGCGGCGCTGTCCGCGGTGCTGAACCGGACGATGACAGAGACCCTGACAGCTTACAGGCGACTGAAAAGTCTCATTTCTCTCTCTTAAGAACATTCAATTTATACACAAACAAAGACTGAAATGTATATCTTCGGATTTAACTTGACTCAACGACACAGGCAACAGTCTGAATCTTCCGTCAACAACGTTATGGCCTATCTGCGTTACAGAATCACCACGCTGTCAGTGATTGATCATTTTTAAAACATCAAGTTGGAACACTGTGGGCTCAGTGGCTACAGCCTACAGCACACCGCGAGTTGTATTCAATAAAATTCAAAGAGGTCCCGTTAGAGAAAATTTCCTCAAGCAAAGGTCTGGAACATCATAATGTCTAACTTGCGTTATGATTTAGAGCCATATATATTGAAGTAGCCTAGTAGTTGTATTAAAAACAGTTCAGTAATATTTCAACTATATTTATTTTCAGTTTTCACATCAAACTGGAGGGATTATAAATAGTCAGTCCCAATAATAAATAAATGTTCTTTTCTGATTTCATAAAATAAGGGCTGCATTTAAAAATAGAATACAAATGTAGCCAGAGTTTCCCTTTTTCTTCTTTTTTGTTAACTCTATTTCACATCTTAACACTCTCAACCAATTTTATAATAAACAGTCTCAACACAGCTTAACTATTGAAGAGCTTTAACACCTCCTTTGCTCTGTCTTTCCCTCTTATATCCCACTCCCCCACTTTCTCTTGTTCAGTGACAGAAGTGAGCTCTAGCTTGTCCTGCCAGGATATTAAATCTGAAATGCGTTAGGATTCTGGTGGATCAATCATACTGGGCTCTTCCATCGTTTATTTTCTGTGCCCTCAGTTTTGGATTTGAGCGGGTTTGTTTGCTCAAAAGATTTGTGATTTGTCTCACAGTGTCGCTTCACAATCGCCACGGTCTCAGAACATATGAGACAAACTGGTTTTGAACTGCCTGTGGGAGGAAGGAGCACGTAAGAGGCAGAGGTGGGAGTAAAGTCACACATGTGCAAGTCTCAAGCAAGTCACTGTGGTGAGAATCAAGTCAAGCAAGGCACGTCTAGACATACGAAATTCTGATGATCTACCCCAGCTTCCACATTTAAATCAGTTAAAAGACAGTGGACCTGAAAGTTAAGTTTTAGTTTAATGAGAACATTAATGAAAAGTGTTGCAGCCTGCTTACACCTTATAAATCTTACTGATATTTGACATTTTGTGAAAATCAATAACAAGCCTCCTAAATGAATAACAATGGAGAGTGGGGCTCTGAAATTATAATCTAGCCCCATAACTCTAAAGGTCTCTAAAGTGAAAACAGAAGTAAGACACAAAAAATTTACATCGCAATGTTAAACCTCCTGCCTCATTGACATATATTATATCCTTTTATCATTATATTATCAGCATCTGTCTAAGGTGCTTCTCATTAGACTTTTAACTACTTAAAATTAAAAAAAGTCCTGACAGCTCTGATGGAGCCCAGGATTTATCCATAAGGGCTGTTTAATTACACGCTGTTTCACTGTACACTGTGTACTGTGTAGCAGAACACAGAACATTAATTACCGCCCTGTTGGCGTGTTAATGAAGTTGCCACTGCTGTGCCACTCGCCACGTGCGTAAATGTTCTCACTCTCAATTTAAAGACAGACTTACCATTTCTGCTGCTGCTGTGTGATGCTGCAGGTATTTAATAAAGCCAGAGGAAAGAATCTGACACACACAGCAGCTGTTAGCAACAAACAACATCAGTACTGATGTTTCTCTAACATCCCGGATACATTCAGTGACACCTGAACGACATTATTGTAAGATTCAGACATTAATCTAACACTTTTGAGACCTGCCTGAATCACATAAATAGCTGTATTCTGATGGACATTTCAGTAGATTGTGTTATAGATGTGAAGTAAAAGAAGCTGAATAAATTTGATTTGTGATGTTGGAGAGCTCTGTGTGTGCATCTCTGCTGACTATAGACACACAAACTGTGGCATTTGTGCTTTCTGCACTGTTCTTTATGGACCGATCTCTGTGCTGAAATGTGGAGAAAAGCCTGAAACACTGGAAACCACTTCACTTTACTCAATGGGGACAGAGGCTCGTCCAGAGAGGGCACAGGTGACTCAGTAGGCGGGCCCGTCAATGCCCGTCCATGCTGCCGGTTGTGAGTCTGTGGCCCCCTTTTGAACTGAGATCTCACCAGATAATGACCGACCAAGACTCCAGGAAAACTGACTGCAGTAGATATTGCAGTGACAAAGCCTGACACATCATCTGGTTGGCCTAAGTAGAGCATTCACACATAATGTACTTTATCATATTTGACACAACACAAAGGAAACAGTGCTTCCTATTCTTCTCCCACAAACACTTAGTGTGTAAACTTAGTGTATGTATTGTTGATGTTCAGGTCTAAGCTGTTATTTTGTGTGTTATATATATATATAATGAGTGTCTGTCTATCCTTCGGACAGTCAGGCAGACAGACTGACAAATAGAGAGAACGATCACAGATTACCAGTTACGCAGAAGAAAAGCCAGATTGATCTGCTGTTTCTCTCTCAAATAGGGAACCTAATATTGTGTGTGTGTGTGTGTGTGTGTGTGTGTTTGTGTAGGTACAGCAGTGTTTTCCCCTTTTTTTCTGTCTCCAAGGGAACTACCAGCTGGTGGAACCTTCATAATTTTGGCTCACTATTCTAAAATAATAGGAGTAAATTTTTACAACCATATAATTGGAATGTTCATTTCCATGACAACATTATTCAAATTATGAAAAGAGGTCCCGAATCCATCTCTGGAGAAATGATGTTAATGATCCTTCTCTCCTCTCCTCTCCTCTCTATCCAGTGATCCCTCAATAATCAGGGTTGAAACTGCTTTAAGTTCTCTCCTAACTGAACTGTAAAACCATCATCATTGACCCCTTTTTCTCCAGTCAACATGCTTGACTGGCTGCAGTTGAAAGTGCAAGTGTGTGTGCACGTCTGCGCGTGTTTACCAGGGTTTTCCCCGCCTAACTAACTAGAAGGCCTTTGCATTACTGGCTGCTGCCTTTTGTTGAAAACTCCAGCATGTGATGTTGACAGAATGGAAAAAGGCGGCACTCATCTGTGAGGGCAGTGCAGCAACCGGACAGTTTACAGCGTGCACACACTAGAGTTATCTTGTAATTCATCTTCAGAAAGGGCAGTGGTTGCAAGCATTTTTTGATTTAATAACTAAATAATTACCCATGTGAGACCGACGTTGAACTATATTGTGAACTTTCTATGCCGTCACCCAGAGACTGTTTGCACAGCGGAGCAGTGAACTCCAGCAGTAACAAACCAGACCGGCTGTCTGACACACACTGCAGCATTAAACAACTTAAACCAACTCTGAGGTGAAGAAAATAACTCGGTGCTCAGTCTGTTTCATCTCAAAAACTCTGCGCCCGCTCAGTGTCTTGGGCAGCGATGGCTTTCCCCGGAGCTAACAGTGAAGGAAAGGCTGCTCTGCGCTGCTGGAGACATGACGTTAATAACAACACAGCAGAGCGCTCCTCCTCCCCCTCATTTTGTTATTCTGATACAGGCAAGGAGACTGTAAGATGCTTTCAAATTAATTAATTAATTAATTAATTGATTAATGCAGTTAACTTTTTAAAATAAAAAACGCTACGGACCATTTATCTTAATTGCCGGTGTTAAAGTAGCATGAAGCGTTATGGATTTACCATTTTTTAATTCTGCTGTTTTCTTTACTGTGAAAGACTACATGACTCTGTCATACATTAACCCCTGTCAGACTGCATGCACTGTATATGCTGGACTTGGATTTCATGCTGTCACGTGTAAAGAGGACACTGACCCTAGCAACAAGGCTAGAAGTAAGCAAAAGAACTGATTCTTTGGTTCTCTCATAGGATCATTGTCGAAAAACATGATGTTGAACTATGTCACATGAAATAACATATATCTGATAATAAGTGCTGTACATATTCGGATAGGCTGGCAGCTTTGGTAGACAGTATCATAATTATGCTATCTCAAAACAACCAATCTACGCAAAGAGGTGTGTCTGGCTGTAAAGCATAAATTGTGAATGAACCTGTATCTAGAGAGAGAGAGAAGGTAATCTCAGGTAACACTCTCTCCAAATGTAATATACATTGAATTTTGTAATTATACTTCACTTCCTGTTCAAAGTGTTCTGTGTGCATCTATGTGTTTAATCCCTGAGAGTCCAGAGTGCTTACAGGCAAAGTTTCCACGACACCAGTTACGTTTCTTATTGTATTTTAGTGGACTAAGAACATCAGTGAATGGTTTTGCACACAGTATACTGGAGCAAGAGACTGAAAATAGTGCAGGCTTTCCTATTCATTCAATCGAGAATCAAGTCTTAATCAAATCAGCAGCCGAGTATCGCGATAGTATCCGATCAAGTGATAAGCACATCGTCCCAGGCTACAAAATAAACACTGTCATTTGTCAGAACCTTTATTTCTCATCTCTTTGTTCCAACTTGGTATAAAATTTTAATCCCTATGGATGCTTTTGTCTGTCGAATCGTGATTTTTTTCACTTAAGCGCACAACACTCTAAAGGCACCTGCGCAAACCGTGTACGCCACAACACGCACGTTCTCCAGCCTTTTCCACCTTTGTCTCAAAAAAACCCTGTTCACAAATGCTTTCCCCGGTGTCTTTTTGTATAAACAACTTTTGTGTTAATGTCTCTGCCTCATATTTGTTTGGCAGAAAATATATTTCTGTCCTCTGTCCCTGTTTGTCTGTGACACGCTCACCTTATTAAGTACTTACTAAATGCCAAAAGACTCTTCTCTGTCTCTACCCTTTTTCTACAAGCCCCCGCTGCCCTTCTCCACAATTGAGTGCAACCGAGCTCTCACTCGGACACATATACACACAATCAAATGGCATACAATTGAGCAAACAAACCGAAGCGCAGAATCCAGTGAAAGATTCTGTTTGCTGATTTTTGTGTGTGCATCTATGCCTGCGTGTGAACATTTATATCTGTCTGTCTATCTGTCTTTTTAGTCAGGTGTCGGCAAACCACTATCTTGAGTCTCACCCTAATGTCCAACATGTTTTCCAGTGCATGTTCTGACTGCTGCCTCCACTCCCCAGTAAATAGAGACCTAATGTTTTCTACACGTTGGCGATATAGATTAGATGGATCAACCGCACAGTGTCTATTTGAGTCTCTCTCTCTCTCTCTGTTGACTTTTGTAGTGGGAAGTGTAATTGAGATGGAGTAAAGACAAGCCACATGCTACTGATATTGCTCTCTGGGAGCACAGATGGGTGGAAGGGCAAAAGAGAGGAGGTGCACAACAAAGCCTGCCGCTGAGAGTTAAGAGTATACAGACAAAGTCAGAGAAATAAAGATAGACAGACACGTACAATAGATCCTGCACTCTGACTACCTGGTAGCACGGAGGGAAAGGAAGGATGATGCATGTAGAGAGGAGGGATGAAGGAGAGAGCAGAGGCACAGTGTGATACCGATGGCACGGGGAGAGAGGAGGGCGGTGAGGACGGAGGGATGGATGAAATAATAATAGAGGCAATCAAAGGGGCAGTGGACAAAGAAAGGCGCGTTTGACCACCATTAGCTGTCGTCACCTAAATTGATGAAGGCAGCTGAATTTCCCCGCGGGGATCGGTGAAGTTTTTCTGATTTGATTCTGGGGGAGAAAAAAAAAAAGGAGCGGTAAAACGAGACAGATGGACGGATACAAAGACAGAGAGAAGTTCGAGAAGTTGATTTGAAAACAGAAGGAAGTATATGAGTGGTAGGCAGGGTGTTGCTGTTCACATCAGGGGGTTGAAGACAAGTGTTTTTCCCACCTTAAAAATAGTCAAATATGTATAAAAATAGCAGTGCCATCAACTCTCTAGGCTGTGTTTTTGCACATGGATTGCCCACTGCACTGACAGTCAGTGTGCACACAGATAGTGGCAAGTATTTTTTGCAAGCTAATTAGCAGACTCAATTATGATGCAGTGGTTTTGGATGATGAAGAATACATTATCAGGAGGTTAGCATCACCTCCTCTTCTTCTTCCCAGCACTTTGTTCCGTGTGCTTAGTCAGAGCAGATACGCAACGCAAAAGCTCAAAAACATTATACTTAACACCAAAATCGCTCTGCTGCATTATCGCCACTAACACACCCCCTACTGCACCTCTCTTCCTGCTTTGGAGCAGTCAAGTTCAGGGCAAGTCACCAAAAATATCAAATGGTCTAGTTGAAAATGCCACTCCTGTGGTGCAGAAGCCCTTATGTGCTCCGTCATGAAAACAGAGCCCTCTGTCATGTGGGTCTATGCAGCAGCTTTAGCTTTTTTCATCTTGTCGTCTAAGCTTTTGGCAGTAAGCGCTGTGTCCATTGATGCTGCAAGAAGCAGAGCCCTAGGCCAACAGAGTGCACGTCAATACCTGAAGAATACTTCATGTGCAAGACATATTGATCTGGTGAAATCTATGCACGGGGGTGACGTCGGCCAAAGCAATAGTGCATCCACAGCAGCTGGCCAAAGAATAAGGCGTTTTTTTTTTTTTATATTCAGTGTGAAGAAAACAACATACTGCATGGGACAAGACACTATGAATGAGAATCAGTGAATGCTGAAGAGGCTGATATTTTAGAATGTAGTTAATATCAGTGAGAAAAAGTGGATCAATTCCATATAATTGCTTATTTAAAAGAAAGGTGTAGCCTTCATCTCATTCAATTTGATTAGACATCGATTCTGCCATAATGTTCCATGAGACATATACATAACAAATGCGGTTGGAAAAAAAAAAAAGCCCACTCATTTTTTTTCGTTGTGGTAAGCTTCTTTGAAGTATTGATTGTAAATGTCAATCCAATTTTTAATGCAATTCATGCAATGTCGCTCCAACCCTAAGAGGATTTGTCAGAAAAACCATGTGGATTCATGCATGATATGTTAAGGAGGAGTATGTAGGAGGTGTTCTACCAAAGGCAGGAGGATAGAGTATGTATGTATGGATGGATGGATGGATGGACAACTATTAAAGTGCTGCTGCTAGAAGGTGGACTATGCTTGCAGTTCACAGTTGGAGAAGGCCTCCCAAAATCCCAAGAGAATCACTTACTCTTAGAGAAATATTCCTTTACGGGAGGCAGAACAACGTAACTGTCCATCGGACGCCGATTAATGCCTCAACAATAGAAACAAATCCTGTTTTTCCTCAAGAAGATCCTCAAGATACAAGCAACAGATACAGCATAGCACACAATAGCTCCTGCCGGTGTCAGGTGTGTGTGTGTGTGTGTGCCCGTTGGACACAAGCACGTGCACACATACAGAGTCCATAATGTATTCACCGACAGCCAAGCCTTTTCCTTTCATTGCCATTCAGGCGTCATGTTTGCCCACACAGATGCTTATCAGCAGCAATAAGCCTGCGTGCTCATTGCTATTCACGTAGCATAATGTCGCCCATATATTCTGTTCATTGGCAAATTCCAATAGGAACAAATTACAGGCTGAATTTTGTATGGGCCAGCTGATTAGTTAGCCGCGTGCATGTTTTGTTGTTGACTTATCGATGAAGTTCCTATTGAATATTTAATGTCTATATGAGCGTCTATTTATTTTAACACTGTAATTGTCACTTACGGATGACTACGTTCACTTGCTGATGCACAATTTTCATTTCACAGTCAGATCTTTGTGCATGCACCGCTTGGTGACTGATTCTGTTGATTTAGAAGAGATAAACATTGATAAACTGATAAACAAAGAGTGTGTCGGTGTGTGTGCTCAAACACGACCGCTCTGAATTAAGTTTCTGGCTTTTTTTTTGTTCCGTGGCCCGGCTGAATGATTAGTGAATCTCAGCTTATTGTAGAGTGATGCTAATAAAATGTACTGTCTGCTGTGTGTTTGTGAGAACTGTTAGAAACATCAAGTACTTTGTCTGCATAATTATTTAACAGTTTAGTTTCTGTTTCTGTGTTATGCTGAACATTTGGACCATCCCACATAGGATTAGAAGACACTGCTATATATCCAAATTCTTCTGGTGTCACATACAAAACAAAAACAAAATCATCAGTTATAACATTATGCACAGAGCTGAAATGATTAGTCGATCTACTGAAACTATTTTGATCAATTGTTTAAGCAATTTTTCAAGCAAAAGTATTGAACATTCACTGGTTTGCAGTGTGAGGATTTGCTGCTTTTTCTTGAGTTATATCATAGTAAACTAAATAAATTTGTTATTGTTCAGACAAAAAATACAATTTGAAGATGTCACCTTGGGTTCTGGGAAGCTTTTATGAACAATTTTCTTTTTTATAGACTAAAAGACTAGTTAATGAATTGAGAAAATGAACCAGATTGCAGCCCTATTTTGAAGTATATGCTTAAGTGTAAAATTTCAAATAAATTGTGCAGCAATTAGAACAAAACTAAAAACTAATCCTGAACCTTTTGTGAGGGGATTAATATATTTTGCTTTGTTATAACCAAAGCCGGTGTCTCATTCAGTGACATGATAGTAAAGTAAAGCAGAATACTATTATGTAAGTGTAAAATAATAATATTGATATACATCTAAGTATATATCCTTGTAGTTCTGAATGTGGATGACAAATTCAGTTTTTTTTCTCTCTTTTCTGAACTGTTTTCCAAACTATAAACTGTTTGGTTGTCAGAAAGGTCATAGTAAAGGTCAACAGTATCAATGACATTTCTGGTTCTTGGTTCACCAGTCTCACTGTGGAAAGCGTGATGCCACAGTAACACACAGAGGAGATGGAGCAGCATATTCTTGCTCACATGTGTGTGTAGAAGTGTGTGTCAACCTGCATGTATTCACTTAAAGGTGTATTCTTGTATGTTTTGTGAGCGAGTGCGTGTCTGTATTTACGGTATTTTCTGATTTTGTACATGCTTTTCTCTGTTTGATAACATATATGTAACATTTTTGTGTGTTTGCCCTCTATCTGTGTGTGTGTGTGTGTGGGTGTATGTGTGTTTGTGCTTCCACATGTGAGATCCTTCATCCCAAGATAAGACATGGGCTGGAGGACAGCGGGGCATCCCGGCCTGGGGAGTTACTGGCATCAGCAGGGATCTGACGCTCTGTTGGTGTGTGTGTGGGTGTGTGGGTGTGTGTGTGTTTGTGTTCAGAAGAAAAAAAACAGCAACGCTTCAACACATATATTCACACATACACACACACACACGCACGAACATAGCCCTAGTCCGAGGGCACTGCTGTAATTGGATGTCTGATTACTGTCAGATAGTGTGTGTAGTAGAGAGAGAGAGAGAGAGAAAGAAGAGAGAAAATGCCATAAAAATGCGAGAAAATTCTTCTCTCATGGAAAGAGAGAGAATGTTAGCAACAGTAGAGTGGGGAAAAAAAGAGAGAGATCGGCACTCAGAAGTCACACAGAGAAAGATGGAGGGAGGGAGGGAGGAATAGAGACTAGCAGACAGAGAAGCGGACATGTTCTCTCTTTGTGATCTCTGAGCTTAACGTTGACCTTGTGCTTTTTATCTGCGCTCTGACAACCAATCTTCCCTTGCTTATCTCCCTCCTCCCTCGCCTCACACCTTACATTTTTTTTCATCTTTCCATCTTTTCCTCCTTTCTTCCTTCCACCCCCTGATTTTACTTTCCCTTTATGCCTCTATCTTTGCCTTTCTCCGTCTTATCCTACTTTTCATCCTTCCATCCCTCCCTTTTCTCCATCTATTTCCTCCCCGTCTGTCCCACCTGATTCCACCTCCGTTCTCCCACCATCCAGCAGAAAGTCGGTGGGATTAACTTGATAGATTGGAGGTATCGGTGATGTGTGACAGGTGGCAGAAGGTCAGAAGGCTCAATGGAGACATTAACTGACTCTCCTGAGGACTAACAGAACTAGCCTGCGGTCGCACTTATCAACTCTCATCACCGTGCTGGTGTTTAACAGTTCATTTAAAAGCCTGCTGGGTTCTCTTTAAACTTGCTGACATCACAGGGTTAAAGCAGGAACATGTTGATCGGAGATGTTTTTTTTTAACCATGCAGATTTTGGGTGTAAGATCCAGATCCAAGTAGACATTCACGCATATTTGCAGAAGTGCAATTCCTGCCTGCATTAGTCCATCACAGAGAAATTTTTAAATAATCCGCGGATGTTCCCTTTATTATGGTTAAAATGAAGTTAAAGTGCCAGCATGAGTGAGTAAAATGTGAACTCAAGTGACTGTTGCAGTATTTATTCTTGTATTTATTCACTTATTTCAATATTAAAGCAGCTATAATCGATATTTTTTATTGTAACAATATGTCGAATGACAATCAGTGTGTTTACATGGAGTATCCTGTTTATGATCGGATTTTTGAAGTATCCCGTTTTTGTGCTTGTGCATGTAAACATCGCGTCTCAATTTCAGAAACCTGGATAAGTCCTTATCCCAGTTTTGAGAAACCGGATCATGCTAGCTGGAGAACTCCAAAAGAAACCAGGATACTGCTGCATGTAAACATCTTATCCCGGTTTCTGACAGCTGCTGGCTACCTGTGCAGGCGTGGCTTCAGGCGAGTGACGTAACAGAAACACAAACAATGGCGGTGAGGAGAACGTCTCGCTTCTGGAACGATGAGTTTTGTCTTTCGGTGATGAAAGAATTAAATATACTTGGCGGTTTAGATGGGAGAAAGTATCAAAATGCTGACCTATTCAAATCTGTAGTTTACAGGCTACAAAATGCCGGTTTCCCAACACGTACAGTGGAGCGAGTCGCGTCAAACATCAAAACAAAAGAAATGGCTCCGATCCAGCAACTTTCAAATTTTACAAAACATTCACTGCTCCCTCGTCCTATGTGGACAGCCTGACACCGGTCAAAGTGGAGGACACGTTTAATATTTCCTGTTGCTCTCTTCTCCCGTTACTGGCAATAAGGTGGATAAGCCAAATCTGCAACGCAGTGTTGGTTAATAGTGCTAAGCCCGCTATAAGCCCAAGTGGTCTCATTTTCAACAGCAAATTTCACAGTCAAATTAATTTAAGGTTGTCAGGAAACAGAGCTGGTTTGTGTTGTAAACATCACAGGCACATGTGCAAATAGCACGCAGTAATCAATAACCAGAGTGCTAGTATTTATCATGCATACGGGGATATGAATAACCAGATTTCTCTGTGTTCCATGTAAACACCACATACCAAATATGATCAAAACCGGGATAATCAAGTCCATGTAACCGCAAGCAACGTGTAATATGCAGCGATGACTCTGCCCAAGTGGCCGAAAAATCCGATAGCTCAGGTTTAAATCTTTTCACAAAAATGGATACAATTGCACAACATTAACATTCACTCTCCCTGTATCTCTTTCCCATTTACAAACAAGCACAGGGATACAAGCGACAGGTTGGTCTCTCGTTTTACAAATTCTTGTAATCGATAATACAAGACATCCACACGTAAAATTAATTCCTCCCCCTCTTAAAAACAGGCTCTCTTTCAAACGCGCACACACACACACCTGACACACACTGCTCCATGCAGCCGGTGTCCACCTGTCTCTCCTCAGACCTGAAGAAGTGCTGACTTCAGCTAGACTGTCTGACTCCTATGGTGAAGACAGACCTGCCACCCCACCCCCTGCTCTAACCACCACACACACACACACACACACACACAGTTTCTGCTGGATGGTAGGTAGAGTGAGATGTTAAAAGGCCAATAACTTCTGTCTCTCTCTGTCTGTCTCTTTTTCTCTCTTGCTCGCTCAGTCTTTGTCTCCTTTGTGTGCTTTTTTTTGTCTCTCCTCTTTCACTCCCCCTATCCAAACCTCCAAATCTCCCCCTTTCCCTCGCTTCAGACTCACTATGTCCTCCCTCTCTCCTGCACTCACACAGGCAGGCAGACACACCCAGGAATAATGAAAGATGTCTGTGTGAGATCCAATCTGTTTTCCCTGTGCAAGCAGACACATTTAGATATCTGTATACTAGAGAGCCGCAAAGCCTGTTCTCTGTGTATAAAATAAAGATGGAGCAAAAGTCAAAGTCCTGCTTTTTAATTCAATCGCTCTGCAGTGCTGGCGCCCTGAAACTTTACCCCAGAGAGGTAAATTCTATTGACATTCAAATTTTGTCCTATTTTCAGCTGTCAGAGTGACAACACAAAATACTGATTCACATCAACCCCAGTGTTAATGGAGAAAGGAGAAAGGATTGAATAATTTTACCCCACTGTCACCGTATGGAATACTAATACAAGACAGGTACACAATATAGGATGACTACAATTGTTATTAATGTGGTATATAATGAAAATGCACAAGCAGGAATGGGGCTTCACAAAATATAAAACAGATGCTGTATATATATATAGGGTACATATATAGGTATATATACTGTATAACAAGAACAACATGATGATGACAATAGTGTTATGATAACAAGGATGTACTAGCATCTTTCCAAACACCATTTTTGCCTCTTAAATATGAAGACATGTCAACAGGCCGATAGCAGGCAAGCTAATAGTGATGCCTGACAGTTATAGCTGTTAAATTCTACAGCTGTTGAGACCTGTTTCAATAGAGTGGGCAGTGCAGTCTCACTGAGCAAGTTTAGCGAGTTCTTCAGTACCAACAAAACATATTCTTGGCCACACAGAATCACCAGAAAGCTTAAGCAAATGCTTCACTGAAAATCCTCGGTTCCAGAGATAAAGCTGGCTCATTTACATTATTCAATAAGTTGATCCCTCCAATCTTGTACAATTACTGTTTAGAGATCAAAGTTTGTGACCCAAGCAAAATGAAGGTTGAAGGTTTCCTCAGCTTGTTACACCAATAACAAACCTTGATGTCAATGTTAAACATGGTCAAGTTCCAAAACCTTAGGTGAACATATATAAAATGCTCCCTGCAAATCAAAAGCCAGGGCTTCAGCGCTGCTCTGAACACTTTGTTTGCAAAGTTACCTCTACTTCCTCCTCATGATGACGTCAGACTGTCATCACGTTAAGTGCTAAGGGGATAAAAATGCACTCTGTGAAAGGACTGAAGACCTTCAGTGTTTCCATGGAGTTAAATTGGAATTCCAGACCCTGTAACTCATTTCAAAGTGTTTTTCCGGAGAGTTCTTAATGTTCTGATATGTGCAGGTTTGCTGCTTTACTCTCAACACATCTGCTCAGAATGCTCAGTCAGATTTTCCCTTTACATGAGCTACTAAACACTGCTAATATTATATTCACATTAAATCCTCAACTGAGCACCTTCACATTGTAGACGGACAAAAACCAACCTTTGCCCGTCTACTTTAGCAGATTATAATAAACAAATCCTAGTTATTAAGCCTATAAGCCTATTATTCTGTGTACATTATGCCTCATTACAGCAATTGATTTATACAACAAAAGTGAGCAAAGCAAATGTCATCAAAAGTAAATATTTTACATACCCTTTTATTATTATTATTATTATTGGTTTTTATTATTGATAATAACAATAATTAGTTATATTTTCTTTTACACTGTCACTTTATAGCCTATATTGTTGCAGGATTATGGGTAATTTTCCAAGCAAAGTCTGGTGAAGTCTGCAACCCAACCAGACTGTCTTGAAGTTTACAGAAAGTCCAGAAGCTGGCCAATCAGAACAGAGAGGGCTCATCAGGAGGGGGGTCTTAAAGAGACAGGAGCTAAAACTGCCTGTTTCAGACAGAGGCTCAACTGAGGGGCTGCATAAAGAACCAGTATAGGATAAATATGTTTTTTGAACTGTAAATCATGCAAAATATTCCAGTATAGCCTCAGAATATATAGACCTGGAAATGTGAATGATACATCCCTCTAACGGTGGCTTGTTTAAAGGCTTTTCCTTCTTCTTCTTTGTTACGTTTACTATGAAACAAGTGTTCTGCTGCTACCACTGCAGTATAAGTGCAGAATCCAGGGAAGGAGGATATCTGCAATGTCTAGAATTATAATAATAATAACAGAAAGTAGATGCAGACTGAAGGATAAGTCCAGCGGCTATCACGTATTATTAAATTCCGCCGTAATGTACCGAGGCTAGACTGTGAATTAGCTTTCTAGATAGATAACCAAAAATTATTGTATTTTGTCTGAGCACCACTTGAAACATTTTATTATGTGCACAATAGATCATTGCAAATATCCAATATCCATGCGCTGATGTAAACTGCTGCCTCAATTTATACTCTGATAACACACAGAGCTGTGGAGACATCGCCCATAATTTTATTTCAGTGTGTATTCGTAGTGTGCTAATCAAACAAACATTTACCAAAAGTACGCTGTGTTTTTTTTTTTTATAAACTGAAACTTTGCCCATTTTGCTCATACCCTTATCAGTGTTTCATTATCAGCAAATTATAAGCAATTTCAGGCTTCACACTGTTAGGCTTTTGCACCTCAGGCTTGGTTCAGGTCTGAGCAGCATCTTTTTGGGTTCGGGTTAGGACCGTCTTAAATTTTCAAGCCCATTTGAGGCTTTAGGTCCTGTGTCCTTAAAGGCATATTTTAATGGGAGGATGTAAATTTCCTGGGACAGCGGTTCCGTGGGTGTTGTCAATGATTCATTAGCAAGCCTGGGGAGAAGTTTCAACTCAGAGTGGAAAAAATGCAGAACACAATATTTACCGCACTACCAAGCAAAAAAAAAAAAAAAAAAAGCCAGCATGTATGTTGTGCACATAGTTACTGGAGTGCACACAAATACATGCATGATCATTGGTATGCTCACACAAGCATATGTGAGAGACCACACACACACACACACACACACACACACACATACACATTCACAGACACATAAATCAGTGACTTCAAAGGCCCACGCTGCAGTGCCCCAAGCCAAGAACAAAGCATAAAGAAGCAGAGGGCAACTTTTAATTTTAAAGCAGTGCTAATGAGGTTTGGAGAGAAAGAAACTGTGTCAAAATTACAGTGTTTTTGTGCGTTTGTGTGTGTGTGTGTGCGTGTGTGTGAGAGAGAGAGAGAGAGAACTCTCCCCTGGTAACAGTGCATTGGCAGGTATTTGTGTGGGGGGTGAATGCAGTGGGCGGTTGTATCAAAGAAATGCTCGCTAAGCTGGAGAAAGAAATTAATTTCTTCCTGTGTGGATTTATCGGTCACGCGGAACCTCACATTTGGTCAACACATATTGAATGTTGTGCTAATAGTAACACTTGACAAGGCGTCTGTGTGTATGTGTGTGTGTGTGTGTGTCAGAGTTGCAGGGATACACACACTTGGAGGGAGACAGTGATGGTGAAACAGTTATATCGTTAATGGAAGAATCATGACAGACAGGAAGATTGATTTTATTACTTCATTTTGTTACACACTCACATTACACCTCTAACATAGAGATACAGAGTCGCATGTATGATACTCTATGGTAGAAATAGTCACTTCCTACCTCCGTTCCCTCTTGGACTTGAGAAAAGGCTGCTTTCTAGAGGACTGCACACAAACGCACCCACCAGTGCCAGTGGAAGCAAGACTGCTAGCTTTAAAGTAACTCTCATTATTCATCTTGAACCACATTAATGTCTGTGTGTCTAAGCCGTAAAACTGGTATAAATACATTACTGAATGCATGAGTTTATCAGTGTGTGTGTTTGTGTTTTTGTGTGTGTGTGTGTGGTACTCCAGCAGCGCTGAATGGAGGCTTTGTGCAGGGTATGATGAGCTGTATGGGGTGATGCAAATGGTTGCTATTGGAGTCATCTCTTCAAATAACACCATTAAAAATGTTGTTAAAAACTGGGAGGTGCAGCCGACTGTAAAAGAGAAAAGATAAGTGTTTGAGTTGAAGACAAAAACGAGTAAACAAAGCTGAAAAGGAGATATAAGGAGACGTTGATGATTTAAAGGCCGAGATCGAACAACAGGTGAACACGGACACACGAAAGAGTGTCTGGGTAGACATGAATTGATGATTATTCCTTCCACTAACAGATAAAAATCTATAAGTCAGTTGAATCTCCATCTTGTCATCATGGATTTCAGTGAGGATTCAGGTGTTAGTCACACAATTACATGTCTGTTTCAGGCATATAAATGTACCAAGCTTCCATGTACTGCTGCTTTCCAGCACTTAGCGCTCAGTATAAAGTATAAAGTAAATGCAGCCACTATTTTCTTTTTTCCCTTGTTATGTTTCAATCCTTTCAAAGAATCCGTTCATATTTTTTGTGTCTGAGAAAGTTTTGTGCAATTTAATCCCCCCTTAATAACTGTATTGTAAAATTGATCCCAGTAAATAAAACTCTATGGGTTGTGTGCTTCATTTTCTTTCATTGCTCTGACTCCCCGAAAAGTTTGATAAGCTTATGGTGAAAAGAATATGACAGAACCGAGACACACACACACACACACACACACACACACACACACACACAAAGAAAGATGAGTAATTCCTTCTTTTTTTCCCCCCCTCCCCATTCACGTCTCTGTTGGTTAATAGATGAAATGGTGCAGAGAGAGGAAAGTAGTGTGGGAGGGAAGCAGATTGTTAATTAAACGTTGAGACAGTGGTGTTTTCCCATCCTGAAACAGAATGAATTTTAATCTCAAAACAGAATGGAGTTAATTACCGACTATAAGAGTTTCATTTAGAGAGGCACTGGACACACTTAACATCGAATTCATCATCACAACTTGAACCCTGCATCTTATGTTGTTTTTTTTTTTAAACAGCTGCAGAGAGGACAGACATGCAAATGCACACACACACATACACACAAAAATTCAACTCTTCTGTGCGCACATCTGCACCGACAGCTGCACACATTCAAGCTCACGGGTTGACACCTGCGCGCGCGTCCGGGAAAACCAAACATTTAGCTTACACAGAAATCTGCTTCTTACCTACTGTATATTCTGAGAGGTAAACAATGTAGACACACACACACACACACATAAATAGACACAAGGAATTAGGATTCAGTCATATTCCATTCCACATTGAAGCCTCAATAATCAGGTTATTAGAGATAAACTGAGAGCTTGGTGTGTTGCTGTGCAGCGGATGAAGAGCCCATAATTCAATCATCCTGTTGTAGATAAATGTGCTACAATTGCTGAATGATGTAATAAACTGGCTATTACTGTGATCCAATACAGCTGAGACCATTCTTTTATCTGAATAGAATAAAGAGAATTTCTGACTGGTCTCACATTAGTATGCTCGGCGTGCGGTGTGATGCCTCTAAACAATTAATTATCCCAGTTTTTCTAAACAATCAGCTAAATTATGAGCCTCCAGATTGGGCTTTTTTTTTTTTTTTCCGGGAGGTCGAGGGGAGGTGAACCGGGGCCCGTCCGTAACAAGCAACGCCGCGGCTGAAAGTTGAAAACGATTCGCCAGCTTTGCATACTTTTGTTGCTCTTAATCTGGTGACTTATTTAGACTTTATCTATGCTCTCTATATTTATATGCATATTAATATCTGACATCATCAGGCAACTGGCGCTATTTTTCTCGGAGAAGACTTGGCAGCAGAGTAGTTATTTGATTCTTCCAGCAGAGAGATGTATGTACCCCTCGATGCAGGTGTTTTAACCTGGATCTTCACTGAAATCAATACAGGTGCTTGTAGTTCACAGGAACACCTTTTTTTTCACATCTGACCTGAACTTTTTTCTCGGTGTGGAAGCTCCCGCTCAGCCACACAAGACAGCGCAGAAGGTGTTGTAGTTTATCATCTTATTTATCATCTTTCTTTGTTTTAAACTAACATTTTTTTTATATGTAACTTTGCAGTATGAGGCATATCCTCTATCTAAAACTGTGTGATGTGTGAGGGTTTTGATGTTATACCTCTCTCTTCCAAAGACCCCTTATTATTCAACAGCTCCTGCTTTCAAAAAAAAAAAAAAAAAAAAAAGGAAAACAGATGTTGATGTCTCTCCTGACCTAACCTCACAACTTTCCTTTCAACAGAGCAGCCAAGGTGCGCACTAATAACTGACGTTCGCTTTTAACGAGCCGCTTTTTGGCACCATCAGAGACGAGAAGTGTTATAAGAGTAGTGGTGAAGTTGGCTGTGACAGCCGGGTGTGTCTTTAAGTGCGTGCACAAACGCTTACACACAGACATAATTTGATATTGTCTATCAGGGAAGGCTGTTCTCCATGGAGACACATATTGATGATGGGAGTGAGTCTATAAAAGAAATGATGATTTAATCACCTTTATACTTCTCCAAGGACACTGGAGAGAGAATGAAAACATCAGCGCTTGTGCATATATATATATATATATATATATATATATATATATATATATATATATATATATATATGATGTGTGTGTACATGCTGTGAATGCTAAAGTGTGTGTCAAATTAGTGATTATCTTTGAGAAAGTATTCTGTACTTCCATATATTTGTCTTATAGTGTCTTGGGAGTGTATGTGTGTGTGTGTGTGGGGTAGATGTAGGTGCCTGAGCAGATTTTGTCACTTTAGTGATTATCCTTGAGAGGCTTTTAATTTGGGGCTAATGAGTATTTGTTTTAGCAGTCATGCACGCAGGTGTGCGTGAGTACGAATGTGTGTGTGTGTGTGATTAAGGGGAATGATGTAGTGAAAGCGACAGACTGTACAGATGTTCAATAAATCGGCTGGAACAGGCAGGGAGGAAAGGGGACATCACTCACTCTCTTTCACAAACACACACACACAAAACATGGATCCACGCAGTCAGTCATACATTGTGCACGTAGAGTAGATGTAATGTGTTACACTGACATAATCCTACACGCGTACACACACACACACCTTTACACCTTGAGCTGGGCTAATAATACAATAAAGCAGAGCTAATTAACAGAAAAGAGCTTATTCATAAAGTCTGGATTAGTGCTTTTAATATGGGACGTTTGAGTCTGTCTGTGTGTGTGTGTGTGTGTGTGTGTGTGTGAGCGAGATTTATTTTAAAAGTTTGCTCGTTCATGCAGGTGCTATTTTGTTCAAGACAAAGATTATTACTTCTTTTTTATGTCCATGTTTTCAAGCTTGAACATGAATGATTTGTGCTTAAGAGTTAAAGCGAAGCAGAGAGAAAGAACAAGGTAAAAAATAAATCTTCCCAACTCCTCACATACCGAAGCTTGGTCAAGACCCCTTGGCAGTCACTGTTAAAAAATAATTATGTTAGGTTTAGGCACAAAAGTGTTAGGGAAAGGGAAAGATCATGGTTTGGGTTAAAAAAATGTCCCAGCTCGGGGATAGAAGACATCCAGACCCGCAGTTAAAAAACCAAACCAACCACCTCAGAATATGGAAATTAGTCACCTTATATAGACATCATCAGTCTCATGGCCTCTATTTCAGACGCTGTGGGAGTTCTATAGAAGTCTATCCTACTACCCTGCACCTTGAAAAACGACACTAAAGGGATACCCAGTGTGTTTAAAAAGTGACGCCAAGGAGTCCTGACCCAGCTTCGCTATGTGATGAGTTGGGAGTGAGAACGGGTTGAATTATCTCATATTGTGAGTGAAATAACTAATATTGCCGTGACTGCTATTCTTGTCATTCTCAACAATGGGAAACGGGAGTGTGAAGTGGGTACAGAGGATATTTCCTGTCACTCACGCTGTATGAGATGTGGTTTTGAATCATAATCTTACCCCATTCATCCCTCTTCCTTGTTTTTCCTTCTTTTTTTTCTCTGTTTTTCTCTTGCTGCTATCAACACCTCCCACCTCCACCGTTTTCTTTCAGCATAGTCTTCACGCTATCTTTTTTTTCCTGCCCTTGCTCCTATGTTTCTCTGCTTCTTTCTTTTTCTCTTTCTCCCTTGCCTTCACTTTCTTTTCCCCCTGTTGACCATCATGCCTTCATCCCTCCCTGCGTCCTTAACTTCTAATATGGCAATCTTTCTGCTTGCTGGTGTGGTCTCAGAAGTTACTCAGCCAGTAATACTACTTCTGTTTGGGTGGATTTTCTTGGATATTCTTTGGTGGCTGCAGCTAACATGCTAACCATCCATTTATTCTTATATTTATCTCAAAACGCTGATGCTGTTTCAAGTGTAAAACCATATCATTCCTGAGTGTTTACAACCAAAGTTTTATGAACTGTGTAAAGGCTGAATCAAGGCAGAGTGACTGAATCTGAATGTTGAGTACAAAATGGAAAAAAAAAAATGCAAATCAGTGACTTAAAAAAAAAAAGATAATAAATTCTGTTCCCTTTCTTGTTCTCTCTATCTTTCTATCCCAGGTGGTGTATGCATTGCCCAGTCCTTGAAGATCCCTAGGGAGCCCAGGCCAGGGGAGTTTGACAAGATCATCAGACGCCTGCTGGAGACCTCCAATGCCAGGGCCATCATCATGTTCGCTAATGAGGACGACATACGGTACGTGCTGTGCACTTCAACAAGTGCCTGCCTGCCACTGCTCAACAATTCTCTGGCTGCTATCAGTTGTACTTTTGCTTTAATAAAATGTTCTGTAGCGTTGTAGCCTTATCTGACAAGAAAACCTAAATACATGCACATATAAGTGGACACTCAACTCCTTCACCTCTTTTTTGTTGACTTTCCCAGGCTACAAAAATGCTTTCATTCTCTGCTTTTTTCCTCAAACAGACGAGTTCTGGATGCAGCGAAAAGGAACAACCAGACGGGTCATTTCCTGTGGGTGGGTTCAGACAGCTGGGGGTCCAAGATCTCTCCTGTTATTGGCCAGGAGAGAGTGGCTGAGGGAGCCATTACAATACTTCCTAAACGAGTGTCTGTGGATGGTAAGAGTGTGTGTGAAAAGTAATAGAGACAATAACATAGCAATGACGTTAAATAAAGTGTGATCTCATAAAATAATAGTTCAAAACTTTTATCTGCTCTGTGACTTGCTCCACTTACCTGTGACCGGTGTGATGAATGAAACAAAGTTGAGTGTGTCTGTGTGTGCTCAAAGTCTAATAGATCAAATTAAGGGGATGGGGGGGGGGGGGGGGGCCAGACACAGAAAATGAAATGCACTCATGTTCCCTTGCTCTTGATCCCAGCGGGCAACAAGTTTTTGCCATTAGGCCAGGGAGGATATCCTCATTTGCTCCTGTCAGAGTTCCCTATTAGATAATTGACTCCTGGAGGGACACAAATGGTACAAGATATAAACTGTAAGCGAAGGAGAAAGAGTCTATGGAGAAGGTTATATGAATCAAAGTCCACTTTGGATAGTCGACATGAGGGAACACGCTAGGGGTAGATGGAAGACTTGTGAGTCGGATGGAACCAGTGGAGGATTGATGAAGAAAAAATACACCGGGCTACCAGTTAATTAGGTACACCTGACGATGTGATGCAATCTAATCCAATAACTTTGCAATAAACCCCACCTTTGTGAAGCTTAAAATGTTCAACTTTTGTAGACATTGTCTTAGAGAGGTCATTGTTTAGGCTGAGGAAGTACAGCATTATTTTGAATTGTGTCTCTAAAATTGTGTCCACCACCGTTCACACTCCTGAAGGGGGCATTTTTATCAATTTTATTGCACTAAATATTGAAAAAACACAAAACCTCTATCACAGCCTCTACTTCTCCCCTTAACGGCTTTTATCATTACAGTTTATAATGTTGTGTTCTCACGTCTCTCAATGAAGAAACCTGCAACTTGTCTTTTCAAACAAATGAGATGTAACATGTTAATTAGTGAACTTTAGAGGTGCTGCAGGTGGATTTTTTTCTCCCTTTAAACAGAACCAGACTAGCATTTTCCCCCTGCTTTCAGCCTTTCTGCTAAGCTAAGCTAACCGTCTCCTGGTTCCAGTTTCTTTCTTAATGTGAGAGACCTAAACTTAATGTTGTCAACTGTGCGACAAGTGCATATGTTTTTTTAATTTTATAAGCACGACATCTGTAATCACAACAAGAAACATGTGATCCCTGTTGCCATATTCTTCCTGTTGAGCCACACAGGGAATAAAACCCCTGGCCCCCCCCGCAGTCTAACTATTAAATGAGCTACACAGGTGCACACAGGACTTATTTCCCTGGCAGCAGAGGAGATTAATCAAGGCAGCTCTTGTCAGCCTTTACAGCGAGTCAGGCATGACACAGACTGTCCAAGTCAGTCTGATAGTCCCGAGGGATTTCTCCATCCTCCACGGTTTGTTTCACATGCGCCGTGTCGCCCCTCTTATGCAGTCCCGGTGGTGCTGGAAATGACACCTTCTTTTTATTAGTGAGGTGTAAATGCGTCTTTGCAGTCTTCCTGTGTCATACCCGAGGTCTTCATGAGCAATCAATAGCTCTGCCTGTTCTCAATCTAGCAGAAACCACTCCAGTGATGGTGTTGTGTTACAAGGAGGGGCATCTTGTCTTCCTAACATGCCATATTTCTCTCATAGACAACAAAACAAAAGTGTGGTTTCCCAATTAATTATGATATGAACAAAGTAGTACAAGGAGTGTGTTTTCTTTCAGCCATCTCTTCATCTCAGCCTGCCAGCCTCTGACAGCTATTTCCATTCCTACGAGTGGAGAAATGTGTTCTTCCCTTCTCTCCCCTCCTCTCTACTTATTAAATTGGACAAGTAGCCAAGCATATTGTGAAAGCTCAGTCTAAAATGTTGGCTTTTCCTTGCTCGCGGCTTCAGTATTTGATAGGAGTTTCAATACTGAATGGTTCTGCGGAAATGGCTTTTCAGCCATACTTTATTTCCATAGGCAATTCATAACATATGCTTTTGTGAGTCAAAGCCGTATTACGCTGCCATGGACACATGAGACAGCCTTAGTATCCTCCTAATAGTACAACATTAAACCAAATCTGGGAGGTGTTGATATCAGCTCTTATAACCAGAATAGATAGCTAAATGTATACATTACAGTTTCTAAAAGACATAGAAAGAAAGAAATAGAAAATACTAAACCCAATCTTTAAAAAAAAAAAAAAAAGATTTATCTCTTTTTTTTTTTTTCTTTTTCACAGCGTTTGACAGGTATTTCCGTAGCCGCTCACTGTCCAACAATAGAAGAAATGTTTGGTTCGCTGAGTTCTGGGAGGAGAATTTCAACTGTAAGCTGGGGATGCATGGCAAACGACCCGGTAGCCTCAAAAAATGCACAGGTAAGACTCCTACACCTTGACTTCCGACATTATGAGTTTCTCTCCATTATGGTTTCCACCTCTCTGTCTTTTTGTTCTCTTCCTATTCGAGCAGCCCATAAAAAAACAAATCTGGGCAGATTTACCACATCGCATCTGGCCCTGAAATTGTCAACAGGGAGAAACACGGGGGTTTAATTAGTATATATATTGTAAAGAGCGCTGCTGGCTCTAATAAGTACCCTTAAAGCACAGATCACACTAGCTGTTAGACTAGAGTGAGGAGCAATATGGCTCAACAGGAACAATTGTTTGTGGACTGGAAGCTAAAAGGAAAATTAAATAATTGTAGGAGACTGTGCTTGTAAACATGGTCATTCAGTCTCCTGTGTGTGTGTGTGTGTGTGTGTGTGTGTGGGGTGGGGTGGGGTACACACATGTATTTATGCTGCAATAAGCACTTCCTCCTGTCATTTTGTGCAGTACATGTGGTTTGACCTGCATTTTGCTGTCATATCAAAAATGCTTGCAGCTTGTTATTTTACACAAGGCCGAGCACCGCAACTGATGTGTAACCTGTGTGTCTTGTGTTTTGTGTGTAAGATCAAGGTATGTCTGCGTGTGCACTTTCACAGTACCTACGCCTGCAAAAACAAAAAAAAACAAAAAAAAGTGACACACTCACAGCAGAGTCAGTGATGACATCACCCGTAAGTTTGTTCAAAACATAAAACCTTTCCGGTACCGGTACTGTATGACCTCAAGCTGCTGTGATTGAGTCTGCATGTTTATGTGCGTGTGTGCGTGTCACAGTGAGTATTCCCCAGCTGATGCCCGTCATTAGTTCACATAATTAGGTTTGTAAAGGCTGCGACTCTCCCATTGACCGTCTATTACTTGCGCTGGCATCTGTGTATATGGGCGTGTATGTGTCGAGGGTCCTGTAGTGGCGCGACAGAGTCCATTAATTCCAAGTGCTGGGGTTCGCGACCTCCAAATCATCAACACAGAACCCAATCAGCAGCCTGCTGCTCAAGGTCGCCGGGATGACACAGCTGATGGGAGGATGTGGAAACGGGTGTGATTATTGCATGTGATTGGGCTGAGGGGGACAGACAAATAGAAAGAGAAATTGTGTCAACAAGCGCAAATAAGAAAATTAACAGGAAAAGACGCTGACAAATATTTTTTTTTTAAAAATCGCGTGGATGCACAAATTAGAAACCAAGAGGCGAAGAAATAACAATGAAATGCATGAATAGGAGAAGAAGAACATCAAATTTGAATGGACAAACAAATAAGACACAGAGCAAGAGAAGGAAATGAGAATGAAAGCAGTTGTTTCTGACATGACTTGAGCCTAATCCCCTGCCAGGTTTGTTGAATACACACCCAGATAATGGGTTCTGAACCATAAATGAACAGCACCCGATTTTTTTTTTTTTTTTTTTCAGTAATATTCATTGTCCCAGATTAAGTTTTAAATTCAATATTCAGACAATGGTCATGGTTTATCCTCAGTGACTTTTTTATCAGTTTTCTCCAGATTTGTTCGGCGGTGCAGGATAAAGCTTGACTGATGTTGCGGAAGTGTTATTTCTACCTCATGATCTGATATCGGTCAGATACGATTTTGAAGACCGACACCTTGCAGAGTGTATGTAAAAATGACCAAGAGAGCTTTTCAGATTTTCCTATTTTCATCTGGACCCCCTCCTGTTGCAGCAGGCTAAACCAAAAGACACAGCAAGCTATTACGGCCTGATTTATCTTTTTTATTGATTCATTTTTTTTGTCGATAGTGTTCTGATTTTTGTTTTATCACGGACACCTCCGACCAACTTTACACACATCTGGGCCTCCTCCCATTACATACAAGCCATTTGAATGGAAAATCATACAATATGGCCCAATGAAATTCTGACTTGTATTTTCCTACTGTTAAAACTTCCTCTTCTATTTACAGCCTTTATTTGAAGGTGGGGTTCAAATACAAATAATGCTTTATTATTTGACTATTATGTTATAAAGATTACTCTATAGTCTATGGGCAGCTAAATGCATACATATTATGAGTAATATAAATGGCAGTGGAACACAATTTGAACACAGAAGTCAAAGAGCACTCTATAATTGATATCCAAGCAGTAAGAAAGGCCGCCCCAAGAAATTGGAACTTCACGTTTGTCAGAAATGTTTCTTTCAGTCAAAACTCCACTCCATTTACAAAACAAACGACTCTCTACTGCTCTAATTAATGAGAACATCTGCTATATTAGTTGTAAAGTTTGAAAATACATCAAATGGTATTGATGTATTTTCCAGTATTTACAAGTGGTGGTAATCTCTCAGATAAATAAAACATATGGAATCAACATTTTATAGGAACATCATATGAGCTTTTTTAACATTTAATAGTGTGACATTTTGTTTTCACACTGAAAACACTGCATTTCTTCTCAAAGATTATGAGCCCGGCACAGTGCTGTAAATCAATGGCGCCTTTATTGGCAGTGCAAAAAATATGTTTTGCTTGAATTAATTTAACTCTTTAAAAAAAAAAAAGACCACTAACAAACAAAGAAAATGAACTTCTAAATGTCAGGGTGCACGCCGAAACAAGGTTTTGAATTCTGTCTCGCAATCTGTAGCAATTGTTTGGTTTCCTCTGATGCTGATTGAGTGCATCAGTGTTTCATCAGGCAGTTGTCAGCTGTTGCTCTCTTTTAACCACATGACTCACATATCACATTCTCACAAAAGATATAACTTCTTTTGTTACTGTCTTTCATTCTAACCTGCGAGATATTCTTTTAACTCGATTCTTCAGTGCGAGACGAGTTACATGAAGCCAATGCATATTTTATGGAAATCTATCCCAGTATTCTGTAGAAAGTAAAACTACAAATACAATGTTGTTATTATTTTATGGTTGTTACTGCTGCTTTACTACCACCAGTTCTGGACATTTGGCCTCCAGTCCAATAAATGCATCTTAATGATTTATTTAGAGTACATTACAGCAACTTTCATGTTTCATCATTTCATCTTCCATCAAGTCTAGCACAAAAGAAAAAAGGTTACGTTTCTGCTGTGCTTATAAACACATCAACCAGGACAACTCAGATACTGGAATAAAACTCTGTTGAAAGCGTGCAGTCAGGTAAAACAGATGCTTGAGGGGAAGCAGACTGAAGCAGACATCAGATTTGCAGATAAGCCTGCACACTTTACATGCTCACAAACGCGTACACACCCAGTGGCTGCCAATAAAATCATGAATGAGTACACAAGCTCTGTCTTAATTAATGCGGTGCGCTGACACCTGATCCGAGTCTCACCGGCCTTGTTTTTCTTAAGATACAGGTGTGCTTACGACTCGCAGGCACACACATCCACACATTTCTCAGTAAAATAAAATATTAGTTTTCGCTTTATTAAAGAATATAAACCGTCTTCATCGCACTTTTCCCATTAAAGCTGGTAAAATCAGACCAAACACCGCCCGCCCGGCATTAAAAACGATGTCTTTAAAAATTTAAATACAGCTAACAGTTTGTTTTTACGGTTGTAGGAATTTGGCTTCATTAGTTCCCGGAGCTGGACCTGCGTCCAACTGGAATAAAATGCTAGTAAAATAAAAGGCTGAAATATAAATCTGTTCACATTAAATGCACAAAAGATCTCAGATGCTGCAATTTTCACAGCCACAAAAAATTTTGCCCACCTATTGTCGCTCTCTGTTTATAATCCCATCATGCTCTGCGGGAGGGATTCACAGCTCCTCATAGAAAATGAATGGGAGGTGGCAGCTCCACATAACTCGCCGCACCGTGACTCCGGTTGAAACTCTTAAATCATTACATCCTTGTTCTGTGGAACCAGCATTGCCCTGGGCTCTCTCACTCTCTCTCTCTCATATACACACACACACACACACACACACACAGTCATGTTTCCATCACTTTAGAGGACATTACATTGACTTACATGTGTTTCCTGGAGATCCTAACCTCAACATATCCCTAAACTTACCATAACTTTAAACCAAGTCTTCACAATCAGAGGCGAGTCCCCACAACATGAGGAATACCTGGACCGCACGCACGCGTATTCTGTCCACACACTTCTCCACCTGGGCACATGAATGGATCCATTGCACCAGTGAATAGCACATTGGTTGTGACAGAAGCTATAAGCCTCAGGTACACACAGAGGAATTAAGGTGCAGTGTGAGCAGGAAACAAGGTTGTTACACTGTTGGGTGTCGTTTTTTTTTCTCTCTGTCTTCTCTTCTGTGTGGGTTGCGACTTGTAGCTCTCCAGGGAATGACACCAATATTTTATCTTTCCTTTCCTTGACTCCTGTGTTCTTTCTTCACTTTGTTGACTGTCAATCTTTAGTCAACTCTCTCTCTGTCTGAATTTGTGTCTCACCGTCTTTCTATGTCTTTATCTGTCATCTCTTCCTTTTCTCTTACAGCAAAATCACATTTAAAGGTCTTTATTTGATACAGTATTGACATTGCACTGTATCACTATTGGCAAACACCTACAGTATAATACATTTACACAAAGAAAACAAAATCTATTTGATGCATAACTTGAACATCAGTTTAATAATAATTTATAAATGCAAATATTTTCAGTTTTTAATTCGTCAGTTTAAGTGTGAAGGCTGTAAATATGATCTGATGTGCAATGTATGAAAACAATCTGCTTTTACTTAAGACATTGATTTTTTTTAGGGGTCTATGAGTTCTAAACTTATATTGCTACAGAAAACCTCACACAAATGTCTCTGTAGTTATCAGGACCAAATTTAGAACTATTTCTAAACAGAATATTTTCTCTCTTTCATTTCATTTTGTCTCAGTAACTCATTTCACTCCCACTGGTGTGTACTCGGTCAAAGCTCAGATTCTACACGCGGCCGCAAAAAACTAAACTGCTGTATCATTTTGTTATACTTCATTGTAAATGTGGCAAATAAAAGTAAGCTAGGTCTATAAACAAGGCATATTTTTACATCAGTGCTTACATTTACAGTAAATAGTTAGGGTGGGATAGTTCTCATTGAAAAGCTATTTGCAAAGCTATTTGTAATAATATATATTTTATGCAGCTGTATATGGATGTAACTAGTGTTCCAAGCCTGGTTTAATGGGTCCAATAACACTCATTGAGAAGTGTTTCCCCCCCGACTAAATGGAGGGAAACACATGCTGCAGATACAGGCCATGAATAGCCAACCAAGCAATACAGAGTGTCTTTGATTTGATCACTAGATACAATTAATAAAGAGATATTTTGAAGTTGAATTGAGGATGCTGGTGCAGATAAACAGTAGATGAAAAGAAAAATCAAGTAAATAAATCAGCTCTGCAGTGGTTCATACTTTTTTTGGTTTAATTTGAGGTCACACCTATATGAAAAGCATTAGCGTATTTAATAATTTACTAAGCGAGTCAAAAACACTCAGTCAGGTGAGAACGACACTGTAGAGGATGTGTGGAAGAGAAAATCCTATCTTAACAGTGTTGGCTTTGCGGTCTACTTTCCTTGATTAGCAAGATTAGCATCAGAATCTCATTCTTTTTGCAGCTGCCTAATGATGGTTCCTATTTAATGGGAAAATACAGAAGATTATCAAATGCTTACACACATGCATGCACAAAGCTTTACATTTCCCTAGTTTAATATAAAATATTAATACTTTACAGACTGTTATTAATGGGAGAATTATCTTCTAAAAGCTACTGAGTGATAGTTTGATGCCCTTGCTTTCCGAACATGAGGCTGCATTTCTTAGTTGATGAAAAAGTATGCTTTTGAAGATGCAAAGTCTTCATCCAACACCAGTGATGTGTGCATGGATCTGTCTGTGTGAGATGCACGCCACAGTTCCAAGAGTTAATTAGATCCCGACTTAGCCCAACATGCACGAATTTACAGTACCCTCGCGCACAAACACATGCTCACTCGCTGCAAATAGACCATATCCTAACAAGGTCGATGGGGAAGGAGAGTTATAAGGTTCGCGGGCTGGATTAACTGTTCCCTCCTCTGTGAAAAGGCCTCAGGGCCGAACAGACTGAAATATAGAGACAAACACAGATGGAGAGCTTGATGGAGAATTAGAGACAGGCAAAGAGAGAAAGATTGCAGACTGGGAGACAACGACAGACAGTGCTTTATGACTCTTTATAGCATTCGTTTTCAGTAGGTGAGATTGTGAAGCGCCATTTAGCTGCAGTGAAATGATCCTTTTTCGTCTTCTTGTAGAGGACATGGTTATTTAACTGCTCTCACAGATGACTCTTTGTGCGTATGTGTGTGTGTGTGTGACTGATTGATGAGAGGCAGACATAGAAAACAGAGCATAAGTATCCTCTGTGCTTTCTACAGAGAGCACATGTGCACATGAGTGCTTGTTGCCATCGCAGGTAGTACTGTGTACTTGAATGCATCGATGTTGAACTGCCCATCTGTCACTGTCACAGACAGACACATACGCACACACACACACAGACACACGCAAAGTAATCCATCTTGAGCAGGCCCTGTCACACACCACTCTTTGTCATTGATACACACCCAAAGGCACATCCTCATATAAACTACTGCAGCACACAAAACAACAAAACATACACTAGTGAAGAAGCCTTACACACGGAAACAATAAAAATGATATTACATGTATTGTACATATAGATGTATTTGATGTTATGAACTCTAAATTCAACACTGACAAACTTTAAAGTTGATATAGTGAATGTGTTAGTTAACAATTGCCTTTTTACACATTAAGCGGACAAAGAAGAGTGTTAGCATTCATTTGGAGTTGTGTTTCTAGACATCCAAGTGATATAAGTCCGATGTTCACTCTGCTTTTAACTCTTTTTTAGTCTCCACCAACTCCTGAGGGAAATACCTAGCTCTTTAGCTGCTAAATGCTCTACTATGTTCACTAACTAGTTGCAAAGTTTGTCTGCCTGTATTCAGTGCTGGGCAGGTAGTGTACTGTGGGTTTATCAGAACTTTTTTTTTTTTTGCTAAAAACAGCTGTTGCTGGAAGCCACAGACAATGACCTGACAGATGATAAAATGCTGCAGAGTTGGGTAATAGTTCTCTGTTGGTTTGTCACAATGAGTACCCCTTTCACATTACACATGGTCATTTGACCCATTGTTAATTTAAAAATATTGATTAGTGCAGCTTTTAATTAAATCACTTTGGTAATAAAATCATTCTATTAGTTGGTTTATAAAATGGCACACTATTTATGTACACACAAGCATCAGCACTTAAACTGTAGTTATTGCGGACCAAGTTTTGGTTTTGTACAACCTAGTTCTTATTTAGGTTTTGACCATCATTCCTGTCAGTTGTGTGCACAGATTTTCTGTCTGTTTTGACCAACATCACTGTCAAATGAGTCCTCAAGTTAGTGTTAGAGTGGGGGTTAGGTTTGGGGTTAGATTGGTCTGATTGTCTGACTGCTTCTTGCCCTGTTGGACTCTGTTCTAGCGATGTTGCCACATCTCCAGATCTCAGCAATTAACAGCCAATTCCAATGGCCAAATCTGTGAAAATTAGAGCCAGGTTATAAGCAGACTGCATGTTTTTCCTATTTAATTTCTCAGACGCTAATGTGTTTTTTAACAGTGCTAAAAGGTAAGACGACCAACACAGTCGACAGTCATACAAGCCAGAGCCAAATTTATCATAATTTTTCTCCATTCTTTCTTGTCCCTGACTGTGCAAGGCTAAAAAAAAACCCAAAACAAAAACAAAGATTCAATGCATGTTGTATATGAATGTGTAGCATTAGACCAGGTGTGTGTTTCTGTCACAGCATGTATCCCTGACTGTGTACATGTATGCATTCACACATAAAAACACCTTACTCACAACTGCAAATACACACACATTTCTGTATGCAATGCTGGGTTGTTGCAGCTTGGAGAGAACAAGTGCTGCTCTACTAATGTGATTTTACGGTTCATCCTCTCTTCAACAATGCCTGTTTTCTCAGCTGAATACCTCCACATTCTCCCCTTCTTTTCCTCTCTTCTCTCCCTCATTCTGTTGTTTCATTTGTATGTTTCCTTTGCGTCTCTAAACATTCCTGACATGGACTTGTCTTCTATTTATCATCTCTCATTCCTCCTTTTGTTTATATTGTGTTTTTCCAATCCTTCTGTCTTGTTTGATCCAATTTTCTAACTCTCTCCTCTCACTACCTTTATTGTGTTCATTCTCTCCCTTCACTTGTATCTCCTTGTGTTCCATCCCTTTTTTTTGTGTGTGGGTATATGTGCTCTAGAGCGGTACGACGAGAGGCTGGCTGACGTGAGTCAGCATAATATGAATAATGACGAATGAATAATTTATATTAGCTCTGTGTACTATCAGCAGTAATATATACCCCTAATAATGTAGAGATGTAATATATATTAGCCACATATGTCAGAGGCATCACATTATTCATGAAAAGGTGGTGTTCTGCAGCAAATTGCTCTTTATAAAGCAGACAACATTCTTGCTGCAGTTTGACAGTAGGTCTGAGGAGAGAGGGGAAAGAGGATGAAAGACGAGGATGAGAAGGCAGAAGCAGGCTCAAACAGAGCACTTTCACTCAGTAAAGAAACCCACCAGGCAGCCAACAAGAGCCATTAAATTATTACATCTGGGGTCTTGTTTCTGCAGTTTTGGCCTTAATTTCTATACTTGGTAAGTTAATTACTGAGATCTGGAGATGTGGCATTATTGTCAAAAAAAAGTTTGTGGAGGCAACAAAACAAGCAGTCTGATTATCATACTGGTTTTACAGAGTAACTTACCTCCAGATGGAAAAGTAGTGTTTCACTGTCCTCCCTGGTTGAAAGTATCAAGACCTTTGACCTAGCCACAGGCAACAGTGATGTCACAGAGTACTGACACACCTTGTAGTGCACCTCTACATCACTGCAGTATGTTGAGAAGTTAACCACCAGAGGGCAACAAAAACAAGATTTTCAAGATTTTAAGCTACTTCTTAAACAAACCCCCAGAGGCCCGTTTCACCAAATTTGCAACATGCAAGCTGCAACATTAATGTTAACACATTTAACTAATCAAAAGAAATGCCAGACTTGCAACAGCTGCATGAGCATGCAAGAGCACTGGAGGACTCGCAAATGTATCTGCAATTTGTGAGAGTCATTTGTGAGGACCTATTAGGCTCATTTCAGCTCTAAATATGTGTTTTTGGACTCCACTAGAGTAGCTTTCATGATTCACAGTTCAAAAAACTCCTTATTTATCTTATACTGGCCCTTTATGCAGCCCCTCAATATATACAGTTTCTCTTTACAGGTCGTTTTAGCTCCTGTCTCTTTAAGGCCCCCCTCCTGATGAGCACACTCTGTTCTGATTGGCCACCTTTATGTATCAGAGTTGTGTTAAGTTACCACCAATGCAAACCAAACATTTCCTGCTTTACTGCTTCAAATTAAAAGCTTTTAAATGACTAAATAATGGTAGACTTTTATTGTGAAGAATTCACAGGAAGTGAAACATGTTCCTCACTAAAGTAGCAGAGCTTCGTTAGTGGCGCTAAAAAACAGTCGAAACAACAACATACAGAGATGTTTGGAACAATTTGTTCAGTGGATCAGTCAGAAGAGCTGCAGACAACCAGCACACCTCCAAGCACACATTAAATATATGTCTGAAAATAAGGAAAGCATAATACGTCCCCTTTAAGGAAAGCAGTAAAATATTTACTCAACCTGTCAGTTGTAAACATAGACATGTTGTTTCCATCACAGTTTACAGACCTACTTAGTTGTTCCACCATGCTTTGACACAGTTGTGCTCACGCAGCTTTCCTGTGCAATTATGAGTGAGCTCACTTTAGAATTACATGGTTTAGATAATGTACTTTACCTATTGGCTTCCTCCTAATAAAATTGATTATATAATCTTGCTTTACTGTTGTAGTGCTGAAACTATCAATTATTTTCAATATCGATTAATCTGTCAATTATTTTCTCAAGTAATCAATTAGTAGTTTGGGTCATGAATTGTCAGAAAATGATGAATAACATTGATCACTGTTTGCCAGAGCTCAATATGATGTCTTCAAATGTCTTGTTTTGTCCACAACCCAAAGATGTTCAGTTTACTATCATAGAAGACTAAACTACCCGGAAAATATTCACATTTGAGAAGCTGAAATCAGATAGTTTCGACCTTTTTCTCTTATGATATAACTCAAAACGATCGATCGATAATCACAATAGCTGGTGACAGTGTTGGAAATTACTTTTTTGTTCCACCCAAAGTAGCTGTTGCATTCTAAATTATACCAGCCACTCATATTTTTTACCAGCTATCGTTTTGTAATCGCACTTTTGTGTGTAACTAACTATTATATAACGTTCATCTTGCTTTAAATAATACACATTTTCCCAATTAAACACGCATTAATTTAATATTTATTCACTTATGGTTACACATTTTTAATTCTCTCTCCCTCACACACACACACACACACACACAGTCATTACAGCTCTTTTCTCTGCAGCATTTAGAAGCTTCGTGGTCCTTGATAGCTACTAATTTTTGAATTTTTGCTGCCCACAATAAAGCTGTTGTTTATAGGGATGCACCGATCGATCGGTCACCGCTGCACATAGCCACACAATGGTTCACATCGCACGCACAGCAGTACAAAGAGTAATGTCACAGTCACACAAACGTTAAAACTAAACAACATAAACTGCAGCAGAGACTTGCGTTGACTGATAAAAAACATAACCCATAGAAACAAGTTATAATAGACTAGATATTCTGTTTGAGAAAGCTGCCCAATCAGTCATTCAATCATCAAACCAGGCTTTTAACTAAGTCACCCTGCCTTTCAATATTTTCTAGTTAAAAGACCCATACCTCATATATTGCACCAACATTTTTAGAAAATTGATGCTTGACTACTTGATAGATTTTTTCACACTTTTATGTTATTGATCTGACTGTTGGCCCGGGCACATATACTGTACATATTCTCCAGCTGAATGTTATTAAAATGATATTTGACATTGATCTCTGATTCTAGACACAAAAAAATTTAGGCACCAATTACAGAACACATGGACACACATATGCACATATACTGGCACACGGAGTTAAATCTAATGACTTGGTATTTGTGCAGCAGTGTATTGACGTAACCCTTGGCTTCAGTGCTCTCTTGTCAAATCATGTAGAGCAGAATCTCTGTCTGATGCTCATTTCCTATTCTTTCCTATTGATTATTCATTTCTTTCTTGGCAGATTAGCCCTGAAGCTAGCTCAAAGCCAGACGAGTACAGTTATAACAAGAGAACTATGTATTTGTGTGTGTTGTGTTTGTGTAGGCGGATGGGCAACTTTTTCCTTGCTTCATGTTATGACATATAAAGCAAAAACTTATGAATACTGTAAGCAAAACAGGTTCATTTGTATTGCCATGACAATGATTTATAAATGTCTATGAATTATGATGTGTGTGTGGGCTGCATCTTCCTATTCTGTCATCTCCCTGATGCCTTTCAGACATGTTTGATAAATGAGAGAAACGCTAATTAAGCAACCTTTATGTAAATGTATTCATCACCATCTGAATTGAGTTTGCATTATTCTGAGGTTTATAAATAAATTTTCTCACTTAATTATCCCCAAATTTATCTCATCTGCATCTTTAAAAAGGGAAAATAGATGTATGTATGTGAGCCCGCCTGAGAAAACAGAGAACAGGCAAGAAAAGAAAAGACTTCTTTTAGGGGAAGGGAGTGGAGAAGGAGGGAATGGAATGTGTTCCTAATTGATGTTTAATTAAGGAGCTTGTCCAAATCATTAGTCTGTCTGTCATCCGTGGTGCCATCAATCACTCTGTGTGTAAAACCTGGCTGGCACACTGGTCCATGAAGGCATCCATCAAGGCACTTAGCCAGTCAGCATTCATGCATTAGCCTCACCTCACTGCTTTAATGTATTGGTTTGTGTTTGTATTAGACACAGCGTCGGCTTCACTGGCAAAGCAGTAAAGCACATATATTAGTGGCTTCAATATCATTGTTGAGCCTCCTGACAAATGAATACAACTTCGAGTTTTGGGGCTGAACCAGTGTTTGTATAACATAATACCATGATGACAGGAGGTTAGTAGACACAGTTCTTAGCATTGAAACATCCTTTCTCAATCAGAATCAAATTAGGACTTGCTGAATGTGTAGCATGTTTGTTCAGATATGTGTTCTGCTGACTTAAAGGACCATTTACTAATTTTCAACCTTATCTCTAGCTATCCAAATTAGGGATATAGTGTTAAAAAGGCCTGCAATTGTTGCTGATGTTCTCTGTGGGTGCAGCTGCTAAATCTGTTGTACTTCTGACACTAATGCCATCATGTAAAGTGACGTAGTTGGGGGCAAGGAGGAACTACAGGCCTTCAAGTGGTGCCTTCAAGGACGGTCAAAGGTGGGTCTCCCAAAACACTCCGCCTACCATGTTAGTCATGCTAGTCATAGGGAAAAGCAGACACTAAAATATTACACTACTAAATACTTTAAAATATCTGTATATTTAGAAGAAAACTAGTTTCATGATATGAGTCAGAATATGGCGCTGTGTAATCAGACACAGCAGAGTGTGGACAAGGAAGTGACCACCGGAGCCATGTTCAAGCTGCAGCCTGACACACAAACTTCAGCTGCTGAGTTTCACCTTGATTCCTAACATTTTTGGGGTCTGCATATGAAAATGCTCTGTTTCGAGGGCTATCTGCAGGCCTGGATGACCACTACCCCTCGATCCCCAAAAGAAACGGGACACTCTACCCTACGCGGGTGCGCACAAAACGGGGGGGTAGGGCCAAGGGGGGGGAATTGGGACTGGGCCTAACACTAACACAAACAAACAACTAGCTTTACAATATAATGTCGGAACAGAGATGTGGTGGTACTATTACACCTTATGTGGCCAAATATAGTGCTGTATAATCAGACAAAACAGAGTTTGGAGGAGGAAGCGACCGTCGGAGCTATGTTACAGTAGAAGCTGGAGTAGCTTTTTAGCATCGGCCAGTGACAGGTGAGGATGGTCAGAAAGAATGGACTCAGACTTAAAAACTCTGCGCTTCAACAAACTTTGCAGTGCAGTCTGAATACAACAGCACAACAGCAACTGTGTTACCTGTAACTTTTGCGACTGCACTCAACTTTGAGCACAATCTCGTCCCGGTTCCTCGTCGTCCAAAACAATGAAAGAAACAGCTTTTGCTTGCGGTTTTTCACCCCTTCATCTACGATTGTTACCCAACCCAAGCTGAGATGGAGACAGCAGACTGGGAGGGTTTTTTGACTGTGCACCGGCAGCTCTGGCAGTATTCTGGCTTGTGTGCATCTCTTGGTAAGTTTGCATTGATTCACATAACTAACTCCAGTGCGCCGTTTGTTTTATGATCCTTGCACACCGGTACGATATATCCAGACTTGATGAGGAAAAACATTTTGTAAATGATGATAAGCCTCAGTAAAGAGATGTAATGCTGCTCACCTACTTTGTCTCTGCAAACCGGCCCCTTTGCTGCGAAATGTACTCGCCGCCTGTGTTCTGTAAACACACTGCATTCTGTTTGTTGTAGGATTCCCCCTTAAGGGTGATATGGGGAATCTACAGCCTTTTTTATATAGATATGACTGGGGATATGTGGTAAATGTGGAGATGAGAAGTGCAGCAGAAGAAACTGTGAAAAAGAACTCAAGTGTAATCAGTTTTGGGGGGGTGTCATGAGGCATGGATAGCAGGCTGTCCAAAGAGAAAGAAATGGAGATGGAAATCATGAGGATCAGGTCCAAGAGAAGGCTAAGCCACGAGGAAGCGGCTAGGAATGGACAGATTCAAGAAGTAAGGGGGAACAAATCAGGTAGGAAGCATGATGAATATTGTTTTTGTAAGGACAAGATTAAGTTCTTAGCATTTCTGGCCATGGTGATTTACTGTGCTGCTGAGGCAGAAAGGAAATCCGAGAGAATAGAGATAGTTGTTGATGCAGCAAGAAAGTTTTTCGATATTGAGGAAATTACTGGAGAAAATGTGCAGGGGCTGTTGAGAGAGGCTTTCAGGCCCTCTCAGAGCCTAGGTTGAGAAATTATATTAGAGAATGGGATGAGGAGTGAGGAAGAATTTTATTTATTTTCATTTTTATTTTATTTTATATATAATAATTTAGGGTAAGTAGGAGAATTGAGTTTGATTTTCAATCCAGTAGCAGGCGCTGTAATATTTTGGATGCCACCACCTCTAAAAACCAATGAAGAAGAAGAGGTACAGCCTTTTTCTCAGTTTTCTCTAGTCATAGCCAAAAGGGCACCGATTTCAAAAATAAATGCACATTTCTACTACAAAGGTGACCTAGTTTTAAGATATTCATAGAGATGAAGTTTCCCTTTAAGGGGGATTTAGAATTCTGCGTCACTTTGGAGTTGCAAGAACTATAACTGGTCAGCTTGGTTTCTAATGCCGTTGGAGATGCTTAATAATTGTGTTGTGTCAAGTTTAAACACATCTTTACAGGAAAGAAGGAAAAAATAGAGGAGACAGAGTTTATGACTGGAACATAGATCACTAGTTGGAATCCCTCCACTCGTAATCGAAGTAGCCTTTAACGAGGCACTAAAGGTGACAAACGCTATCAGACGGATTATCAGACGGTTCCCAGATTTGAATGTGGCTTGATGTTTGAAGGTTAAAGGACCATAGTGACAGTTTTGCATATTTATTAAAAGTCTGTACACACAACCATTTTCCAAAGATTAATAGATAATGGGACGTTATTAATAGGTAACAGAATTTATTTCATTTACGGTAGAAAAAGCAACTTGTAGAAACTTTAAAGTCAATTTCCTCATAGTAATATTTTTTCCCTTCTTTTATGCAAAATTGGCCTAAACCAATTGCTGCCAAGAAGGTAGGAAATCAATCTAAAATGTATGATATGTTAAATAAAATTAGTCAGCACAAACATACATGTAAATACACAAATTGTATTACCAGACTACAACATGAAAAACCATCTATAAGGTCTGATAAATACTATAGACAGTAGACATTGCTGAAAACAAGACTATGTCAAAACCTGGTATGGCTAGACCGTGTATGGTCAATGTGTGAAATTGTGGCCAATGTGTTACAGGGATCGTCAGTGGTTGTGTCTATAATGTGAATTCCTGGCTATTAAATGTTTTCTGTAACGGTCTCAGTAATATTTGCTGGTAAAATGTACTGACATTGTTAAGCTACGTTTGCAGTTGCAAGAGCAATACTTTTCACTCATATCTTGGGATGTTTGATTTGAAAGAGAACTTTTTTTAATTCTAATTATAACTATTCTGATTATTATTAAGTCCCCCTGCTCTTTCATCTGTTTCACTCTGCAGATGTCTCTCATTTTTCACTCTGCATTGAGTGTTTTGTCAGGAGTGTTTATCAGTTATTTGGGGAGCTTTAACTGTGAGCTCTCCCTCAAGCCTCTATGTGGCTTTTTTCTACTTCTTTCCTGCTTAAGGAGGCTACGGTGGAAATTATAAATGAAAGTTATGACAGCATTTTGGGTTCAAATTCAGGAGGCTTATCTCTGCCCAGTTACCGCAGTTATAGTCAAATCACCTGCAGAGCAGCCGCCTCACACTAAACTGATATAATAGTTACGTGAGTCGCATGTTTTACCTGCAAGACTCATGTATTAATGCTGTTGTTCATCGTTTGTGATGTGAAAATGTCAGAAAAATAAGAAGTTTGCGTCCTTGTATTATTTGTTATAAAATCCAAATGCAGTGCAGAGTGTCTCTCCTGCCGGCTCCTGACAGCGCTGTCAGCCGGAGAGTTGATCACACTGGGCAGTTGAGGAGGAGACACGGAGATGCTAGTATGCGTCTGTTTAAACAGTTTAACCAACTTCACTACATTTAACACTGGAGCTGAGAGCATCAGAGCTCGGAGCAGAAACACAGTCACTCTGCATCGCTGCTGTCCTCCACTTCCATCATCTCGCGCCGATTCATTTTGAAAGAGCAACGACCAATGAGGAAACTCTACTGTGACTGGCTGATCAGTGGTCTAACTTTATCACTCACTCACGCACAACCGCGGTTATAGGGCTGTTGCGGTCCAGCCAAGAATTATGTACACTTCCTTGGATAGATAAATATGGGTTGCGTTATATACATTATACATGTGCATAAAACAGACTCTTAAGAGAAACTGATAATTAAACATGATTGTAATATTTCCCAATTGTGAAATCTGTTACTCTCTGACAGTTATTACATTATATGCAAGGCTTCATAAGAAACATAATGATAATGAAAATTAGTTAAATGGTAAATGGACTGCATTTATATAGCACCTTTCTAGTCTTCCGATCACTCAAAGTGCTTTACATTACATTCCACATTCACCCATTCACACACACATTCATACACTGATGGCAGAGGCTGCCATGCAAGGTGCCAACCAGCTCATCAGGAGGAGTTTCTAATCATTGACACACACACTCACACATCGATGGCACAGCCTTCGAGAGCAGTTTGGGGTTCAGTATCTTGCCCAAGGACACTTCGACATGTGGACTGGAGGAGCTGGGGATTGAACCGCCAATCTTCGATTAGTTGACGACCCACTCTACATCCTGTTCCACAGTTCTGATTTACAATATCTCAGGGTTACCATGTTTACAAAATCTCAGGGTTAGCTTTTTTTACAAAATCTGAGCCAACCATATGTTCTCAGGAAAGGTCAGAGAGTATGCATTGGTCTTTCATCCTCTTTAAGACTTCAGGTCGGAGTACAAAGTTAGATGTTTAGCTCTTCAATTCTTCACTTATATTTGGATCACTGCTTTCTTCAGTAATCCTGGTGTTCTTATCAGAGTGAGTCATAGTACCACCACCTCTCCATTTATGTTGAAGTGCCAGGTTGGACTATTCAAGTGATGTGTCATTTAGTTTAAGAGATACATGAAGAGGTCTGTTTGAAAATGCAGTATATAACGGTGAATAATGAAATGATGAAAAATACCACCGTGACTTAATCTTAAAAGATCTCTTTAAAGCGCTGGGTCCCGTCTGTGAAAACTCGTACCTTTCGTCGACCTAAAACTTTAGAAACTACAAATAGCTGATTATCTCAAAATCAAACAAAACTTTCATCATAAAATCATTTTTGAACAAAGTCATTGCCATGCCTGTGGCTTTTATTAAACAGAGCCTGTTGCATGCCTATGCAACAATAACAAATAATCAACCACAAAATATGAAAATGACTCAGGGGCAGATATGGAGATGATTGTGTCCTCATGCAGTTTTTGCTTTGCAGATCTTTTATGAGACATGAAAGTTACTTTTCATCTGTGCTTCAGCCTCTCAAGTCTTTTTTTTTTTTTTTTTTTTTTTTTTTTTTCCAGAGCTCTCATTGAAAATCCTCCCTTACCAAGCAGCCAACCAAACAAGCTGCCTGTGGTCTCCGATATCATTAACAGTGAGCAAAAAGGCTGAATTTGATTTAGCAGATGTTGGCTGGAATAGCATGTAAAGTGTATAAGACAGACAGGGTGCATATTAACATGCAGACATTTTGTCCATCCGTCTTTGTGTCTCTGTCTCCATCTCAGCCTTTATCCCTGTTTATCTCCTCCGCTCTTCTCTCGTTTTCAAACACACAAATAAGCAAGAAGGCACTCGACTCGAATATATCATTTTAATGTGTTATAGACTCATTTAAAGATGTCTTTGTATTTTGCACCTGTATATGTATTATGCACAGAGATAAAATGATTAGATCTGTGGCCAACTAATTGAGGTGACAAGCTGTTACTGACTGCAGACAATGGGTAGACAGATCCAATAAAAGCTTTATTGTATTATACCCTTCACACACACTCAGACACACACACACACACCCCTTGCTCCGGTTACAACACCTGACGCAATCCCGGGAAACACAGACAGTATGTTTCCCCAGTTACCCCCACTCATAACAGCACCGGTCGTTTAACTGTCTCAAGGCAGGATTGCGTTTTCTTGCGATATGCTGATTAATGATGCATCGTGTCGTTTCACATCTCATAAGAACAGCAGAGAGAAATTCTCATTATCTCATGACACGTTGATCTATGGCTCAAAGTAAAACACTTTGTCGTACTTTTTCCCTCGATGGGCATGTGCATGAATGCAAACACATCACCTCTACGTACAGTTATGAAGTCACAAATATGGTTGTAAAGAATGAGTGCCCTCGGTAATCTTCATGGGTCAGCATTAAAAGATCAAGACACATTCCTATATCAATATTCCTCTATTGATATTCATATGCTGAGCACATTTGGAAAGGATGTTTTTCTGGTTCCTCCTCTCCAATTTGAATTTCCCTTAATTATCATTCCAAGTTCTAGTGTGTCTTTGCAAGTTTTACATTAACAACGAAGCAGCTAGTTGCCTTCATTAACATAGCATTTATAAACACTTGAGCGGTGCTGTTTAATGCGATGAACTGTGATTGCGTGTAACAAACTTAAGCAGCTAACTACACGAGCTTCAAAGCTACATTTGGAAGCAGTGTGTTTAGCCATATTCTGAAAGTATGTGTACTGGATTTGTGTGGGCGTTTTGATACTTTTTTTTTCTTGGAATTGGAAATTACTCAACGGTGAACTGTTTCCCGTGATGGATGAAACTGCAAACTTTTAATAGCCATTGTTAAAGCCTACAGGAGGAAAGTGTTTGTTGCTAAAAAGATTGATTTTCAGGTGTGGTATCACTTTAATGCCACCCATGTGTTATTTGAAGGTGTTTTGCTGTGAAAGCACTTGCTAATTAATGTCTTGTTTAGCTTTATTTATGGACTATTAGCATAATTAGCTCTGTGATTATGGTAGGACATTAGGCAGCCAGCTCAAGGGCCTTTTGTTGATTACTGAGACTGTATGGAGATGTTTCAGAATGCTCTGTTCTCAGACACTAATACAGTATATATTGCTTTCTGGTTAATGTTGCACAAATGACCAATTAGCTGTTGCTTGAATCTATATTTTTTTCACTTTGCTTTGATGCAGTGATAGAACTATACTATATTATCATTTAAGTAGTTTTAGAGATCATGGCCCTTAACTACATTCTGCCATGCCCTCTGATGCACTGGGAGCAATTCAATAGATGATGCACATAATCATCCATTGTGGATGTGAGTGTGTGTGTGTGTGTGTTTTGACAATAAGCCATATGGCCATACAGGAAAGTCAATTGTCTTTCCTGTGTTAACGTTCATATTAGAAGTTAAAGAGTCCCATTAGAGAAAGCAGACCAGAGGCAATCAGACTGCAAAAGGTGTATCAAACGGTATGATTACAGATTTAACTTCTGATTCTTTTTGCACACACGAAACCAAACGCAAATCTTTTCATTTTAATCCTAGTGCAGAAATATCCACTCAAAATTCAAACACCTCATTATCGAGTGCACCGTGGCTCCCAGCTAGCCTGTACCATACACCACACTCTTGCATCATGTTATTATGCTCACAATAACAATGATAACATGTTAATGTTAAGCAGGTATAATGTCTACCATGTTCACCGTCTTAGTTTAGCATCTTACTGTAGCACGCTAACAGCCTGACACTATTAAAATGTCTTTAGACTACACCAAATCTTTTTGGGCCAGAGTCAAAAACATGAGAGATTTGTGTGTGCATAAAATACATAAAGAATAATTTACACTGCAACATTTGTTGGTGACTAACAGAAAATAAGGACAATTATATATAGATTTGGCTGTGAGGTTAGAAAACTGGGCTTGTGGCCAGGTTTTTAGAAGTTAATGAGAAAAGCGCTCCCTTCCCTCAGTGACCACTGAGACATGATTGTGTGTAATTATGAATGCTGAGCAGGTTGTTGGCCAAAAGGTGCCTGCCTTCTCTGGATAAATAAAGGTTACTGTCATTTGTGCAGCTGGTTTTCTAATGAAATGTCAAATTAAAGGCAATGATACACAAAACAGCATGTTTGATGAGCAACAAGTTGTAAGATGCCTGGTGCTAGGAAACAACTTAATAGATTTGACCCTCAGTCTCACTCTGTTGCCTTAAGCAGGCAGTTTTTCAGGTAGTTTTAGTTATGCATTTTGTTTAAACCGTGGACTGCTGGATCACCACCCTATATGTGCTCATGAAATCAATACTGCATTGCCTCACAGCAACCAGCTGTACAGCCAGTTTTAAATCTCTGGACAGGCTGGGAAGAGTTGCTGCAGCTCAGACGAATGTGGTTATACTGGGCAGAGGCAAGGTACTCTGTTCACCCTCAAAACACAGAGAATACAGAATGTCTTCCATACAGTGTGTTGCATCTTGACATGAATATGTGTGTGTGTGTGAGGCTGAATAAGAGTTCGCTGTAGGAAAAGTTGTACTTTCCTATGCAAGCTCTGTTTCTTGTTATCTACTTCATTCCCTCACACACACACACACACACACTACTGTATTTGTCTGCCTTTTCTCTCTCCACACACGCACTTACAGGTATCCAGTTAACCAGGGATTGAGAGGAAATGAATTCCATTATAAGTTTAACATAATGATCAGCTTCTTAGTGGGAGCACATGGCATGGAGACAATGCTGACGAACTTCCTACTGGAGATCTCTCTCTTTCACACACACGCACACACACCACCACCATCACCAACAACAACAACCAGCAACAACAAACACACAAATACAGACAAAGCACCCGACAGGTTTCTATAACTGCGGATTGGATTTCATTCTCAGGACTCCGTTAATTCCTTATGGAAGCTCATATTGATGGAAGGGCATCTGGTCTTGTTAATTCAACTCAGCCCAGATGGGGTTTGATTCAGTTTGTGTTGCCTGAAGGTGACTGCTACTTGTAAATGGGTGAATAAAGCCAAGGAAGGGGAACGAGACACAAGAGAGGAGGACGGAAAGAGGGAATATAAGAAGGAGAGAGAGAGAGACATGGGGGGAGGAGCAGCAGGAAGAGATGAAGAGGGAGAAGAATGAGTGAGTGGGGCAGAATTAAGAGGCAAGGACAGAACAATGAGATAAAGATGAGAAATATGTTAGAAAAGGAGAATATTTGGAAGGGAAAGAACGGTAATGACTTCTAGATATTGGGACTTTGTATTCATTTGAACCTTTTGATGAAAACCATAAAAAATGAATGTCATAATCAATTACTGATTTCCACCTTAATGGATCAAGGAGGTTTTATTTTCACTCTGTTCTTTTTTCATGAGCTAATTATGCTAATGAGTCGTTACATAAACCCTTTTAATAAATTGCAGTCGGGAGGTTATTTGTGTGTTTTGCGTATGTGTGCATGCATGTGCACTGCACACAAGCATGAAGCTCAAAGGCAAATGGCGAACTCGATGAACTCAAACATTACGCTGCAGTAATAAGATAAGCCACGTAGCTTTATAAAAAGATCTGAACGCACTAGAGAGTCATACTAGAGAGAACATCTAAATGGTGCTAATGTTTTAGCAATTAATAAAATATATATTGTACATTGTGATCAGATGTATAGAATATACAGTCCTCAACACAAAGCCATTTGACATTGAAGAAACAGGACACATTTTTCGTCTTCTTCTTCTTCTTTCTCTCATACAAGGAAATGCCATTATCAGTAGTTCAAAAGATGTAAAAAAGGAACATGTTCTTTCTTCTGTAACTTTGCTACCAGGGCGAGAATGGACTGAGAAAAGTTATTTGTCATTGTAAGGCTGAGTGCCCTGCTACCTGTCTGTCAGCCGGTCCTTTCCTCTCCTAATCTCTCTTTTTTCTCTTTTTTTTCCTTTATTCCATCTCAATTCGTCTTTTTATTTCTCAGGCTTTGTCTCTCTTCTACTTCTCTTTCTCCACTTTCTCCTAAGTCAAACTCGATTTCCCTGCTTTTTTTGTGACTTGAATTCAAAATGGCTCAAATGGTATAATGTGCTACTTCTAGCTTTTTCTATTTTCTTCCTTTGCCCCCTAACCCCCTGTCTCATCTTCTTCTCTCAGGTTTGGAAAAAGTTGGTCGTGATTCCAGTTATGAACAAGAGGGGAAGGTTCAGTTTGTGATGGATGCAGTGTACGCCATGGCCCATGCTCTGCACCGCATGCACAGGGAGCTGTGCTACGGCTACCCGGGTCTCTGCCCGCGCATGGCCAACAACATCGACGGCAAAGAGCTGCTGAGCTACATTCGCGCTGTCAACTTCAATGGTGAGACTTACACTGGTTTTTGGTGAATAGAGTTCTACATAGTGGTTTCACTCCATAGATGCTATTCTATATAAACTCTAACCATGTGTTCAAGGTACACACTCTACCTTTAATGATGCTTTTTGAAGTAAAAACACAGAATACTTAATTTTAGAATGAACTTTTTACATTTAAATGCATTCAAATGCCGTTAGATGCATACTGACACATTCATGAACATATACTGAAAGGTAAATGGATGCAATAGTAACCTAAAGTAACAAAGTATTGCACATTTCCCTACTTTTGATCCAAATGTCCATTGAATGCCATGTACTATACTGTATAATAGAGAATATTATATTATACGTTTAAAATTCTGGGTTATTCCTGCAGCACAAAAGTTAAAAAAGGACAAATTAGGGCCAACAAATGCTTAAGTAGAGTACGGTAATCCTGTAGTGTTTATCCACCCTGACTGGTCTAATTCAGCTCATACTTTAACAATGCTAAGCCAGCTCCTCTTCTGATTTGTCTAATCCTTATCATAAAGGCACGTCATATTGCATTTCACCTTCAAAATGAAGTTAAGCTCGTGGCGTTTCCCAAACATATTATCTAATTACATTGTGTTCGCCGCAGATGGTGATTTGGTCTTGTATCACTTTGAACCTGTAGTGTGCAATCTTTCATTTCCCCTTTCTGTCTCATTACTTCCTACACCACTGACAATTTTAAGTGGGTAAAAAACATTTACTCATTTCCTTCTAAATAATATCAGACACCTCATTTGAATGTTCTCTTATTAATCCCTTTTTCCCCCCTGATGCGCCTGTACCTGCTTTTCTGTCTGCCTTTTCATTTCCTGTGTTCCTCTATCAAGTATCGTGCGGAATGCATAATGCCTGATTGGTAAGAGAGTAGGAAAGGAAGAGATAGAGAAAGTGAGTCCTATTGTGAGGATTATAGAAATGCTTGTCTAGTTTAGTTTTAGAGGTGAGATTGAAATTGCCTGAAATGTGCGTCTGTATCCATGTGGGAATGTGTGCAAAAAATACGTGACAGTGTTTCTTATCCGTCTGCCATCGCTGCAAGTGTCAAAAACCAATTCACAGTCAAGTTGCTCTTTCATACTTCTGCAGCAGGTTTGTGCTCAGGTGTGTTTCTCTGTTATTGCTAGAGGGTAGAGAAATCATCCCATAACCACAAGGTCACAAACTTTATCGCCGATGAATCACCGAATGCTTCTCATTTACCGAAAGCTGCCCGGCAAAAGTATACTGTAACTGTCCCTTGCAGTATTTTGAGAGAGCATAAAAAACTAGATTAGATTATAGAGCTAAAACGATATGGGGATAATGGTTGGATGTTGAAGTCATCAAGAGGGCAACTGCCATTGCGATTAGGTCCGATGGCTCAACAGAACATGTATAAGAACATCAACTACAATCAACTCCTGAATTTTAATGTAATGCACATGTAGCTGCATCTACCAGATTATTTTTTTGTAAAAATTAGATCTCTCTAGATGTATAATTTACTCATCAAAGACATGAAAGTCTTAAAATAACTAAGGTATAAATAAATAATCATGTACTTCACCACTTCCCCTTAGAATTTAGGAAGAGTGAAGGAAGAATAAGGAGCAAGGAGGCTGCTGTATGGCAGCCGGTACTCAAGTCTGACATGTTTCCCACCAGCACATGAATGTATCACATCGGCAGAGATCAAATTGGATAAAACATGAAAAACAAAATTCAGGATTCGGCCTTGAACATTGATGTAAAGGATACAGAATGAAGACGAGGAGGCAACAGATTTTACCGGAGGGTGGGAATTAAACATGAAGTAGTCAGACGGTGTATGGCTTCATCACGGCAATATGTTAAGTACCATATTCGGTCATGTCTTACTGAAAAATGCACTGTTGCAGTTTTATTAATGCTGGTTCATAATAGCCAAAACAGCAGTTACAGGATATCTGGAAAAGCATAACATCTGCAGCCAATCATTTGATTTTCCGAAAGTATAGTTGCCTGCCTTGAATTACTGTTGCTCCAGTTTCCAATAAAAAGTTTGCTCAGTGATCTGATTTGTTTGAGCAGCAATGAAATAACACTGATAAAATCCACAAGGAACAAATATTGCAGCAGAAAAAAGTAGGAGTTGTGTTATATTCATAATTAATTTATTTCGCTGATGAGCTTTGACATGATGATTTATTGTAAAAAGGAACCCTGGTGGCTTGGCAAATGTAGGCTTTTCATTAAACAGCTTTTAACTACATCGTTAGCACCTGTATCATCTTTCTAATGACAGTAGTCAAAGTTCAGATGCATTATCTTCTTAAGGTTACTTAAAAACCCTCTTTGTCTTTAAATATTTTATAGACCTCGGTCTCTGCTGTATTAGTCTAAGGGGCAGAAGAAGAGTGATGGGGTTTGTTGTGGAGGTGGTTGCCGTAGTTACACTTATCTGGGTTGTTTACATCGACAGAAGCCTGCAAGATTTAAAGCTTTTAAGCCACTACAACTACTGTGTGCCTTGTGTCTTCCAATTAAAAGTAGTTATGTCATCGATCTGTTTAGGGTCCACATGACGGAGGATGGATGCAGGAAGTTGGAGGGTAGCTCTGTCTCTCTCTGTATGTTTATGGCTCATAAAAGGAGGGGAAGGGAATAACTTAAAGTTGCTGGAGCCTCTCTCTGCTCTCGCTGGATCCATACCAATTCACCTCTCCAGCAGCTGCAGCGAGAGAACAAGACAGAGTGAGAGGGAGGGGATCATTTCAAGTTGTTAGGGCAGTGATTGTTCTCCTCTTGGATCTGCACCAAGCCAACTTAACTTACAAAGTGAAACCTAACAGGCAAGAGCGACAGAAAAGAAAAAGAGCAGTGCAGGAAAGCAAGATGAGGAGGCAAGAATTGAGACAAAGAGTTGATCAGAAAGTTTTCTCCTGATTGATCTCGAGGTGGACAATGCCCAAGAATTTCTCTACCTCATGTAGCATTGTTGATATTCATTTATATTGATGTCAGATTCCTTCTAAATTCAAAAAAGTGGATCCATCATTAAAATATGATCCTTCCTGTTTTTTTTAGAAAGGTTTAATCCCCTGTGGGCAAGACAGTTCTTCCCTGCAGAAGTATCTTTTAGCATTCAATAATGTATACAAACAGTGCTTGCTGTGCATTAATGTGGCTGCTTTTTCCTATTACACCTAGAAAATTGTACATAAAAATATGTGTAATGAAACATATTTAAATATTTATAATTATTTTATCATGTTTCCATTGTTAGACCTATTGAAGTAATAAATCTTTATATACTATATATATAGATATGCTGCGCTGTGCTCAGCGCTCTGTATATTTTCCTGCTTTTCTGTCCTTTGCCAATCACATGCCTGACACCACACACAAATACAAACAAACAAACAGAGACTGGTGCATTGCAGAGCGAGTATAAGGAAACAAACCCTGGAGTAGCTATGACACACCATACTGTCCAGGGTTTATTTGCTGGCAAGTTTATTGGCTTATACAGGCCAACACACACATTTGTGCACATAAAAAGCACGCGGAAAAACTAAGAGGCTAATGCACACACACAGCAAGATTATGAGGATCAGTGGAATACAAAAAAAAACAGCAAAAAGTTGTATTCATAAAACTTCATTTAACTTTTTCACTTGAGGATAACTTTCAAACTTTTTCTGAGCTTTCAGTCGCATTATTTTATGCAAAAGTCTGAACTGTCCATATCTATCTAAGATTGTCATAAAGAGAGAAAATGAAGAGCTTTAGTCAACAGACATCATGCTGTAGTGAGCAGATTAATTAGCAATCAAAGTACAATAGCTAGAAAACTAACCCAAAGTCCTTAAACAGTTAATTGCAAAGTAAAGGTCACTTGAAAAGGTGAAACTTAAACAACCTCAGTACACACAGCAAACAAAAGAATTTCACCATTGTGTGTGTTGTTGATTACTTGTCGAGTATGTTTGTTAGTACACACTTTTCTGTTTGCTCACGTCTCGTCCAGAATACTAACTCACAGCGAGTATGTGCAGTAAAACACATTCAGATACCATTGCGGTCGCCCACACAGATAAACTTTGTCAAGTCACATTCAGCAGGCTTCATTGGTTATGAGCGCATCACAAAGAGGCTTTTCAAATGAAGACCTTGCTTAGGTTTATTGCTGCGTCACTCTTTCTCGCTTGTGCTCTAACTCTCATTTTCTGTTTCTTTCTTTTCCTGTCAAGGCCCTCTCCTTCAGTTGTCTCCTTCCTTTTCCACCTCACTCCCTCTATTGTCTCCCTTTTACCATATTTTTCTCCTCCTCCCTCTCTCTCTCTCTCTCTCTCTCTCTTTCTCTCTCCCTCCACTTAGTTTTCTTTCAGACTCTTCGTAACTCCTGTGCTCTCTTTTTCTCCTATCACTTCCACACCCTAAAGCCACTGACTCATCAACTGAAGACTACAGTTTGCACATGTTTTCTTAAGCCGTATTTGTGAGAAGATTGAGCTTTATGTAAGTAAGGCTTGGCCAAAAAAAAAATCATAATGTTGGTCTTTTTAGTCAGTAAGACCTCCTCTGGTGAGACATTATTAGTGTACAATGTGGTCTATGATTTTGCACAGTGATTTGATAATTTGACAAGCTGAGAAGATTAAATTACACTTACATGTAAGTTTATATTATTGACATCTGACTAATGGTGCAGTTACACTAGATCCATTGACAGATGTCAAGTCGACAGATCCCATTAATTTTCTGTGGAAAGCAGGAGGTCCGGCTGCGAGTTGCATGATGGATACTGTACTAGAAGTTGACGGACCAACCGACGTATCTGAACTCGCATAATTACGACTCAACCTCAACTTTATGCAAATTAGGTCCACCCTGCATGACACTGCCGGGTTGCGAAACTCACATCAAACTATCAAACTAGGCAGTGCTGATCAAATATGAATCAAGATTCTGTTACTGCACTGCCTATTTTATGCCTCAAGTGTTTTTTTCAGAAACATACTTTAGTGTACCGTTTAGCTGAAAAATGAGAAGGTTTGTGACGCGGCCGCCGTGTTGAAAATAGCAGAGCAAAAACCAAGCATGCGTCATCGCTGTGGGTCTGTGTGTCTGCACCATAACACACTGTTTTTGTTCCTGAGGAGTCAAAACTCAAAGAGTGGTGATGGCAAAAAGTGTGTATGATGAAAGAAAACCTTCATTGTGATCTCGTCATGGCCAGGTTATTTCTCCTGCCAGGAGACAAGATGGACATCACCATGGGAACTGACTCGCGCTAATTAGAACAGCTTGACTTTGAGATGATGAACTCCATACCTGGCTGTACAACCCTGGGGAAAGAGAGAGAAGTATAGGGAGGGATTGTGATGGCGAGAGACGGATGAGAGAATCAGAAGATTTACCAGCTGGGGGATGATGAAGCTCACCTGCTTATAGTGACCTCAGAGAGACAGAGGGAGGAGGACGGTGGTGGTGGAGAAACTTGCTTGGAGATGATGAACTTGACCGGCTGCTAATGATCTTGGAGAGAGGAAGAGTGAGCAGAGGAGACAGAGAGGGTTATGGGAGTAGAGAGTCTACCTGGATATAATGACCTTGGAGAGGGATGGAGGGATGAACATATGGAGTTGAGGTGAGGCTAGGAGTTGGAAGACAAGAGGAGACAAGAAGATGGACAACTGGCTAGACAAATTCCCTTTTTTGTGTGAAATAAGTTTGGAGAGACAAAACAAGTGTTAACAACAACGAGAACAAGGGTGTTTGGGGGGTAGAGCCTTCAAAGAAAGATGAACTTTGCATGGCTGATAACAACTTTGAATAGAAGTTAACAGAAAGAGAAGAAAAAGTCATCTACAGTATCCAATTGGCAAATAAAGAAAAATGGAGATAAACTCAGTGCATACAGTAGTAAGAGTGAAAAATGGTGGCATGTTAGTACTTGAAGACGAGTAACATGACCTTCAAAAGAAGGAGAAGAGAGAGAGTCAGAGAGGATGTGCTGAATGGGATATATCAAACGTACCAGGGCATGATGACCTTGAGCTGCAAGAAACTGGCAGAAAACAATGAGAAGGATGAATTTTATATTATATCGAGTATGACATTAGAGAGAAAAAGATGGGGGAGAGAGAGAGACTTTAAAAACTTTAAGTGAGCATATCCATCCTTAAGGAAAGATGGTAGAGGAGGCAGACAGACAAATAGAGAAATAAATGGTGAAATATGGGTCTTTGAACTCAAATGCTAAACTTTCCTGGGTCGTGGCAACCTTGGTTAAGAAAGGATAGAGAAAGAAGCAATATCTGACTTTCATCCAGGACTTAATTCAAGAGGACGAGATAGAGGGGAGGAAGAGGAAAGTGACTATGTCCACAATAATGTGGTTACATTGCAAAAATGCAAACCAATCATAGCGCAGAAAATATAATCAACTTCCTGCTAATTTACTGGCTACTGTTACCATTAACCTTGCCTAAGCTAATACCTAACGCTAACTTTAGCTTAGTTAGCAAGCAAGTCAATATGAACCTGATACTAGCTTCACATTTACAATGAAGCTTCTGTAATCTCACAGGAGCTAGACTGTCCTTAATCCACAAAATTGTAAATACGAAGGAGCAGCCTAGCGTTCATGTCTAACTATAAGTAATTATGATTCATGTCTTTATTCTTGGTTTGCCTTCAGCTTGAAAAGTTCCTTGCTAGCATTGATGCTGCTGCTTTGGTAACGCTAGCAGACATTTATTAGCATCCTAAAACTACATTACTGTTCATTCTAAGTACATAAAGCAGCCTTCCTGAACTTGAAAATATGCATTTGGACAACTGTGTTGCCTTACAATAACAGCAAACTGACTGCAAGCTAAATACACAACACATTAAATGTTTACCATTATTATCTATAGCATCCTCAAGTACAATTAAACCCACTTGGATCGCAGGATAGCCTGCGCCGTTGTCCATATAAAAAAATCGACTAGATATTTCAGGACCTGCAGGGGGATGAACACAAAGGAACCATGATTGGACAGACTGACTCTACGTTTAACCAATCAGGTTCAGCTGTAAATACATGGTGTGTGCTTGTAATTTGTAGCTCGTGTATGTAGCTTGTTATTTCCCTGTATGTCAGTTCTTTTAAATTCTGTCACAATATCACAATAACCCACATATCAGATAATACCAAGTCTCGTACCATACATTACAAAGTTTTTATAATAAACTATTGTATGCAGGGCTCTTGTGTGCTCATTACAGTCACTCTGTCAGACAGACACACACATAACTGCTCAGACTCACATATAATCTCCTACTTACTACCTGTTGCTTACTTACAAGCAGCAGGTAGTAAGTAGGAGATTATTGAAATAATGTTCATCCTTGTACAGGTGGTATCACCTTGCCTCACCTGTTAGTACTCCCCTGTGGTGAACACTCCACAAGAGGCAATTTATATTCACGGCAAACCGAAGCTGTATATTGAGTTGGTTGGTGAATAAGGCCAGTGCAAGCTGTGGTGAGAGACTGGCAGGCAGACAGACCAAACAGCTGCAGTATAATAGTAGAAAGTCGAAACGTATACTGTCAATATAATGACACATTGAATGACAGTTCATATTTTGAGTGTATTTTTATACATACTGCATATAGCCTGTATTCCTCCATATAGACTCTTCTAGTCTTGTATTCTTCTCATTCGTCTCATTCTCACTGTTACACATTACCTTTCTGCCACTGCATTGGGCTAATTTCTGCAAGGGGATCATCTGCTGAATACAATTTTAGATAAGAAAACAGAACAAGACTCGGCAGATATAAAAAGGCAATCAGACAGAGAGCTAAAATGAATACAGTAGACAGGCAGACATGCATTCACACAGACACAAAAACAAACCCAGAGCTACAGTTGATTTGAGTTTGAAGAAATGAGAGACGGGAATAATAATTTGTTATTGCATATTCTAAGACACCATTAAATTTCACACCTGTGCACCTTCTTTTTGGATGTCAAATATATATGTATATATATATATATATATATATATATATATATATTGTCAGGAATGTGTTGTTGACAGAGATTAGGTTTAACCAAACAAATGTGAGTCTGTCAGCTCTACAGCACAACTAATATGTTGAGAGACGGCATTGTGCAGGCAAACACACACATATCTGATGCTGTGTTTGTGCTGGATGTTTGACGGTAGGGACAAAAGGGCAAGGAGGAACAATTAGTGATGGATGGAGGACTATATTGACTATATAGCTGCTGTCGTGTGTGTGTGTGTATGTGCACATTCAAAGATATGTAATTTGTGCCAAAGGCCCTTTAGATGCCAATCAACAGCAGAGATAAGTTCAATAAGGCTGGAAATTAGTTTTATATCCGTGATGCATGTACATACACAAACAGCATGACATCCCATAGGACTACTGAATGGAAAAGGACTAATGGGTTACTACATTAAACTGAAACCAGTCTCATATCATTATCAGCACTACTCATGTGTTGTCTTTCACCCCTCTTTGCCCCCTTTCCTCTTCCAAGTTTGGTAATGTAACTCCCCGTTTCTTGTTTGGTTTGTTTTCTCCTCTCGCTCACTTTCATTCGCTCCAAATTGTATTTTTCTATCCGCCTATTCAAGCTGTTTTGTGCCTCTTTTGATCAACAATAGTGGCCCTTTCCACTCTTTTTTTTTTTTTTTCTTTCTCCTCTCTTTTTTATTTTCTCTAAGACCACAGTGAATGCAAATCATGACATAAATGGAGGCCTCCTTAAATTAGTTCGGTGTAATTAATGGAGATTGTCGTACAAAGCTTTCTCGCGCTCCGCATGCGTGTGTCAAGTGTGTTGAGTGTGTCTCTTTAGTAAATATCCTATCTTTTTTTTTTTTTACCCTTTCTCCACAATCTTTCCTTTGTTCTTTCCCTCCCTCTCTCCATCTTTATCTCACTCCCACTATTTAGCCAAAGTGTTTCATTCTTATTCACAGTGAGGACCATTTAGATCTGGATCTTCTTCAAACATGTATTGTTTCTTTTGCCTGTTCTATTATCTGTTTCTCTCAGACAAACTATCTCCTTGCCTGGCTTTTTTTTTTTTTTTTTGTCCCCTGTTCAGACAAGGCCGGGTGATAACGGAGAGGAGATGGGAGATGACTTTAAAGGAAGGGAGGGATAGACAGAGCGGAGGAGGGAAAGTTAGAGTGCTTTAGAAATGCACAGAGCAAAAGGAAGGGAGAAAAATGGGAAGTTTTTTAGATGGAGAGTGGTGGGATGAAGCAAGAGTTAAAGAGGGAGAGAGAGAGAGAGATGGAGTGGCAAAAGAGGCTTTTGATAAGGAGAGGGGAGGAAGGAGAAACAGCTGCTATGGAAGGAGGGGAGGGTTAACTGTAGGGATAGTTTTTATAGCAAGAAGTGAAAACTGGCTCAGAAAAGACTGCAAACAACCTGCAAAAAAAAAAAAAAAAAGTCTATTTATGAGATGGAAAATTCAGAAAGGAGGAGAGAAGAGTGCAGAAATAAGCAATGAGAACTAGAGTTAACCAGCTACTCAGTTTCAGTTACCTCCTCCGCTGGAGACTGCTGTGAAAATGACAGTGTTTTTGTGGAATGAGTTCAGGCTTCATTATTTTTTTCTTCTGACATTTTCTTACTCGCTTTTTTTTTTTTTTTTGTGTGTGTGTGTGTGTGTTTCTTTCTCTGTCCATTTGTGTCTCTCCGCCTGTTTCTGTCTTTCTTTCTCCCCTATTAGTGCTATCGATGCATAGCACACAGATGGGAGCCTGTTGGCAAAAAAACTCACACAGACACATGTTTTATTAATGCGTGCTGCAGTTTAGTTTTTTTTTTTTTTTTTTTGCATTTCCCCGTCATAAACATTTAGTCTCTGGTGAGAAAACTTGCTATTCATCCTTAGTGTTTCTAAAGTGAACCAGGCAAGGCTGAGGGCTTTTTTAACAGCCCTTCTTCTTCTTTCTTTCTCTCTCTATCCATCCATCTCTTTCGCTCTCCTTTTGTCTCGCTGTTTCTTCAACTCCAGCAACAGAGACGGGTCTAAGGCTATTCATACATTCTCTCTCTCTCTCTCTCTCCCCTGGCCTTTCTCCTTCCATCTGCCTGTTTCTATCTCTGTCAGCTTGGGATGTTTTACGGCCTATATGCTAATTGATACTCACACCCCCTCCAATCTTGCTTTCTTTCCTTTTCTGTCAAGCTAAGAAAGTTTAGACTCCTTTTTTTTTTTTTCAGCTGCCTTGCTACGTGATATTCGCACATATTCTCTCATGTCATCCTCATTTTCCCTCTCTCTCTTCTTTTGCTTTTAAGTCTATCCATGTGTCTCTGCGTCTATCCGTCAGATAGACAGGGTTTGATGCTTTTCCCGCAGATCTGCTTACTCTCCTATTTTACTTCTCACTTCCTCTGTCGCTCTTTTTTTTTTTTTGATCTTCTTCCTTTTTTCTCCTCCACTGTCTCACTGTGGCTGTTAAGCTGGCTAAGGGTTCAGGCGTTTCTGCTGTCTTGCTCGGTTTTATTCTCGCATTCCTCCTTAATTTTCTTCCTTCCTTCTCTCCAGCTCTTTCTCTCTCTCTCTCTTGGATTAGTATGATTCAGATGGGTGTGAATGTATTTGAACTTAGTGGCAAAGCAAATCAATTCTTCATCTACCTTCCTGTTCCTGCGTAATCGTTTCGCTCTTATTCTCCCTGTTTACATTTATCTCTGTCTGCAAGTCCGTTTCAGTCAGACTTAAATTCATACCAGCTTTATTGCATGAAATCCCTCAGTCATTATTAGATGTCCTATTACATTATTGAAGTAAGAGGTTGTGACATGTGAGCTTTCCTTTGCAAATTGAGAAGAAAGTTGTGAGAGTTGCAGGTTTCTTGTGATATTCTAATTTTGATCCCCAGTGGAAAAGCCTCCAACTCAGCGGGAAGAGCTACAGAGCGGCGCCTCTGGCAGGCAGGGAAACAGTATCTTGCTTGAGGGAACTTCAGCAGGGCTTGCTGCTGCCGCTGCTGCTGCTGTGAAAAAACCTGGAGAGTTAAATGGAGTCTAGAAAAACGACACTAACAAACACGCACGCACATGCACACTGACACTCCCCGTGCCCTCAAGTAGAGGTATAGATTAGCCATTCTCACCACGCTCAGGCCCAATCTTACACCTGGGACACACTGGATGCGTGAGCAGCACGTATGCGTGTGTGTCGCTTAACTGCTGCGTCTCTCACGCTTGCAGCGTCCACACTTCTGCCACTGGCAGCCCTATCTTTCTCGTTTTCCCTGTCTATTTCTGCTGAGAACCGCACGCGTCACGCGGAGAAAATAGGCGAGACCTCGAATCTCTAGATGAAGCGACGCAGCAGCCTCAGTGGCAGTGTGGCCGCTCTAACCTGTTAACATGGGCGCCGAAATAAAAAGCAAGAGGTTCTGCAATGTGCACGTGCTGCTCACGCATCCAGTGTGGCCCAGAAGTTAGCACCCAAACTCCCCTGAATTAGAAACTCAAACTCAAAATTTCATTGTTATTTCCCTAAGTCTGAGCAAGTTAAACAATGCAATGTGTTAACATGCATCTGCTCCTTGGCCTTGCCTGCACTTTCTGTGTCATTTAGAAGCTGGTCAGCTTGCTCTAGGTTATGCAGAATGAATGCAAATGAAATAAGAAGAAATTAGCATCTTTGTCCTCACAGAACAGGAATGACATGATTTGAGGTATGACACAATGTTGGCATCATGATCAACAGAAAGCTAAAGGTACAATAAATGTGTTTAAAGGCTATAACGTATAAAGATGTACGGTATATCAACATGCATTTTTCATAATATTAGTTTGAATTGGTTTGATTTGGCCGATAAGCAAGAATACTCCACATAAAGTCTCTTTTACAAATGTATCTACACAGATCATTTATTTTACAAAATTGTCCAATCAAGTTTATGTAAATAATGTGCTTGTTTGTTTGAGAACAAGTGTGTTTTCAAGGCTGAATATTGAATTAAATTTCAGGTTGTGACAGAAACATTCTCAGTAGAGCATCACCTGCCTTTGAATAACACTGAACATAATAGGTGTCACTACAGGATGAGGTGGAGGTGTGTTGCTAGGGCGACAGCTATATCTTTTATTTTTCAAGGTTGCGCCACCTAAAGCAGGAAGTTGTGAAAATCTATATGTGGATATGTCAGTGCTCCCACACTGATGACACACAATGCAGCCAGAGTACATTAACATTTTCATGTTTAATGTGATTTTTTTTTTTTTTTTTCCTTTTGTCTGATTACAATATTTGGCTCTTACTCACCCAATTGATATTAAATGATAAAATGGGACAATAAAAGAGTACATACATATTTTAAGTGAGTTAATTTGAGATTCATTTTAATAACCACAACAGCTAACCAGTAAAATTCTGCATGGCCCTGTTTCACATATTGGTGATTAGCCAGTTTGAGCCTTTTCTATGAATGTTATGTTGAATAAACAAAACAAAACCCAAATGGAAATTCATTAGGCCAGAAAGCTTGTCCATGCATCTCTTAAACCAAAGCATTAATCAGAAGTGATGAGGGGTTGTCAGCTACCTGTTTTTCCAACATATTGGGTAGATGCTGCCAGCTCCTGTCATCCCTGTTGTGTGTGTGTGTTTGAGGTAATTGCCGCTGCTTTTAAAAGTGTGCTGTCTTTATCCACCTTACCCAGAAATTGCCAACAAATGTTGCAAACACTATGTGATTAATAATCATTTTCTACTCAAGGTAACCACTGCTTTCACAACGGTGTGCTTTTGCTCTGCATAATTTGGAGTACCTGCCAGCACGTCTCTGCTCCACACTCAAACTGTTTTAGCTGCTGTTGCATCCACAACGAATTCTAAAGAGACATCTGTGCTGATTGGTGAAAAGGAAAAAAAAAAATTAGAAGAAACTCCGCCAATAGGAGAGTGTGTAGGGCCAGATGACATGCTCATCACTGGGTGAGAAATATGCCTTACTTATTTATTCATTTATTTATTGGCGTCACCCACCGACTGGCCAATCAGTTTGCTAAAATACACCAGTCAATCCTTCCCAACCTTGTTGGTGAGCCATGCATCTTCAGATCTTTGATTTGGTTTATTACTTTATTCCTTCACTTTCTATTTGATCCTGCTAAAAGCGCTAGGAGGAGAGGAATAGAGGAAAATTTAGAAATGGATGCAAGGGAAGAAGAGAGAAAGTCAGTCACTAGATAGACAAAGTAGAAAGAGACAGGGTAGAAGGACGGTAGGAAATTTGGGAAGAAATGAAAAAAGAAATTCTTATAAAAAGGAGACCAAAGGGCCAGGATAAATGTACACTGTAGTTAAAGAAAGCACAAAAGAAGATGGGAAAGAGGGAGGAAAGCAAATTTGGTGGTCGTAGTATTCAGTCTGATGGGCCTGAATATTTCCTCTGGCTTAATTCCTTCTTGCTGGGATGAGGTAACCAGAGAAACCCATTTGTGCTTCATGTACGCTCAGGGGGAAGAAAAAGGGAGGAGAAATTTTGTTATATGGAGCCATGGAAGACTAGAGGGAGGGAGAAGATGAAGGGAAGAGGAGGAGAAATGTAGATAGAGGGATGAAGAGTGCAAGGGTGTTGCTAAATGGGTGGCCTAACATTGCTATGTGGTTGCTCATGTGTTGCTATGTAGGTTGTGAGGATGTCACTAGGTTGTTGCTAGGTGGTTACAATGGGCTTTAACAGTGCATTGAGTTGTCACTAGGGTGTTGGGTAACGTTTCTAGGGAAACTGGTCGTATGTGTTTTTTAGGGTGTTGCAAGTAGTTTTTAGGACTCTGCTAGGTGGTTGCTATGGTGTTGTTGAGTTTTATAATGTGTTTGGGAAGGTTGCTATGGTCAATCTGGGTGGTTATAAGGAATTAACAGGTGGTTATAAGATGTATTCAGGGCAGTATCTGTTTTTATTCCACACACTCTTCCTGTTTCTTTACATTTTTGGCACAAGTGTTTTGTCTGACTCTCAAACATTGTCTGTTGCTATTTTTGCTTTTCTTTTCCAATCTCCATCTTCACACTGTGTCTCTCCTCTTTGCTTCAAACAGGTAACCCTTTTTTTATATATATCCCCAGCATCATTCCACAATATCAATGACTTGTAGTACACAAGTGGAATTTCCATAATGCAGTACTTTCTCCACATGTGCACTGTAATTGGATTTCCTTTATGCTACGGATTCGGCAATTTGATTTGATTGTATCGCTACATAAAAGGAAGAAGGTGAGTAAGACAGAAAGAGAGAAGGATAAAAGCTTTGTGTTAAGTCTTATTGGTGGTGAGAAAACCAAAGCTTAGAGGACATATAAACTTGTCCATGCATGTGCGTATTGAGTCACACCGCACTTTAGCTCACACACACATAAGCAAGTACAACACAGCCTTGATTAAAGACCAAAGGTGTAAATGCCTTTGTTATCACGACTCCAAAAACACTGCCTGAGGAAATATTACTTAATTAAATGTATATGTATTGTATTGTATATGTGTTATTTGTGTATTTAAGAGGCATGGTGTGTCATTTCCTATATGAATATTACATATTAAGGAAACAGTATATAGATAATCATATAACAAAACTATTACAAAAATAATGTAAATGTTAGCATGTAAAATATTATAATTTCTACCATTTCTTTTCTCCTTCAAGCAATTTGCCATCTCAGTGTGTAATAGGACATATATTTTTTTAGCTTTTAGGTAAATTACTGCAAGGTTACATGTTATTACATACTTCTGTATTTGATTTTAACATCTCTGAAATTCTTAGTGGTTTGTGATCATGCTGCTTAGCTGTATCTTTGTTTCTTAAGAAGTATTTTGCACTGTGTTCCCTGTCAGCATTGTAACCTCTTTTTTTTGCCACATTAACAGAGTGATGACATCATTCCAACTTCTACTGTCTTTTTCTATTCCCAGAATATGCAGTTACACGAGGATACATATACTTAATATACTTAATATACTAAAGATTTGTCCACCAAATATCATTTAACCTTTGTCCTTTTTACATCTTAGGAATTGTGGTCACTCCTGTGGGGATCAGTACAAAGTAGAGCCACATGAGCAGAAACCCAAACGTCAGTCGTACCAGATTAAATGACTGAGTTGACCCTCTTTCCAACGTCTGCTGTTCTTTGTTCCAGGAAGCGCTGGCACTCCGGTGGTGTTCAATGAAAATGGAGACGCTCCAGGAAGATATGATATCTTCCAATACCAGATCACCAACAGATCTACTGCGGAGTACAGAGTCATCGGCTCCTGGACCAATAAACTACATCTCAAAGTGAGCTTTTTTTTTTAGACACGCACACAAGGAAATGCAATGAAGAAATTATACTTTAAAAACTGCCGGTTGAAACTCCTTTTTCTAGTCTCCAGTTTTTGTAGTTACCAACTTTTGTGTAATAAAGGGAGGAAAAAAGCCTTTACAATAATCCAAAATGTATTTAGATTTTAGTGTTTTATTGAAGCTTCTGAGACTTTATAAACCAAATGCCTTTGCAGAATGAAAGTTCAACATCACTGTGAGCAGCTGCCATGAATTGAAAATCCCCACTTACCGGACTGGATTTGTTTGAGTTATTGCTCTTGTTCAGAAACAGAAGTTGGAAGCTGGAATAGAGTATTTCACAAGAGAGAGTGTGTATCTTCCATTCAGGAAGTCTTGTGCAGGGAAATATTCACATTAACACCCACCCACCAAGGTCACACAATTATATACAACCTGTATACACAAATGCAGAAATTAGAGTATACACCTGAGCATTACATACACACAAAAAACACACAAACAAACAGTCTTTGTCTCCGCTTCTCACTCCATGAATTACACGCACACACACATGCATGCACGCAAACTCCTTTAGCGCCGTGGAGTGCTTGGTGTTATAAATCCACACAGGACTTCATTAAAAAAGGCCAGATGACAGATGAGAAGACTAATAGACATGAAATGCTTTCTGCCTGATGGACGGCCTGGCTGACTGAGGGAGAGAGAGAGTGAAAGAGAGACTGCAGCAACACACAGGACAGCTCATAGTTAAGACACACACGATTGGGCACTTTGACAGTTGACAAATTAACAGATGTATTTGATTTGTTTAACAATCCATTTGGGTTCGAAGGCACAGACGCAGATGTTGTGATGGCGGCATGTGAAAGTTTTTCACGATCAACAAACTGTTTGGATGCTCATCAGTATAAAGTACGACTCAAGCCAGAGTGATTTTATGGTAAATGTTTGGCAAAGTACTTGGAGTTATTTGTATTTTTAGTATAAATCACACCTACATTCACATATACACAGTTAAATTGATGTTAATCTTTGTTGCACAATCCTTAAACAGTGTAAAAAGTTTCAAACAAGTCTAATTTGCACTTTGGCACAAACATACATTACACTTTTTTACCCTTAGATCATTCCTCCTGACAGATGTATTTGCAGCACCGAGCTGTGTCAATGTTTAAATGGAGTGTGATTGTTTCTATATGTGTGTCAGTGATCAAATCAAGTCCATTTCCCCTGTCCCCGATGAGTTTCTCCTCCTAACTAGTTTTTGTTGGACTGGCACATTGTGTGCCTGTTTAAAACAGTAATGCTCTATTTTACTCACCACCCTTGGCAACGGCTGAACCTAAGGGACTCAGTATAATGGCAGAGTTTATTACAAACACTCGCACACATAACAACAAATGAAAACGCGCACACACAAACTTGTGCATTCCAGACATACGCACACACACACACACAAACACATATGGAAAGCTCAGGGATTCACTATAATGCCAGCATGACACAAACAAACAAAATGCACACATGGAGGAACATATGCACACACACACACACACACACACACACACAGACAGAGAGAGAAGGAAATACAGATGGCCTATTTGTGCCAGATTTGATTATGGTCTGATTGCTGGCTTCCAGACTAGCTGGTGTTAGCTTTGTGCTCGGCAGCGCTCAGGAAAACGATCTGAGGATCTGCTTGAGCTAATTGCTCTCCGAGTTGCCCTGAAGACACACTTTCTGCAGGTACAGAGAAAACTCAGTGTTAAAGGACTGTGTTAACACACAGTTATGTCAGCTTTAGCAGATGGTTGCCAATATTTGTGCCGCATTATGTTTTGCAAGGAGGTGTGATTTTTTTCTCTTCTCTTCCTCTTCTTCTTCTCTAGGTTGAAGCCATGCGTTGGAGGACAGGTGACCCATCTCTCCCGGCGTCTGTATGCAGCATCCCATGCCGTACGGGTGAAAGGAAGAAAGTGGTTAAAGGTGTACCCTGTTGCTGGCACTGTGAGCGCTGTGAGGGATACCACTATCAGGTAGATCTCTGGAACAATGCCAACCACAAAGACTTGGGGGGTTTGATCCAAAACAAGGAAATAAGCTGTGCACACTGTGACTCATATACAATAAAGTCTCAGTTTAATTCATAGTATTCCTTATATTACTGTACACATTTTTTTTGGCTTATTTAACACAGACAGTGCACATTAATAAACTTTGCTGCAAATGCACCAGAGTTAACCAAAATTGATGATCAAATCACAAAAGTTATCATAGTTTATGCAAGACCATTTACTTTTAGGAGCCATTTTTTTTCATTTTTGCTTTAACATTATCTAAAGCTGTTTCCTGAGACTTCCTACCAAATTTTATGCTGTCTGGAAACTTGCATTACACGGTTCACGGGATGCAGGTAGAAAAATACACCGAAAACATAATTAACTTTTGTCACTCAGTCAGAGACGATGTAGTGACGATTTACAAAACATGTGCTGCTGAAACTTTTCCAAACAATAAAACCAAACAACAGTCCTGTGTGATATATTCTGGCGTTGCATCCTGGCAGTCACTGGCAGAGTGATTTTGTGGAATCATCAGTAGTAGATTGGCTTTTTGCATCAATGCTTCTTCACTGTAACTCTCAATTTTCTGTCCTTCTTTTTATCTGCAAAGTCACACCAAGCAGAGTGTTTTTCATGACTTGTAGCTTACTTGATGATTTTAAAAGCGGCGAAAGCCACCACTTCTTACGTCTTAGGCTTTCCAGTTTAATTATTTAAAAATGTCAACAAAAAAACATGGTGAAAATGAAAATTTTTATCAACTAACTTTGGTTGAATGCCCTGTACCCGCTTTACTAAAGCATTTATTAAAGTCACAGTCAATTTTAGTTGTTGGGAGACTTTTACAATGATTCAACTACAAGATCTGTAGCATTGTATACATGCTGGTTTATGCATGCATCTGATTTATGACAGTTGTTGCCTGTTTACTTTTGCTCTAAAGTAGTTTTGTCCCCCTGTGTAGCAATCAGGGTTTTTGTTTCAACTCATTTCGGGCAATCAAAAAAGTGAGCCACTCAGGTGGCCCATTTTATATTTATATATGCAGGAAGAACCCCACAGATGCTATTATATCAAATGGAAGTACATAATTTGAGGTAAGGGAAAAGGGCCTGATCACACATTATAAAGATACATCCCCCATGTTAATTATATCACGGTCGGGGACAATTTGGCAACCCATCATCCTTCCTATTAAGTTAGAAAATCCATGAGTGAGTAAGTATATGTGCAAAGAGTTCCCTTGTTCAGGAATCAATAGAGGCAAAAGAAAATATCAGCCATAGCAGCAGCAGGCGACGCTTGTCAGAGGGAACAATCAATACTCATTTTGCAGATGCATGCAGTTGCTGTAAAATCAATAATCTGTTGACACATTTACTGTAGATTTGGGATTTTGGCAGAATGGAAGAAAGTATAACAGCATGACAAAAAGAAGTATGCGACTTTAGAGCAAGTGTACAAAAATGTGTTGAATGTTAACAGGTCACTTCACAGAGGTAGATAACATAGTTTAGCATCAGCTGCGTGGTAGATGCATGAATTGTCGCAATGTTTTTGGACGAAAGCACAGGGGATCTACAGTAGACTTAACATATATGAGGGAGAAATATACAGATTTACCACACTTCTGTAAAGGGGAGAAATTAGCTGCATAGGCTAAAAGTTTCCATCACATCTTGTCTGATCCATAACAAAATGTTAATGCTGTTTTATTTCAACTTTTTAGCTCAAGTTACTACGGAAAGAAATATTTCTGATTATATGACAAACCTTAAATGTACATTTACAAACTGTCTCTCCACCAGGCGTCAGAGTTTACCTGCGAGCTGTGCCCATATGAGATGCGACCCGATACCAACCGCACCGGCTGCGTCCCCATTCCCATCATCAAGCTGGAGTGGCATTCCCCCTGGGCCGTCGTCCCCGTCTTCATCTCCATGCTGGGGATCATCGCCACCTCTTTCGTCATCGTCACTTTCGTTCGGTACAACGACACCCCCATCGTACGAGCGTCAGGACGAGAGATGAGCTACGTGCTACTAACGGGAATCTTCCTGTGTTACGCCATCACCTTCCTGATGATCGCGACGCCGGACGTGGGGGTCTGTTCGTTCAGGAGGATTTTCTTGGGCTTGGGGATGTGTTTCAGCTATGCAGCACTGCTCACCAAGACCAACAGGATACACCGCATTTTTGAACAAGGGAAGAAGTCTGTAACAGCACCCAGGTGAGGACAACACTTGTCTCTTATTATGCGCCCACTCCTGTTTGCCCTCCGTGTGAAAGTGTGTTCAGCACGTGTCGATTTCTCGGGGTGTAGTGGCACTCAAGGTTTGTAATTTTTCTGTGCACGTGTGTATTCATATAAAGACTTAACCTCTACTTCTTCCTTATTAAGCTGCTCGCAATCATTATTCATCATTATTTTTTTCATACATTATTTATCAGTCATGAACTTACACTCACCTATTGTACTGTTTGCACTCAGTGTGAGTGACTCTGGGAGAGAGCATCAACTAAGTGGCTAAAATGTTAATGTAGGATTTAATAAAACCCAGGTTAATGTCCCCTCTACCCAGATGGCCATCTGCTTTTTGTATCCATCCAGCTGGGCTGGAGTTAGTATTATTGTTTTGCTATTACTCATATATAATGGCTTTTTTTTAATAATAATTACAATTTTGTTGTAGTTGTATTTTACTTATTTTTATTTTGCACAAGCAGATTACAGTAACTCTAGTACATAAATTAAACCAAAACTACAACGCAACTGAGGTACCAGCAGTATGACACACAGTATTAGGAAGTTAACTTACAATGACCTTCTGCAGAGAGGATTTTAAGACTGTAACCTGGTGACTCAAGTGCACATAAACACACTGTATGATAATACAAGTCAGGATTCTGTTAAACCTCTTCCTTCTTAAAGTACCATGATGGCTGATCATTTTAGTATCGATCACTCCCCACACAATATGCATCTTAACATTCGCTACAATTAGATGATCTCAATTATTTTGGTCCAATTTATTTTTATTTATTATTTTTATGTATTGAATATATGTTTAGTAGTTTTCAGTAGGTTGTGGAAGAGCACTACAACACAGTTTATCTTATTTATTTTGATCTAATATATTTTTATTTATTATTTTTTATATTATTTATTTAAATATTATTTACCTTTTAATATAAATATTATTTTATTGTTTTTCAATTGAATTATGTTGAAAATTCAAGGAAATCCACTGTTAAAAAGACAAGTTTATTAAAAAGTTGCATGTTTCTAAAGTCAACGAGTAATCATGTTATATAATCGTGATCTCAATATTGACCAAAATAATCATGATTATGACTTTTGCCATAATCGAGCAGCCCTACTCTGAGCATCCTCTAAGTCTGGGAGCTTGAAAGAGGGAGCAGGTGGTTTCCTCACCAAGGGTGTGAGTGAAACTATAACTCTTTGGGGGATATTATTTTTTCTACCCTTCTATGAGTGCACATTTTCTAGCATTGGCTGTCCCAGTCAGAATAAAACCTCTAACCCTCAGTAACCCTCTCCTTTCCAGGTTCATCTCCCCCGCCTCCCAGCTCGTCATCACCTTCTCCCTCATCTCGGTTCAGCTGATGGGCGTCTTCGTCTGGTTCGCGGTCGACCCGCCTCACACTGTTGTGGACTACGGTGAGCAGCGTACCCAGGACCCCACGGCAGCACGTGGCGTCCTCAAGTGCGACATCTCGGACCTGTCCCTCATTTGCTCCTTGGGTTACTCCATCCTGCTGATGGTGACGTGCACAGTTTACGCCATCAAGACGCGAGGCGTGCCTGAAACCTTCAACGAGGCCAAGCCCATCGGATTTACCATGTACACCACCTGCATCATCTGGCTGGCGTTCATACCCATCTTCTTTGGCACATCACAGTCTGCAGAGAGGGTAAGTGTGTATGTTTTTATGAGTTTTTTTTATGGCAAGCTTACTATTTTCCCAACCTGCATACTTTAACCTCTGTTTTTGACATTTTATTTGTGAAGGCAGTTTGAGTATAAGAAGATGTCTGTACTTCATCCCCATCATCTTTAGGATTTCTCGGTCTGCAAAGAGGATGATACCATGATGTGTGTGTCTGCTAGCCCGCCCAACTATGCGTTGGATTACCCTGTATATGACCTGTTTGGGATTTAAAGCAATTTTCTTTGGGGACATCATCTTATGAAAGATGAGTGCAGGTTGAATTTGTGTGTTTCACTGGTCTATGAGTGTGTGTGTGTGTGTGTCTGACTCCGTAGAGAGAGGGCAATGGATTTAGATGATTTTGTGTGAAGCTGTATGTATATTTTGTGTGATATCTTTTATAAGATAACAATTCACTGACACGTGGGTTGTTATGGTGTGGTTTATGGGCTTTCTGTGAGCATGGCTAAACTCTCCTGAGCCCTGTTTGCAGCATTATTAAGTTTTGGAATCACTTTTTTGAGTCATAAATTTGCATGTATTGCTATGGCAGAAAGCTTTCTCTCCCTCCCTGCAACTTTGTTTGGGAGATCAAACCGCATCTCTTGGCACTGGGAGATATGTTTTACAATTGCAGCTATACTAATGGCTCAGACTCCTAAATCTCCTGACAATCTCCCATGAGTACAAGAGGATTTTCTGTCTGTCTGATTGACTGGATCTATGTCTTGGTCCAAGTTTTTATAGAGGGTTGCACTGTACAGCTTATTCCTCCTTCCTTTAGTCAATTATTGATGGCTATATGATGTGAGTAAGATGTAGCATTGTAGTGAAGTTGTCTGTGTGTTAGGGTTCATCTAATAAATGTTATAGTTGCATTATGAATTTATAGTACATTATTGGTTTAGTTTTAAATTGTATAGTAGCAGCTTTTACTGTGTTGCACAGATACACAAATAGAGAAAGAAATAATATTCACATTCCTTAAGCAGCGGTTCCCAACCTGGGAGTGTCTTGAGAAAAATCTCAGGGGTCACAAAATTATTAAATGAATAAAAAAGAAAGAAAAATTCACATTCTTTTTGTCTTTTGCTTTTCTCATTTGAAAGGCTTGATACTTTAAGCTCCTCAAGTCTGTAAAAATCCTTCAAATAAAAGAGTCAAAGAAGGAAACATCACTTTTTTGCTCTAACTCCTCATTGTCCATGTCCACACTGAGGCCATGTGTGGGGTCACAGGTAGCTATTGCTTGTTTTTAAGCTATTATCATAATCATGCATGAAAGTGATTATGTGAAAGCCTGTGAGAATGTGTCTTTTAACCATATCAGTTTAGAAACAGAGGGTTTGACAGGCATGAACACACACACACACACCAGACAGCTAATCTGATTGTGCAAAAAGAGAACCATTGTATTTACCAGAGCTATTGCGGCATTGGTTTATTGATTCCATTTCTCGATGGTGCAACTATTCTGTTTTTAACAATAAAATACTTCATACAAATTGAAATTCAAGGCAGGTCATTGATTGCAGATGTCATAGGTTGAACATCACAATGCTAAACACGTGTGTCTTTGAATACTGTAAAAGTGCTCATACAGTGGATAGAGATGCAGTAAACAGACATATGTAAACAGACACAATGTTATTCACAGTATCCACATAAACACACTCATACACAGTAGAGCTACAAATCATAAACCTCAAGCTGTTTAGAAAACTATCACATTGATGATTGATTGACGTCTCTAAAGAACTTGCATTTAGTTTGTGTGTTTTAGGAGAAAACAAGATGTGTCATTGCGAGTGCTTCACAATCTCAAATGTCAATATTCTGTCCCATTCTGTCCTTTTCTACGTATCAATTGTGTACCTACTGTATGTGTCCACTGGAGGTTTAAATCCTCCCTTCTTCTCCCTTAATAAAATACTTGCTTTTTATAGTCTCTCCATATTTTGGTGTTTAAGTCAGACTATTTTCATTTCCTCCTTTTCCTTGCGTCTCAGCCCATTTTCCTTTCAAGGCGGGTGCCTGCCTCTGTTGCATGGCAAAAAGCTGACATCAAAGTGATCCCGTCTAATCACACATCAGGGAAATCATACTCTTGCTGGATGTTTCATACTGTTTTTCCTTTACTCGCTCTCGTTTTTTTTTTCCACAAGAAACCACCGAGTTTTCAAATAGTGCAGGAAGTTTCAAGTGAGTCAGTGATTTTATTTTTCTTTCTCTTTTTTTTAGCAATGACCTTTTTCATTCTACCATATTTATGCAAATAAGACCTGGCTATTACAAATATAACCTAACAAGGAGAATTTTGCTCATTCACTTTGCCCTGACAGAAGCTCCCATCCCCTCCAGTTTCACCCCGGTCGCAGTCAACCAAGGTGTGCCCCAAGGCTCTGTGCTTAGACCCTTTCTCTTTACCATCTACATGTTCCCCCTTGGTTAGATCATCTGCCACCACAGTCTAAGCTTCCACTGCTATGCTGATGACACACAGCTGTATTTCAGTAAACCATCCATTCAGCTTCCTCCACAGTCCCTTGTCAATCGCCTACACAAAATAAAAAATCTGGATATCATCTAATCTACTCAAGCTAAATAGCAACAAAACAGAGCTCATGGTTGTGTCTCCCAAGGCACTGCTCCAGAAGGTTGGATTTTCTCCTCAATGTGGAAGGCTGCTCCATCTGCCCATCCCCAGAAGTCCGCAACCTGGGCGTCATTCTGGACTCTACCCTCTCATTCCAGTCACACATCAAATACATCACCAGATCTGCTTTCTGCCACCTCAAAAACATCTCCAGACTCTGGCCATCACTCTCAAACTCTGTGGCAGAGAACCTCATCCATGCTTTCATCACCTCCTGTCTGGATTATTGCAATGGAGTCCTGTCTAGGGTACCCAGCAAAGCCCTGGACAGGCTCCAGTATGTTCAGAAAGCCCTGGCAGCACATCACTCCCACCCTCATCCACCTTCACTGGCTCCTGGTCAAGTCCTGTATCTCCTACAAAGTCCTCCTTCTCATCTACAAATCCATCTATGCCCTTACCCCAGTACCTATCAGACCTCCTCCTCCCCTATACCCCGTCCTGGAATCTGTGGTCCTCAGACAGGGGTCTACCCTCCACCCCCCACATCAGCCTGCGGACTTTTAGGGACAGGGCCTTCAGTGTGGCAGCCCCAACCCTTTGGAACTCTCTCCCGGCAGAGATCTGCAACGCTGCATCTTTGAAAACTTACCTGTTTACCAAGGCCTATGGTCTCTACTTAATTCTGTCATCCTTGGCAATTATTGCCACTATTATTTTCTGTTCTTGTATTATTTGTTTTGTCTGCCTCAATATGTGTAAAGCGCCCTTGGGTCCCTTGAATGGTGCTCTGTAAATTAAAGTTATTATTACTGTTATGAATCCAGTCTGCTGGCACTTTCTCTAACTTTGTGTGTGAGTGACAGTGTAACAGATTATGTTGTGTGAGTCCCTGATCTCACATATATTGTGCCGAAGTATTGTCTGTTTGCATCATGGCACCTTTAGAGCGTGTTCATGTGGCTGCAGAAGTCATTTGGGTGTGTTTTATGTCTCTATAAGTGTATTTCCATGTGTGCGTCCATGCATGTGTCATATGTCTGTGTGTGCATACCTGTGTTATGTATGCGTGTTATGTGACACACTGAGGCATCCTGTCTTAGTGGATGGGCTGAGCAGCATCCATGCCATGTTTATTCAGCTAATTAGAATGTCCACCAGCGACTGTATGTGTATTTGTGTTTGAGTGTGTTTGTCTGGTGTGTTGTATTTAATTGGAATATCCACCAGTGCACATTTGTGTGTCTGTGTGTGTTGTTTCTAATTGGAATATCCTCTGGAGTGTGTGGCAGCTGGCTGGCTAACAGAGAGAGCAGAAGAGAGGGAGGAGAGAGAGGAGTGAAAGGAATAAACAGGTAATGATGTGACTCGCTGATGGGGCTTTAATGAGGAGAATTCTACCAAGGGCATAGGTTTGGTTTCAGAAGGGGGGAGGGAGAGGGGGCTACAGTGATGTAGGTTTTGGTTTCAGAAGGGGGGGAGGAGGAGGGGGGAGCTACTGCGACATAGATAGACTCACATTATGACTCACATTTTCATTAACTTTGCTGTCTGTCAAAGGGCCATCATATTCTGTCCAATCATTCTTCAATATTAGCCGTATCCTTATATAAGAATTAAAAGGCTGTACTAATTTGTGCATGATTAATCAAAATTAGTTTCAGTCTTATATAACTTATATACTAAGCATGAGCACACCTTAACCATCAGATGTCCTTGTAGGTCAATAACTGTGCCCCACACGGTTACATTGTTTATGTCCCATGCCTGCTCTGGAATGCTGAAAAGTATTGAGATGCTCACAGCAGAGGTTCATTTGTTAATGACATTTGGGCTTTTGATGAAGCCCCCTCTGAAAAAAAGCATTTCTGTTGTATGAGGGCCTGGATTTTGTAGGTGGCATTCAATCAGACTCCCTCTGGTGTGCTTTCCGTGTTTCTTTTCAAGGTAGCTGTGGTAGGACGCACCAGTGTAGGATATAACCCGACTGATACTCGATTTTTAAGGCAATGCTGATATTGATATTTGGGATTTTAAAAATCCAACAACAATATATCAGCCAATAGTATTTTTTTTACAACATAAATGTATAACAGAAGCAAATAATCTTGATATGGTTATTGTAGATTTGTTTTTCTAAATAATTGTCACTGAGATACATACTGAGATGGAACTGGACAGTTAAAGAATCAACTTGTCAGCGCTCCCTGGTAAAAACTTTGTAATGGAGACACTGTTTCTAAATGACCTTAAACGTAGTAAGGCATTTCTGTATTGCAATTTTTGGTAGTATTCTACCGATATCCATACTAATAACAATAAATCTGCAAAAAGCTAATATCTGTGGATATATCAGCCTAGCCGATGTGAGGTCAGATGTGAACGGCCTTGTTGATCTTTCTGCTGCCGTCCACTCCTGGTTGATGATGATGAGTTTTGGTCTGGTGTTGAAGGACAGCTGATGTTGTTCCCTACCGTTGTTGCCTCATGTCCATCAGTCCTCTGGAAAGAGCTAGTAAGTTGACCTTGAGTTAAGATTTTTTTATTTTTTTTTATCATACTACTGTTTACACAGTCAACATCTCTGTGCATCATTATAACTTCCACTTGTTGTCATTTTCCTTGTTCCTGCCCATGGCCAACCCTGGGTGTGTGTTTGAGATACTGTCTCAACCTTTTATAAGTGAGAAGGCCGTCAGCCTGCCTCTCTCCAGGTCAGGTTTTACAAGCTATAGAAGCAGGGATCTTTCTGTGTGGTACAGTGAGATCAGAATAGAGTGGTGAAGCCTATAAAGCCCATTAAAGGGCACAGTCTGAGCTCATGTAACAAGGATTACAATGCATTACTTTCCACCTAAAGAAATACAGTATTCCTTCATAGCTTCTGCGGTGAATAAAATCCCTGCAAATGTAACACTGAGACCTAATTTTCTTTCTGTATGCTGTCAGCTACACATAACAATTTAAATTCAAAAACACCATGACCACTGCAGTGTAACTATATGGATATTAGTATATTTTGGATTCATTCATGTGCTTCCCTTTTCCTCTCATGTACTTAAATTTTTTAGTCCCTTCCACACCACCTTCTCCTGTGCTTCTCCTATGCTTCCTTTCTGCCCCGACACCCTTCCTCTCTCATCCCTCCCCATTGCTCATGTCCTGTCCCTCACACTCCTCTCCCCTGAATACTCAACATGGCTCTGAGTCACAGCAGGCAGACAGAGACAGAGAGAGGAGGGGAAAAGACAGAGGAGGAGAAACAAAGCGAGAGAGATAAAAATTGAAAGGGAAAGTTACAGCGAGAGATAGGGACATATAGTGAGACACAGAATAAGAATGCGAGCGATATATCAAGAAAGAGGGAGAGAGGGATTCTTAACCATCACCGACCAAGGAAGTATTGTTTTGAAATAGGTCATGCTACCACGCAGAGGCTGCCGGCTCCAAACAGCTTCTGCTGCACCCTGCAGAAATGGGAAAGGTTGTGTGTGTGCGTACATGCTTTTGTGCTTCCCTCTGCCTCTCTGCTTGTTGTAAAGCCCTAACCACAGGGTACATCTTCTCTCCTGCTACCTCTCTCTGTGTCTCTCGCATCACTCCTTTGCCTGACACTATGAGCAAAGGACCATCTTTCTTTTTTCTCTTCCTTTTTTTCCTTTCTTCTCTTGCATCTCTTTCTTTCTCTCTCTGAACCACCTCTCCTGTTTTTTTAAGATGTCTTAAATATGGGCAGCTTGTTATATCCTGCCTCCAACTGAGGAAGAAGCATCCACCCTGCTGCTTCCCACAAACCCTCTCACTATGTGCGTGTGCAAGTGAGTGTGTGTGTGTTTTTAACAGCATGTGCTCTTTTGATATGTTTGTTCTTGTGTCAACATGTGTGGACCAGTAGCTCACAGATGTATTTGAGTCTGTCAGTTTTTTTGTTTGTGAGTTATGTTTGTATATCAATGTAGGAGATTTTCGCATCATGTGCAGTTAAAACCTGAGATTAGTGTAGAGCAGCCGTCCTCAGTCCTTTGGTAAATTTGCCTTTTTTTTATGGAAATCTTTCCATTCTGACACATGGATAAGAACATTTTGGTCTACATTAGTAAGTACAGAGTGAAACAATGAGGTATACTGTACAGGCTAAGCGTGGGAACAGAATGCATTCTGCAGTGTCGTAATGGAGGGACAGAGCTGCGTGTTCTGAACAGTATGAATCTGCAATTTCAGTCGTTGAAGCGGCTATTCATACATACATACATACATTTGTGTCTCTCGAGGCCTCCCATTGAAATTATTTCACATTCCCATTCTCTCTCTTTCGCGCACACACACACACACACACTATCTAACCTTAGTCCAATGTGAGACCCAAGGGTCCTAACCTCAAAATAGCCCCTTTAAGACGTGAAGAATGGAAAATGGACTCACTTTGAGTAACATTCCTCATTTTTTTTCCCTTTCCCCGTGATTGCGTTAGATCCTCAGGAGTATATATAGAACACACACAATCTATCTCTCTGCCTCACAAATCTTTCTCTGCCCTGTCACAACACACACACACACACACACATATACACACAGAGTGTCACTGCTCACCGTCTTCAGACAGATTTATGGCTGCGACTGTGGTCCCGGTGGAGAACCGTTGACCGCCCAGACCCTTACCGGGAGTAACCGTCGGTTATCAATCTGCAGTAATCTGAAGAGGTTGGGAGAGACAGGTGGAGAGAGTAAGGCGACATGATGAGAAAGAGGGGACTGAAACAATGACGAAAAAGATGGAGGACAAAAGAAGGAAAAAGGGAGCTAGAGGAGAAGAAAAGGAGGCGATAAGAGTGAACATGCAAGGCAATAACGCAGCAAAGAAATAATGAAGCAGAGTGTGGGAGTGTAGAGTGAGAGCGACATTAACAACTAATAGCAGACGGAGAGGCAGAGGAGGGTGGGATATACAGAACCATCAAAAGCTTAAGATGAAGAAGAGAGAGTGAGGCAAGTAATAGAGATGTAAATGTAAACCAAAGATGAGGAAGAATGAAACTGAAACACTGACAGGGAGATACAAAGAGAGACTGACAGAGTGATGGAGAACATGTCACAGCCTTTTTAACAGCCCATATATCCGTGATATGTGTACTATATTACAGTAAGACTAAACAGCTGTCTTTAAAAATATGAGAGCTTTAGATAATGATATAAGTCTCAGAAAGACAGACAAGTAAATAGTTAACTGGTTAAATAAAAATTGGTTTACTATATAAATTAATTACTTAATTTCTTAACCCAATGTACATTGAACACTAAAGTTAAGTGGTCGGCAATCCAAATGCTGTCTGCTAATTGAACAACATCTCAACTTGTTTTCTTCTAAGTAAAGGAAGCGAAGTACAAAATTAAACTGCCCCTTCATTCAGCATGCGATTACTTGAGCATCAGCTGTTACATTGGTTAAAACAGGCAGCCAGGATTTATGCATCCACAGGGGACATTTTGCCCTAAATGAAACCTATCAGGTTGTGTTTTTACTTCGCGGCCCCAAAAGAAGAAAATTGGCAGTCATTTGTAAAATTTACTTTTCAAATAACTCTTTGGGTTAGACCATTTTAATGGAACTTTTGTGAGAATTACACAAAATTGTTGAAATTCAAAAAGTTGAAATTAGTTAAAATTGCCTTTCAGCAATCATAGCAATCACACAGTGAATGATTGAAGGGACTGTTTAAAGCCTCTCGTTACACTACAAGTACACAGCACCTGATTGGATTACCCTATATATGGCACAGCATTATTAAACCAGGATGATCATTTAATCAGAAACATACAGTATAGATTATGGTAATTTTTGGAGTGCTTTAAGGGAAAAGCGGGTAGGTTGCTTCTTTTGTGAAGTAGCTACTTCTCATCACAGATGTTAAATTCGATTCTTACCACATCCACAAGAATCAGTAATGCGACATCCTAGAGGAGAGGAATGTGACAATAAGTACAACAAAGTCCCACATCCTCTAAAATAAGTGTAGATTATGTAAATATGACATTCCTGCACCAGTGATTATGAGAAAATTTCACTGATCTAATTCAACTGATCTAATTTGTACCACCAGGTTGTTATTTTCTAGGTATGAGTTAGAAACCTAAAGCTTATTGACAGTTAATTTAAATGCAATGTAACAAAAATTTTTCAATATTCCCATACACGTACACTTATAACTCCTAGCATTGCACAGGGATCAATGGAACACATACAGAGAGCAGATCACATCTGAAAAATGTTTCCTTCCTCCGCTGGATTTAGATTTCATGTCGTCTTTATTCTGACAGAATTTACCAATCCTTGGGGTGATTATCTTCAACAGTCTGTGTGGGGGGGAAAAAAAAAAAAAAAGAAAACCTTTCATTCATTTTTTAAGGAATGGGTTTTGCAATCTTTTGCAGGATTCTGGTGGGATTTGGTCGTTTGACTGAAAATGGGGAGAGACAGACAGCGAGTGTCAGATCCTGACATCAAACAGTGAGAAGTTGAAGGATGAGGGGGACGCCCAAGGGGGACCTCACGTGGAGACGCTCGCAGTCACACACGCAAACACACACACACACACACACACACACACACAAAACATATGCATACACACAAGCGTGCTCTACGTTCACATAGTGGAAGCAACACACATTCAGTGACAACCCAACACACATACACAGAGAAACTCTCCTCAGGGGAGCAATAGAGCAAAGTCGAGCTAAGAGCACTATAAATCCAAACTTCTCAACAACAGTCCCTTTCAAGGCCTGGTGCAGCATTTCCATCACACTTACATCTCTGTAACAACACTAGAATAACAAACATCAGGTTAGCTGTTGTTTTCTACCTCCACTGTAGCTGCCATCATCCCCACATATATAAGACCGTAGAAATACTGCATGACAAAGCAAAAAATATCAAATAAATAAGAAGCTAAAGCCTCAACACAGGCATTGCAGCTGATTAACTAGTTGTGATGAGTCTCTTTTTGTGCCTATTAATATTTCAAGATACATAACCTTTGAATTCTGATTATTTTTTACAGTCTATTAACTGAAAAAACTGTAGAACACGTGAATGCAAATGTGTTGCATTTAAAGCAAATCGTGCAGTATTAATTAACCATGAGGAGGATAATTTAGGCACAATGAAAAACATTGAAAAATTGATAAATGATGCCATTGTAGATATCCCAATTTAATTAGTGCTTGTACCGCTGATCCTGCTGGTCCCAAGAGAAATTTAAAGTTTGCTGCATTTCAAGCTGTTGCTGTGCAGACGCAATAACCTGGCATCCAGTGGCTGGCAATGAATGGGAAATAGTTGGCTTGACAATTTTGGAGCTCACTCACTAAAAGTGTCAGGAAGCATTCGGGTTTGAATTAGCAATAAAAAAGTCTAGCCAACAAAGAGTTGTGGGGTGCAATATGTTGCTGACTTTGTAAGGCCGGGGGGGACTGGTGACATTTCCTTCACCAGCAGTTTGTAATTTTAAAACAAGGTTGAACTGGAGGAGGTTGAGGACTGTTTTGAACCAAAACAGAATTAAAAGAGGCAGAGATTTATGAGAGTACTGGCCACAAAATAATGATTTTATTAGCTTCATTTTTGCTTCATTTATTAATTTCATCAGAATTACAAAATAGGGTTGGGACTACTGTATGTAGTGCAACTCAGTACTACTGTCGGAAAGTGTTTAGTATCATTTCCAAACCAATTTCTGTCAAGATTGCATAACATCAGCCTCTGAAATAGGCACATTTAACATCCATGACAGAAAAGCAGAGATCCGTTTTACATGCCGGTGGTGTGACACATTTTTTCCTACAAGTTAGACAGCAGTCTGCTGACTGATGATGCACCATGTAAGTCCTTGCTGGGTATTTTAATTGGCTGGAGCTGTGCACAGCGGGCTACTATCATGCCAGTTAGGAGAGAGAGAGAGAAAGAGAGAGCAAGCCTTTCACAACGGGGCCACTCTCACAGCATGCATTACAATGAGACCTCTATGCACAACTCAAAATTTGTTTGACTTGATACTAGTGGCCAAACCCCGTACAGATCTGCAAGTCAGTAAGAGCTACACTAACAAGCTGTGGCAGAGCAAACACAGATGTAACAATACTTTAAGAAATACCCCGGGCACTGTTACATGACACACAGACAGACCTTAGACCAGTATGGATTAGATGGAGAAAAAAATGTCTCTAAGCGCTGTTTTTATAGAAGATAATGAGGCACTTGTGGACAACAGTGACCACGCTTGGGCCCATTAAGCTGCACTGACACAAAGTTAAAATATTATGGCGGAGAATCCTACATCAGAGCTTTTTTTAAAGAGCTTTTCATCACAGTGACATATTGGAAAAATGTGTGTGATGGGCGTTGTGGAAAAGTCCAAATTGGAGATTTAACAAGCTGTCAATAAAAAAAAAAACATCATGAAAAATTGAGAATAAAAAACTACAAATGTTAACTTTTTCATGCATACGAATTTTAAAAGCCACCTACTCCTCTCGCCTTGAAGTCATTTTTGAGCAAAAATGGGTTCCTAAATGATACCCTTCTCAACTGGCACAGCTGGTGGTTTGACCTGAACACTTGCTGTAACTGGTGTAACCATTGTCTAGTTGTTACTCTCCATTGTGGCCGTTTTTGAGATTATTTCAAGACGCCCAAACTATGTAACCTTGAGAGGCAGCTGGATTCCATCTCGTCGGGCTTCAAGTTATGCGCTTGTGTCCGAACCATCGGTGCTTCAGACCAGTCGGCGCCCTACGAGGACTCTCGCGTGATCTCATGAATCTGGCCGCCTTGCAAGCTAAGACAGTGATAGACAGATGGTTCATCCAATCACCTGCCAAGTATCTTTTGAAAGTGGCAGCACTTTTCCAAACAGTTTCCAAGGACGACTTCTCAGATAGTTCTGTGTAACAAACCATCTGGCGCATCAGGTTACAAACTGTGAGCATTTTTCTCTTCCAGCTTTTAGTGCGGTTGGCAGTAAAATCTATTTCACATAGATGGATGATGGATGCAGGAATAAATACTTTAACAGAGTGAAGCATAATTACATTGTGATACATAGTGAAATATTGACATTGACATTTGAATACGTGTCCTTCTGTTACATGGATGGATAGATAGATCACTAAGACATTATAAAACTGGCATGACTAACAAACACTCCCAGTTCTTCAGGTCTTTTGTTGTCCATCGCAAAGCTGTAATGCTAAGCAACTTATTATTGTGGTGATCCATGCGTGGTGATGCGTTTCACTGCCCACTAGAAAGTTGCTCAAGAGAACAGCATCAGGTAAATGAAATGAATAATGAAACTCAGGTTGCAGCAAGTAAAAATGAATAAAAGGTAGAATCTTAAATCTAGAAACACTTAAAACTTAAGTCTGACGTGTTGGATTACTCAGATAAATCAGAAAAAAAGACACTGGTTCGGTCACAACTGGTCCCATTTTTCAAATTAAATAAAAATAAAACCTCCTCACCCTCCTGTGGCTCTGGTGATTAAAATGATGAGTGGTCCCATGGTGTGAGTGGAGAGGAACAGGAGGTGTCAATTAGACACACTGAAAGACTCACACACACACACACACACACACACACAACCAGGAGATTTTGACTTCTAAATGTGAGTGTGAAGTTAGCATAAGACCCTAAGGCAGTCTGTAAAGTCGCCCACTCATAAAAAGGTTCTGTTATCAAGGACACCTAAACTCATTATCAGCATGTGCAGACGGTAGCATGTTTAATCATGCAGAGAATGATGGAGAGATACGCTAGACAAATAGAGAAAGGAGGGTTGAGAGGGCGGAAAGATAGAATCAGAGAGAGTTTGGAGAGACTAAGAGGCAGACATAGAGAAGCGAAGAAAAAAAAAAATGGGAGCAAGGAAAGAGGAAAACCTTTCAAAGGGAGTTTGGAGTGCGGCGCAGAGTGCCAGCCAATCATTAAAGATAGCTCGATCACTGTGTTACAGCGAGGGAATGACGAGGAGATGGAAGGATAGAAAGCGTCTTTGGGTATAGAAGATGTCATGCGCGATGCTTTTCTTCTCCTCCTATTTTTCTTATACCCAATCTCTCTTTTTTTTTTGCTCTCATGCTGACTCGAGACATGAAGCAAAGCAGCCAGTAGCCATTTATTTCAAATGAGAGCAGAGAGACAAGAAGCAATAGAGAGCAGAGGGACGTCTGGCGAGAGATGTCAGCGACTCCGCGACAGCAGAAAGTTGAGCGCGAGTTCAAGTTTATGCAAATGCCCGGCGACTCTTTGCAGCAGTGTCCAAAGTGAAGGGCAGATGTTCTTCCAATGTGAAACTTCTTCCTATCAAGATTTTAGAGAAATTTGCGGCGTGATACAAGTCTTTGTTCCTCAGTTCAGTCCCCGTCCTTCTGCACTGCTTTGTCATTGCTGCATTTCTCTTTATCTCCCTCTCTCTGTTCTGTCCACTTCTACTTCCTGTCAGCGACTGCTTTCTTTTTTCTTGATTTTCTTTCTTTTATTTCCTCATTTATCCTCTCTCCCACTTACACACACTGTTTTTCACAGTCACACCATCTGTCTCTCTTTCTCCATCTTTCTATCTCCCTCGCCCTCTCTGATGTCAGGCAACGTTGGGAATGCTACTGGCCAGAGCTCTTTGATTTCACCACCCTTGTCTTACTCTGTGGTACGTTTGAAAGGAAATGCAATAATCACAGAAGTAGTGTAATGACCGAGAATGCTTTGTGTCTTGGCTCATCAAGCACGAGAAGCCGGGATTTGTGTGTTTGATGTGAGTTTCTCTGCTCACGCTTCTCATTCAAGTTTAAATGAATACATGCTTGTCTGTGCGTGCGCATACAGCCATTCCAACTGCTTCAAGTGTTGCACATTTCACTGCGTAATGCCTAAATAAATCCCCTACAACTCGGTTTCAAAAGCAGTGATAAACACCATTGCTACCTCACTGTTACTGCCATTGTTTGGCAGTGAATGTAGGTCCTCAGAAAGCTAAAGTTTTGGTAAAAGGTGTATTGGAGAAGATAAGGAGCCCACAAATGGTGCACAGCATCCATGATAATGTTTTTCTTTATTGATAGAATAAGTTTTAGGTCTTAACTTAATGTGTGCGTGTCACATATGTCTCCCTTCTGTAGAAATCATTGTGTGGAAATTGCAGTGTCTGCAAGAGGATAGGCTAATTAATTGGCTGCTGATCTAGTGTCCAGAAGCTGTACGTTCTATTTCAGACTGCCATTTATAGTGCAGCCAAGTCGACCCAGAATAGACATCGACAGTATCAGCATCAGCTATCATATGGGTTTTCTCTCTCTACACTTAACTTATTGATGGGTGGCCTAACTACCATTCTGCCTGTCTGTCAGGATCAGTCATGTCTCCCAGGAATTACATCCTAAAGCAGCTATTATATTAAAGCTTTACATTCAGTGTGGCAATGTTGGCTGCCAGTGCAGATGACTCATATATATATATAAAGAGAAACATGACCAAGAGAGCAGCACAAATACGACTTTTACACACATAGTTGGTTTAAGGCCTATAAGTCCTACTTTTTCATTGCTTTTTTTCAAAACTGACAAGCCTATCGCATCCACCTCCGTGTTGTGGATAAAAAGTGGCACCAGGACACGTGTCTGAAATTGAACAAGGAAGAAATGTAGTAAATACCAGAAAGCAGAAACCAGGACTATTGCTAGAAGAATCCTCTGTCCATCAGACACACTCCACTCCTCCATCTACAGACTGGTCAGATACAGACTCTTTCCCTCCAAAAGTCTCCCCTTTCAGAAAACCTATTTGTCATGAATGGCTTATATTACTCTGTTTAAATCGTCCTAGATATGTGCTGTTTAATGTTGAACAATACCATAAATTATGACTGTTGTGAGAAAACAAATCTCATGATCATATCTGGTCAAATATACCAGAAATATACGATCTCCAAATGTATTAATAACATCATCTGATAATAGAGGTGTATCTGTAAGCTTTGCATCAACACAGTTATCAACTCCCCTACGCCCTGCTCCTTTTAACCCAAATCTGTATCTTGTTTTGGCATCCTGCTCTCTCATCTCTCAGGCCCAGGCCTCGCTGACACCTGGATACATCTGGCAAACCAAACCAGCTCAGCTGACTCGAAACCTTCCCATCTGCAGCAGAGTGTTTCTCTTCCTGTCTTTTCCAAGCATGAGCCTGATAATGTTCAGTGCATCCTCCATGCGCTGCTGTCACCCTGGCAACCAACCAAAACAGCCACCACAGTCAGAGTAATGTGGGATCATCACAGCAGTTTCAAATATGCTACACTGGCTCAAACTAAATTCATATTAAAAACTGCTTCCATAAACTCCCTTTACGCTTTTTGTGGCTTACGAGATCTGAGGGGAGCAACAAACTCAGTAATCATTGTCACAGTGAAGAAAACGTTAACCTGGACAAGCTAATTTTTCGCAAATATGCTCAGTATGGATCCTCTTTCAGATTCTGCTCATGCAGAATATACAGTGGTTACATTTTAAGTTGCTCGGGAAAATAAAAAGCTCTCAGCAAAGTTCTGCTATGTGCAGTGATAAATGATGGTGATCAACATTGTAATAAAGCTGAACAACAGTGGGCTTATCCTTTAAGCACTAATTGAAAAATAACAAGGTGTCCAGCAGACAAAAATCCTTAGATGAGCAATTTCCTTATGAGCAGAAAATAGAACAAGTCCCCGAGAGATGAAATATGAAGATGAAGATAAACAATAAAACACTCCTGTGTAATCAGTGCAGCGCTGCTAATTTCACTTCCTGACACCAACCAACAATTTACAAAAGCATCACTTTCTTTAACCGTAAGAATGAAAGTAAGAGCAACAAAAAGCTAAATATTTGTCCAAAAACTCTAGTGTACATTTCTCTCCTCTTTCAGTTTTTTTTTTCAATCCTTTACCTCTTCCTTTTCTCTCCCCAGGTGTTAAAAACACATTAGCCATCACTCTATCCCCTCACCCTTTCTCTGTCTGGATCTCTTCCTATCATAGACCAAAGATACTGCGTCTGTAAATGTTTTAAACCTTAAGGGAACACATTGTATGCAGCCATCCGTAGCTAATCGTCTACTTTCCGAGTCTGACTTTTGGGATAATAGAGTGCTTCGACTGATGCTTACATTTTAGCCATTATCTGTGGACAGGCAAGGTGGTGGAGAAGGAGAGTTTTCAATCTTCATTGTGTGTATGTGTGTGTATGTGTGTGTGTCTTTGTGTAAACAACAGCTGGAAGCCACAACTTTGAACCAAAGGCTAGATGTAATGGAAGCGGCTATCAGCAAACTCGATGCTGTTTTGATAAGAACAAGTTCACTGCTTAAGGGAATCTCTCTTTTCCTCTCGTTTTCTCATTTCCACTGTTATTCTGCCTTTACTTTCTGTAGTATTCCATTTTCACTCTCCTCTTCATCCAATCTTTTTTACTCCATCTCATTTTCACTCCTCTTTCTCTCCTTCTGAGAACATGTTTTCCTGTCTCCATCTGTTCCTTTCTGATACAACCACTTACTGATCCTTGTATCAGTACAGTGCAATTTGTTGGCAGGAAATATGAAAAAGAAGATCCACAGATTCCCTCTTGCATCTCTCTCATGATCTTTTCCCTCTCGCTTAATTGGCGATCTGTCTCAGACAACTGTAAAGTTCAGCGTTGTGTCTGTTCTTTGTGTGTATGTGTGTGTGATCTTGTGGTCAAGGTGAAAGTCAGCAGATGGGAGTGGATTGTTAACTGCTTTCAGAGCCTGTATAGGAGCTGCAAGTGGAGCTCTTTACCCCTAGTCAACACACTCTGTAATGCAATGATAGGAATATCATCCAGAGAAAGAAAATACATGCAAAGTCTATACATACAGGTACTGTTTGTATACTGTTATGTGCAGGATATATTATTAATAGTAAATGAAAAACACCTACATACTGCAGTTTGTCTTTAGGGGTTTGTGTTTCTGTGTGTTTGTCTATTTGCCTCCAATTTATTGGCTCTGCACCCTGCTTTCCCTTTGGCTATTGTCATAGTTATCAACTTACACCTTCAGGCAGATATGTGCATGTGTGTGTGTGGTGTGGGAGGAATGAAAACCCCCGGCCTGAGTTGAGCGTGAACTGTGGGTGCTCACTCTGCTGCATGTGTGTGTATGTTAGTCAGAGTAAGAAGGAGAGAAAGACATGCAAAGTCTATCTGGATGAAATCACCACAAAGGTAGAACTGAATCTACAGTCAAATCAACCGGAACAACACAGCTTAACAAAGTGGAGCTCTCACAAAGCATTTAACATCACAACATAAGCATGTAGCATACAAACTATATTATGTAGCATCAAATATAAGCATCTAATATCAAAGCATCAGCATTTAGCATCAAATAACACACATTTTCATAACTGAGTCTGTCCAGATATCAGCCCTTACATGAGAGTCGCTCTCATAAGCGATAAGATGTATATTTTATCCGTCTTTTTTCACTGAACTGCATCACGTGAGTCTAACGATGGGACAGAATTGATGGTTCCGTTATCCTCAGATTGTCAGGAGGTTGGGATCTGGCTCTCCTTGGTCCACGTGTGTAGCAGTGGAGGGAAGAACAGAAGTGTCGACATCGGAGGAGTAATAGGGTATTGATCACCCATTACTCTTTAAAGGAACAGTGTGTAAAATTTAGTGGCATCTAGCGTTGAGGTTGCAGATTGCAACCAAATGAATACCTCTCCCCCTCCTCTTCCAATAATGTAGGAGAACCTACGGTGACTGTAGGCCCTCTTTAGAGCCAGTGTTTGGTTTGTCCGTTCTGGGCCACTGTAGAAACATGGCGATGCAACATGATGGGCTCTGTGGAAGAGGACACGTGTACGCCCGATCCACGGATGAAGACTCAGGTGTGAAAACCTGAGGGACTGGGACTAGGGTGAAGGCCCTACATTTATGAGGACGAAGTTGAGTTTGAGACCTTGAGAGTTTGGATATTTTTGGTAGGGGAGGACTTTCTGGCTTTTTCAAAGATCTGTTTGAGGGTTCTTGGTATTTGTGTTTTACGTATTTAGAATTAGGATTAGATTCCTGAACTTGTATTCTTGTAAGGAAGGTCCTCACAATTATACAAGTACAAATGTGTATCCGTGTCTGTGAGTCTCAGTCTCAAGAGCAAGAGTGATGATTTAGTTATTTTTGCCCATTTAAAGTGATATATTATCATAATATTCAGTTTTCGTAAAAATTCTTTCACTGTGACGGCTTATTATGACTGTTTTATTTGTAGAGCATAATACTATGAATTTCTGGTCTGGTTAAACACAGTCTTACCCAGTGTCTTCATATTCAGTTAGCTCAGGGCTATTATTGATTGAGAATCCTCAGGTCACATCCGCTTTATTTATTGTTATGTCCATTTACAATTTCCAGTTTTTACCAAATAGACCAATGTGTTCTCCAAATGAAAGATTTTCTAGAGGCATATTTACAGACTACAATAAATTCTTAATTAAATCAGCAAATTAAAAAGTGAAAATTGAGCATATGCTGCCCTAAACTCTGTCCCAAAATTATTATTATTGTTACTCCCTCAAGAATGCTATCACCTGATGTTTCTATAGTTGCAGATATCTAGTTGATATTTTATGTATGTACATTTCTTCTAATTCACTGCAGAAGTTTGTAATTCATGTTAGCTTGTAAAAAAAGCAGGTAACATAAAGAAGATAGCTGTCTGGAATAGAGGGATTAAGTCAACAGTGGTGGATAAAACATTACCCCAAGTAAAACTGCAGCCCCAGTGTGATGTTCAGAAACTGTCGGTCCAAGCTGTGCAGAGTTAATAGTGCAGCTTGACTTTCCCTCTGTTCTACTCTCTGCTTCTTGTCAAGCTGTAGTTGCCAGCACTGCCTCAATCAGTGTGTCTGTGTACTTTTTGACAATGTCACGTTACTGCAGTTTCTCTCACTCTCTTTCTCAATTGATCAATGTCTCCACGAGTCAAATTCTTCTCTTCTTTTCTCCCCTGCCCCGTCCTATAACATCTATTTTTGTTTCACATTTCTTCCCTTCCTTTCTTCTCGCTCCAAGTCTTTGTATAACTTTCCCTCCCTGGCTTCCTCCTTCCATTTATACTATTCTTTCCCTCATTTTCCCTCCTCTCCTCTATCTGTCTCTCTCTATAAACCGTAGACAGTGCTCGCCTGATAAGCCCTATGTCTTGAGAGCTTGTCAGCTGTGTCAGGGGTGTGGGTGAAGCCTGTCATTACGTCTGTCCTCCTCCAAACTACTCTCTGAAACTCACTAAGGACCTGAGGACTAGTGCTCAGTCCACTGCAGTGTGTATATGTGTGTGTGCGCGTGTGTGTGTGTGTGTTGCTTGACTGTCTTAGTGTTTCATTATCTGTCCTCCAGCTTACTTGGCAGATTTGATGTGGTCTAATAAAATAGTCTAATTTAGTCGAGAGTACATAACAATTTTGACTGTCTGCCTACAGTAGGTGTCATGATATCTGTCCCTCAGTCTGCTCACTGTATATTTTCACTAACCCTGCCACCCATCTATTCCAGCATTGCTATGTTATGTGTGAAAAGGCGCAAGACGGAAATTTTCCTGAATGTAGCTGCATGTATAAATAGTGAACATCACTAGCGGTGCCTGAAAGGTTATCCTATTAATTTACTGGGAACTATGTGTGAAAGAGGCTTAAGACAGTATCTGTCTGCTTGTCATTCAGCTCACTCCCAACTGAATAAATGCAGAATCACAATGACATTTTTTGAGAGGGAAACTGCAGTTCACCAACAGCTCAATTTCTCAAAAAAAAAACAAAAACAAAAACAAAAAACTTTTTCTACTCAAGCAAGTTTCCCTCTAGGCTAAATCTCCGCCATTAGATACTCAAACACTCAGCAAAACATGTCTGAAAGTCAATTTAGTGTAATTTCTGTCTCAGCCAGCTAACCCAGAGCTGTCTGAAATGTGCTGATGCAATAAACCACACCCATCTGGTGGATCAGCCAGCTCAAAAAGTGCGTAGGATTATTTCAGATTCTTAGACAAAGAGATGAGCTCTCTGGAGCACACAGACAATTAAGCAACTTTATTGGTGCCATCATTTCATATACAGTTTGATGTACCTGCCTGTGTCTCGTTGTAGCCGTCAACACAGAAAATTTTCTGCTAATTTTGCCCTTGTTAGATCATCCTTTACTTCCTGTCTTCCCATCTGTCCTCCTCTCTCCCACGTCAGACATATTCTATAGTTGGACGATTACCCAGACTAACTCTGACAACTTGAAATGTGATAAATGACTCTCTTTTTCTTTTTCCCTCCGTCTCTTCTCTCTTTTCTAGATGTATATCCAAACCACCACCCTGACCATCTCTCTCAACCTGTCTGCCTCGGTGTCTCTGGGAATGCTCTACATGCCCAAGGTCTACATCATCCTCTTCCACCCCGAGCAGAATGTACCCAAACGAAAACGCAGCTTCAAGGTGAATTAGTTTGCATGGTGAAATAATCATAGTCTCATGTGATTATGTAACATTTTCCAAGTCGAATGACTTTCTAAATGTGATGTATACTGATTGCAGTGAGGATGATAAATTTAACAATACTGAGAAATGGGACTAGAACTGAGTAAGAAAACCTAAATAGGCTCATACCATGTGAATAGTATTCATTTACAATTCATGGATTTCTGAATGGATGCGTGATGATACAGGCCATTGTGACAGCTGCCACCATGTCGGGGAAACTGACACAGAAGGGAGGAGACCGGCCCAACGGAGAGGTGAAGACTGAACTGTGTGAGAGCATGGAGACCAACAGTGAGTAAGAGAACACCAAAGTTTTATAATTATACATATAATAAACAATATAAAACTATTTCATCAGATATATAACAAAAAGTCCTAAAGGTATACTCAGTAATTTGCTGCTTTCACCTGCAACTTTATTTCATATTAAAACTCATATTTTTATTGCAGAATACCAAAACTCAAGTATATGAGAGCTAGCAGACTAAAAGTTAGTAAGGTTTAGTAATGTGATTTAAAAGGAAAAAAGAAAAAAAAAACAATAACAAAAGTTTTGTTGTGCACTATAATGTGTATATGGGCATGGGTGTGCTGTTTAAGTTGGTAGGAATCACTATAGAGCTTACTTTAATTGAAAAACATCAACTAGTTTGAGCATAATAACATTTTATTATTATACATATAAACATATAACACTCATGCACAATAATACACAATTTCTGGAGAGGTTAAAACTGAATAGTAGTGAATTGGCAGCATGTATGTTTAATTATGATGCAGTGTAACCGTATTCGGTCTCTCAATCAAGTACACCCCACTATATTTTCACTTTATTTGTGTGTCATGATGGGGTAGCACCACAAAACAGATGTTTTCCCTTGTGTACATTAATGCTTAGATATACAGTTGTTTTGCTTTAATTAAATTGAGTTTAACTTCAATTTGAAAATTAATTTCACGCCTGACTTTTTTGCACTGCCAAACGGATGCAACAGTGACAGTTTTTAAAAAGCCTGGTGTATTTTCACATGAGCTCTGACAGCGACGTGCATCCACATCCATGTTACATCTACTTCAAAGCTCTAGTTTGTGTTAAGCTGGTTCCCCTATGTCAGCAATCTGTGGATGGAATGACAGGAATGTTTGTGTGTGTGTGTGTGTGTGTGTGTGTGTGTGTGTGTGTGTGTGTGTGTGTGCATGCATGAGCATGCGTGCCTAGGTGTGTGTTCATGCATGATTATCTGTGTATGTGTGTGTACGTGCATGCATGTTTTGGTCTCCAGCAATCTACACGTGGACTCGGGTGTCCTCTGGTGTGTGTGTGTGTACTTATCATGATAGTTGTGTGTGTGTGTGTGTGTGCATGTAATTTTGTGCCTGCTTATAACACTGTATGCAGGTGTGTAACAGGTTACAGAGCTGTGAAGGCAAACAGTGTTTTCCTGTCAGCACTTTATTAGCATCAGTGAAGGGAGCTGGTCACAGTTCATTCATATGACTAGCAGTTGCAGTGTTTTGTCATCTCCTCACCCACTTCACTTTGCAAAAAGTTAGCAAATTAACAAGGTGTGTATGGAGCAGGCATGTATTTAACAGCGAGGGGCAGAATGCATGTTTAAGAGTCTCTGATTTTTTAGTTACATGATATTTTGCTTACAAATGCTCTTCAGAAAATATCAATAAAACCTTTGGACATTATTCAAGTCTGAAATAAACGGAAAAGAATCGCACCTCTTTCCATTTTTCCAGCGGTGTGATGGCAAGTGAAAGAGAGAAAAAAAAATACAAATAAAAGGGTTGTATGAAAGCATCAGAGTATAACAATAGCGCAGTTAGAGGCCTGCGGTTGCTGCAAAAACATTGACATTTACCATGGAACGCTTGAGGGGACACAAGACATAATGGGTTTGACAAAAAGCCCCAACAACTCAGGTGGACTGTGGATGTGACACAGTTACATGACCGTCTCTAGCAAAATCTGCTCTTAACTGCTCTTTCCTCTGTTTCTTTTCCTCCTCCCCTCCCCCTCCATTCCTCCAATGTGTCTCTTTTATTTTCCTTCTCATCCTTTTTTGTCCCTTTTCACATCACTTGTTTTTCACTCTCACACACTTGGTCTGTCTTTTTTTATCATCATCTTTCTACTCCACCTGTACTTCCCATCACTACTCATCTTTATATACCTCCACCCTCCCTTCCCTCTTTCTCCCTCTCCGTATTCACGTAGCTTCATCAACTAAGACGACATATGTCAGCTACAGCAATCATGCCATCTGAAGGGACCACAGAAGATTCGAGAGGGGTATTGGACGGGAGAGGAGGCGTGTCTTGGGGCAGGGCCAAGCAAAAAGAAGGAGCCGTCGTTCTTAGCCAATCGGCTGAAGAATTGGCGGACAGACAGAGCGCCCAATGGAATCCAAGCATGAGACATTTTGTATTGTTCCGCATCAAACCACAGAGAGGTGGGACCACATAAAAACAGCCAGTCAGTGTGCCTGCTTTCCTGCTGCTCACAGCTCATTGGTCCTACCATGAACTTACCTGTTTTAAAAAAAAAAAGAAAAAAAAAGAGACAACATGAAAAATGTGACATACCATAGGACACTGTGGTGGACAGAGTAACTATTAAAACTTACAAAAAAAAAGAAGAAAAAAGAGAAGAAAAAAATAAATAAAAACACTCAGAAATCATGTAGACATTATATCTAAAAGGGCAAAGGTGGGGCCAGGAAAGAGATTTAACAGATAACATTTTAAAAAGATATTTAAAAAGAGAAATGTAAGAGAAAATCTATGAGACTCAAACATGTTTGTTGTTATTCTCTACTTGTAAGTATTTTTGTGGTCGTGACGATTTTTTCATTCTTGTCTCACCGTTGTCTGATGGATCGCCCTTGCATAATGAGATGAGTGTGTTTCCTCCTGCTGTCTTGGCTAACTGGGTTGTAGCCTTGGGTTGTGAAACTGTAAAATGCCATGGTTGAAGCATGCCAGTTTTTATACAAAAAGGAGATTTATTTATAATAAAGGAATGTTTTGCAAATGTGTAGATTGGTGGTTGTGCTTTTGAAAAAAAAAAACTGAGGGTGACCTGTTGAGCTTGGAGAGTGATGACTTTGCAGATTAATTTTTAGGTCCCATCTTAAATGATCTATAGATTGATGGATGCATACATTGACAACAGGCACATCATTTACTAGTTAATGAAAAATGTTAATTTTGCAAATGAGGTGTGAATATATATCTTCTTAGATATATTTTTACTTTATGATGGCAATCCATCATCCTTTCAAACATCAGCACTACTGCACATACAAATGAATACTGGATCCTGCTTATTATGCCTCACTGTATATGACTTATAGCAGATTACTTTGTGATTTTTTTACATTGTTTTCCCCACATTTTAGTAAAATTGTCCACCACTTTGGTCCAGACTGAAATATTCCAACAACTATTGGATGGATTGCCGCAAAAGTTGCCCTAGGGGATGACATCTAGTGACTTTGGTGAACCCTCCCCTTTTGCCACCATAAGGTTGACATTTTTGGTTTTGAGTGACATGTCTTGACAACTATTGGATGAATAGCCATGAGAAATGATACAGATGTTCACGTCCCTCTCAGGATGAATTGTAATAACTTTGCTGGTCCCTTGACTTTCCTTCTTGTGCCATCGTCAGGTCAAAAATTTCAATTTGTGCAATACTTTTAACAAATGTTGGCATGCTAACAGTCTAAACTATTATACTTGCCAGGCCAAACATCAGCATGTTTGCATTGTGAGCATACCTTTTAGCTCAAAGCATCACTAGCACAGCTTTACAGAGCTGCTATGCTAGTCATAGGGAAAAGCAGATAGGAAATATCACACTACTAAATACTTTAAAATATCTGTATATTTGGAAGAAAGCTAGTTTCATGATACAAGGCCGAATATTGCACTGTTGAATCATACACAACAGAGTCTGGAGGAAGAAGTGACCACCAGAGCAAAGTTACAGCTAAGCTAAACTGCTAAATTTATCTGTGATTCATCCAGAAAAGCTGAATCTAACACAAAAAGCAACTAGCTTTACAATATAATGTCAGAGCAGAGGTGTCACGCCACTATTACAACTTATGAGGCCATATATAGTGCTGTGGAATGAGACAAAACAGAGTGTTGAGAGGGCGACCATGTGAGCTGTAACGGCGTCAGCCGAGTGCCAAGAGAAACGCGCCTGCAGCCGGGGAGGCGGGTGCGATTTATCCAGACTCGATGAGAAAAAACATTTTGTAAATGAAAATAAGCCTCAGTAAAGAGATATTATGCTGCTGTTCATTAACTTTGTCTCTGCCAATTTTGTCTTTGGTGCTCTGCTGGAACGTGAATACGTATATATGGGGAATCTACAAACCTTTTCTTAGTTTTCTATAGTCATAGGGTGTAAAATTCAGAAATAATTGCACATTTCTACTGCATAGGTGACCTACTTTAAAGAAATCATATATTCACAGTGGTGAATTTAATTTCTTTTAAGTCTCCTCTGCCCTCTTCTTCAACCTCCCTCAGTAGATCTCCCCACAGAGATGTTGCTGAAAGAAACCTGCCAGAAAGAAAACGCCTGGAGGGAGCGTGAGAGTGAATGAGAAAGAGACTGATATTAGAGAAAAGTGAACAGAATTCTCTGTACACCTGTAACAACTCACAACCCACCAAATGTCCAACCTTCAGAAATACATGAGAGCCAAGAAAGAAACAGTCAACTACATCAGTGAATCCATTCTTGTTGGAGAGGAACAATCGATAATGCTGAAGGCAAAGTGAAAGGGCAAATCACAGCATTTACTGGAGGATGACGTGCCGCACACATAGATGTCAGATGATAAGGTATAATATTCTGTGACTGTGTGTTTGCAGTATGGATGTTTGCAGTCTGTTTTAGATACCATGAAATGTTCCCTTGTTGGAAAAGTTGGACCATCAATATACCACCAAATGTTACATTTCCAGAAAGCAACTCTCATCTTTTCTTAAGCCTCTCACTCTTGAGTTTTCTCGTCACTCATCAAAATTCACTCTGGGAATTGCAGGAAACCCCCACCTGAAGCAGATGTTTGCAACTGCAGTTTTCTGTCAGGCGATTGATTCATGTAAACAGAGGTTGGATTAGCTGTCTAACAAATGTGATGAAATGGATAACTGTCGAGGGATCCAGGGCTGCGTCCTTTGACACTTGTTTGTCATCACACATGTAAATCTGTCTGAAATCCACCCTGAGTGCTCCAGTGTTTGCTGAAAGAATCCAGATGGTGGATATTTTGACCTTGTTGTCATTTAGTCAGTGAGTGATACAGCTGGTTCATGAGCAGGATGGATTTAGTGTGATTAATTAGCGGTGAATCAGACTGACAAAAATGACAGGGCGCAGGTGTGGAATACTTACAATCAGACAGCCAACTTTAAACCAGCTTTTATTTGATTTTTATTCAATTCTCTTTCATTTCATGTGTTAAATGTTATTTTATCTTATTTAATTTAATTATTCAATGTGACTTATTTTATTTATACAAGAGAGCCACTTTTCTTGGGCCCATAATAACAGCATTCCTGTAGGTTGCTTTACATTAAATGATAATACCTTAGGTGACTTTAAAAATGGAACTTGATGAAGGTGCCGGCTGATATGACATTTAAGGGGTCTTATGGATGAAATCTCCTATGATCAAATTTTAATTTAAAAAATGTCTGACTGAAACAGATTCCCATAATCGCATAGTTGTTCTAAAACACCCACAATGTCTCTATGCAAGTTCTAGACCAGATGTAATTAAAATTTGCTGGTTATTTTAGGTCAGAGTGCTTCAGGTGTGATGCCAGCTTCCCAGGGTTATGAGAAAACAATCAGAGCATCCAGAATGTGTGGGCACTGTATACAGAAGAAGCAGGTTTGGTTATATTATTATTATTATTATACCATCAATTCATGATGATATAATGTCATTTCCAAAAAACAGTTTTTAGCATTATGTATTAATTTCCATTCCAGCACATCTAGCACATAGCAGTTAACAATGATAACAGTGGCAGATAAGCTTGTTAAGATAGTTTACTGGACATGCTAACATTTGCAGCCTGCATTAAAGCAGATAAACACATTGTTTTATCATTTCCTTCCACTTTTGCTCCTGTGTTTTCGGTGTTGTAAAGGTAAAAAAGAAACTATAATCCGAACCTCAAATCGATATTTGAGTATTCCTCTAATCAGAGCCCCATGTATACTGTTTGGGCATATGGAGAAATTCAAAGCTTCATTACGCCTGCTGTGTAGTTGCAATCGTTAAGTTTAAATTACAGTTAAGCGAACTATAAGTTAAGCTTCTCAAAATGAGTCAAGCATCTATTTTTCTAAACATGCTATTATGAACGCACTATCAAAAACATGAGATTTTTATAAATAAAAATGTGAAATGCTCTCAATACCACCAGTAAGAAAGAATGAAAGAACACTTTAATAACTGAGTCCAAGACAACCCGCATTCAAGTCATCACCACACACAGGAAACAAAGTGTGCCCTTTTCATACACTGGCCTCAGCTTTGAATTATGGTCTTTTTAAAGGTGACCTGATTAGGCATTGTTCCAGTGGGACCTTGTTAGGTAAAAGAGCACCTAATGACCTTTCTTGTTAGGAGAAAGTAACGCCTCGCTGCCACAAGCTGTAATGCTTCACACAGGGCTTAAAAACTAAAGAAAACACCAACTATTCCCATCATTTTCTCATTCATGAAGAGGTTCTTTCTTTGATTCCATCTGCGTATTTTGTTTTGTTGTATTGTTTAGACACTATTCACTCATTTCCGGTGCAAACTGTACTATAGGCAGTAGGCAGGACATGCTTTCCAACAGAGGCAATAATCCATGTTGTCCCCAGCCCATTAATTCAATTACCAATCTCAGACTGCTGCCAGTGTGACCAATGAAACAGAAAACCGTGGGTGGCTGAAGAAAACTGCTCTCTTTGCAAAATCACACCTCTTCCCACTTGAAATAAGTGTGTATAAGTGCCTGTGTGGGGTGTTTGTATTGGAAGAAAAAAAAAACAGATCATCCACCATGTGTGTCTGTTTGGATGGAGAATTGAGGCTTTGATGCAGCAAGGCGATCTGCTTGCTGGATACTGTTACCATGGTATCCAGACCAGATGTCACAGTCAGTCAGAAGGTCTTGATCTTGTTCATATTTATCAGGCATCCCAGAATCACTGCTAGAAATTATATTGACAGTAGAATTTGAGTTATTTATGAAGCTTCCTATAATCACAAGCAGTACAAGTTCTCCTTTGAGGTTGACATCGCCATTTTACAACACTCAAAACCGTCAAAAATGAAATTAATAATGATATTTCTAGTCTTTCTTGAGCTGGTAGTAAATTATTACCATCAAAAGACAGACAAGTTAATCAAGCTACAATGTGATACCAAAAAAAAACATGTTACTGGAAGTTTGCACAAGTAAATAATGAAACTGATAAAAATGACACTCAAATTACTTTCTTACATTGCTTGCACCAGTTGATTCTTCATTGCACTTATTTCTATTCTTACTTCCCTTGACAATTTCATAATTTTCATATTGTTTTGGCTAGCTTAGCGCACCTTCCTCCATCAGAAATCAAAGAAGTAATCAAAATTTATTTTTGGTTGTTTTAAACAAATTAACAGAAATGCTCTTTTGTATCCTTGTTTCTGCACACTAGAACTGACTGTTTGTTAAGAACTGCTGCCCTGTTGCTACACCTTTCAGTTCTCGGACAGTATACATGCAATTTATGATAATAATGGTAGCAAATTTACAATTCAGAATTCACTATAATTTTTTGACACAATGCATCCTTGATTTTTAGACAAAAGCAGCCTTCTCATTTTTTGTTGGTAACGGACAAATTTTCCAGCTAATTAAGCTAATGTTAGCTCCATGAGTTTGTTGAAAATGCTTGGCTGCCACTGACTTGTTTTAAAAGAAGAATCTCGTAAAAGTCATAAATGCCTACATACAGTACATGATAAAATACTAAAAATGCCAAAAGGGAAAACTGCATGTCCCAGGCAAAAAAGTGACATCTTCACCACTTGATCCATGTAGAAGACATGTAGCGCTAAATAAAAAAACAGCATTGTTCTTGTATTGTAGTGTAGTAATGGTGTAGTACTACTTAGAGTTAGTGTTGTATCATTAATTCATATTGTCAAACAGCATGTTTTCACATTTAATGTTACAAGAGAAAAGGGAAAGGACTAATGTGTGTGGCAAAATTGATCATATTTTGGACAATGGTAGCTAGGGTTGCTTGAGTGTGAATTTTCCCATATCGAATAAACAGAAGCACAGAGCTGCTAACGTTAGACTAATGTTAACGGCTTCCACACAGCGGAGAAATAATACACAGTGGATGTGCTAGTTGTAAACAATTCTTTAAAAGCAGAGTATTGCTCATATTAGAGCCCCATAAACAACATGCAAAGAAACCCAAAGCTTGACATGCCTGCTGTTCCTAGTTACAATCGCTAAGTTATGATTGAACAATGATTGTTCGCGGGAGGGGTTAAGTGATCAGTGACTAAATAGTATTGTATTTCCCTGTAAAATTATCTTTAACTATCTTTATTAAGTTTCTTTTGTGCTATAAACTTGACATACATGTTTCATGACAATGTACATCCATAAAAACAATCCAAGTTACTCCTAAATTGTTATTTTGCCAATAATTTTTGCTACAGTACAACAAAAACTCTGTGTCATCTAGATGACCTGTGGTTGGGTTAACGTTAAAGTTTAAATGACTGTACTCTTCTCTCCTAAGATACTTCATAACAGAATCATATTGCACCATACAGATTTATTGTATAACTCTCCTCCATATCCCAGACCTTGAGCCGATAACCATGTAATCTGGAGTTTAGAGGAAGATTGTTTTTGTTATTGAATTTATTTTTTTATCCAAATATAATTTTTACTCAATTTTGCCCAAGGAGAAGCATTTTGTCTTATTTTTTTTTTGGTTTCTCCTCTATCTCATCGCTAATAGGATTTACTGGAACTGGAGAATCAAAAATAGTTTTTCTAGAGAATTTCCTTATTTCCAGTTTGGTATTATATTTAATAAAAAACTATGTGAATAGAAGTGAGTCACCCGAATGATAGGGGTGAGGTGGCCGACAAGTTTAATTTATAAGCTGCAGCAAATGCAAACTTTCTCCACTCAACCCAACACAAACTCTGGCATCATAGTTATAAACACAATATATGCGGATATTTTATGTGTGTCTTGTCCCTGAACAATGGCAGCTCCAACATATTGACAAACATACACAAATCCTGGATCAAAATGAAACTGATAATAATTGAAATGCGGTCTTCCAGCTATTTGCAGCAATGGCAGCAACACTCTTTACAAATATCACACACCCTCCGCCTATTATTTTTAGTTTCCCGTCATTTCTCAGTTCCCATTTTTCACAGGTTGTCTTTTGGGACGTGTAAATGCATCAACAGCCCGGTGGCAGTGTGTATGTCATTGTGTTCGTTCCTATTTGTGAGAATGTGTGCACAATTGTTCCTCTGAGCATGTGTGTGTGTGCGTGTATAAACATAACCTGGCGAGGCAACAGGACACCTGGGAGAGACAGCAACCACAGAAATGTCTCACCTGTCAATCAAGCGCTCGAGAAGGTGCAGAAGGAGGAGAAGGAGGAAGAGAAATCTGAAATGCTTCCATCCTCTTAATGACGAAGGCCTCCGTTTGGGAGTTAAGAGTGCTTAAGGAATGGAACAGTGATTTGAGAGGGAAAACAAAGAAAGAAAAACAGTGAGAAACAGCCTGTTTCTCTGTGTTTAAGGTTTCCCAGGCAGCGTGCGAAGCCTCCCAGCCGAGACGTTATCGTAATTAGCTCTGTCAGATGGCCTGTGCCAGGGGAAGCTATTACCTTAAATAGACTCACCAGTGATACGGATCCTGGTTCTTACAGATGTTTGCATGCCTGTTGAAGATACAGCTGGCTGGCACCGGAGTGGGCACTTTTCCAGTTTTGTGAGTCTGATTATTGATGCAGAATTAAAACAGATAAATTGGGAGTTTTCAACAAAACCAAGTATTTCACATAGAACTCAGAGTACAACATATAACATAAGCTTCATCCGAAATAGAGAAAAGAGCACACAATTTCTGTTCAGTGCCACAGAAACATATATATATATAGAGAGAAAATAAGTTAAAGAGTAACAATCAATGAAGAGTTCTGTAAGCTACTAGAAACCCTTTTGATCTCATAGACCTTTCGATCTGTTTTTTTTTTAACTAGCTATACACCTGCTAGTCTTAGACCTCATAGATTTCTATCAACTATTAAAATAATTATTTGATGCCTTTTTTAGGTTGTCATGGGATTAGTTTCAAAGTTTTTCTTAGGGTTTACTCGTTTTATATAAGTTAGAATAGGTAAAGTGAGGTGAATATGGTGTTAGTGATCAGATGTGTGTATCCTGTACCTACAGGATCATATCCTGTCCCATACTGTTTTTTGTTACGAGCAAGTGCAGTAGAAATAAAATGATTCAGTTTTGCCAATTTTGAAACCTGACACACAGTATGTGAGACACTTTTACAGCACAGCAACAGTGTTTTTGCCTTTTACAGATGAGAGTCAGTCCAGATTTAAGTGTTGGAAAGTTCAAAGTCGTGCTTTATCTGCAAATTTTGCCAATTTTAAGCAGCTCCTATTAGTTTTCCACATCATTTAGTCATTTGGCAAACTTATTTTAACTTAAATCACTGGGCCTTAATATTTTATCAGTTTTCTATTACAGTATCAAAAAGTAGACCAGATTTTTTACACTTTCATACTACACACAGTAGTCTCATCAACTCATTTCAATTAGTCAAAGCTCTTTTTCTTGTACCCACTTTACTTCCCACTTTACTGTTGTTGTTAGACCAGGTATAATTTGAGAACATGGATTAGATATATTTGAAGAGGCCACAAATTAGTTAATTTTACCCATAAACAACTACTTCCAACAAGTGACAGCCTGTCAGCTTGTTTGCAACAACAAACCCACGATTTCACTGTTTCTATGGGTCTAAATACAGTGTTATTTGTTCTGCATTTCTAAGTCGCTTCATAACACCATCTGCTAACAGCGCATAGGTTAGGAAACCTCTTGATCTCTCCTCCTTTATATTCATGCGGAGAAGACCATGAATAAGAAATGTTAAGAGCCTTATTTATATGCAGAGAAAAATTAAGACCATTTTGTGCTGCTCCCTTCATTTGCAGGTACATATAACAGGCGTGACTCAACCGTCATCACATACCGTATTGTAAAGAAATGCTTTCGAAATAGGTAAAGAATAACCTAATTTCCCTGATTTTACCTGCACGTACTGCATGCACATAAATTGAGCTCTAAGACAAAATTCATCCAGCCAATGATGTGCTCCAATTAAACCTAAAACCTTGGCTGCATGTGACTAATAGAGGAACAGGAGATAACACTATAATCCCATGTCCGTCTCTTCTGGTATCATAAGAGGACATCTGTCGCTGAGGGGCAGATTATTTACACAACTCTAAGGTCACATGTTGACAAGATTATGAGGTACAAGGGTGACAAATCTGTGGCTAACACCTATAGAAGCAGCTGCCGACTTGACTCACAGCTGTTAATAGATACTGTGCTGCCTGCATGGTGTTAGCATCTGGCATACGGCTCAGTAGAAGATAGCTACTCTAAATCTTGTGAAGAGATGCAGGGACCTAGAATATCAGAAATAGGAGCGAGAGGAAAGGCAGAGGAGGGTGTGGAGAAAAGGGGGAGGACAACTGGAAAGAGGATAAAAGGTGGAGCAAGGTGGGATAAAAGATTACATGTTGAAAGGATTTCTGGCTTCAAAGATATATACTAAAACCATACAACTGTTACTTCGACGTCCCTCTGTTTATAGCTGTCTACACGTGGCTTAATGCTCCCTGAAAGGGCATGAAAATGAGGTGATGGCAGAAGGATGGAAAGGAGGAGAGAACTCCTCCCGGTTTATAGCTCGCTACATGGTAGCATGCTTTAGCCTCTGATTAAAGCTTGCTACATGTGGGTAACATCTGCTGTAGCATGTGGCTGTATAAATATTAGCTGGCAAGCTAAGCTGTGAAGAGGGAGCAGTGCAGGAGGAGCAGGTGCTAGAAGTGGCTCGCTCTTTATCGGGCATTAACACACGCTTTCAGTTCACATCCAGCTTTTGTGCAAAACAGATTTAGCTGGATTATATTTACACCTTTGAAACATGCCTTCAGTATATACTTTGAAAAAAAGGTTCTCTAATCCTCACAAAACACACATTTCTGTTTTAGGTAAAAAATTATAAGCCTTAAAATACACAGTAACCATGTTGGAACTTTAACATTTGCTCTTTAAAATTGAATAAGTAAAAGAAAAAAATGTCCACAAGCGACTGATCTGTCTTGGTCAGGATTTTTGTTTTAGAAAAGCTGTAATCGGTGGTGGAAGAAGTACTCAGATCCTTTACTTAAGTAAAAGTACCAATACAGAAATATAAAAATACCAAATACTAAAAAGTATTCCTAGCAAAATTAAGTTAAAGCATTAAAGTAAAAGTAGTGGTTTGGTCCCTCTGACTGATATATTATTATATATGACATCATGAGATGATTAATACTGAAGCATCAGTGTGTAGGCAGCATGTTACTGTTGTATCTGCTGGAGGTGGAGCTAGTTTCAACTAATTTATATACAGTAAGCTAGTTTAGTCCAGTGGTTCCCAACCTAGGGGTCGGGCTCCTCCAAAGGGTCACCAGATAAATCTGAGGGGTCGTGAGATGATTAATGGGAGAGGAAAGAAGAAAAAACAAAGTTCTGATGAACTGTTTTAAGTTTTTGTACTTTTTCTTTTTTTTTGTTTTTTTTTGGTGAAATATTGGATCATTTGAATATTTATAGAAATGAAACCATGTGAGAAGTTTAGAGGGAAAAACTTTTACCGTTAACAGAAACGGTTGTATATGGACATTACTTGTGTATATTTCTGAAGATTGTTGCATTGTGTGTAAGTACATTGAGAGCCATAAAACGAAATCAAATTCCTTGTATGTGTAAACATACTTTGCCAATGACGATGATTCTGATTCTGATGAATAGAAGGTTTAACCAAGCAAACAACTTTAGTGAGACACCTGTTTTTGTAGATGCTATAAATAACAGCATCTTACTGACACTGACACATTACATGTGGCAGTAAAAAAAGATCTGACTATCTACTTAGCAAATCTCAAGTTTAAATGTAACTTACATTATAAAAAGTCTCTTTTCAAAGGCACAGATGATGGGACAAAAACGATAATAGGAATGGATGACAGAGAGGATAAAGAAATGGAATAGAAGGTAAGAGGGTTCCTAAAAACATGTCTGATTTTTTTTGACGAGTGCGGCTGTGGACTCTGTGTCTCGATGAGTCAATCCGACGGGGGAGAAAAAAAATCCGTTCCCCCCTTTTGCTTGACAATAGGAATTAATTTCAAATCATGCGTACGTCTCCCTGATGAACTTAATTGCTTTTCAGACTGCGCTTTGCCAGAGAGAGCCTTGACAGTGGAAATGAAGCTGACACACAATCTTGTCCCCCATTGTACTTTGGAGTGCAATACACACAAGGTTTTGTCAGTGATTTGTCACAGGCCTTTGTCTCTGAACAATGGGTGACTTTGCTGTTGTTACTGGTGCTGACCTGAACATTGTCTTTACAGTTTAGAAGAATTGGAACAGTAGAGGAAGGTAGTAAGGAGGAGTCTGAGGAGACAGACAGAGAGGAGGAGTCAGCCAGGGGTGTCATATGTTGTCACATCACATATTAGTAGGATTGTTTAGAACGACTTTGAAGCAGTTTATCAGGGTTATATTGAGCTTTTATGAAATTGCACATGGCTGTTTTTTTTTTTTTTTTCTGTGAGATCTCCCCAAACTAAGCTCTTTGTCTCTACAGTCATACTGTATGTTACAGAGGACACAGTATGTAGGGGCTTGTCTTTTTTCCATCTCAGCTGTTGAACAACCCAAATAACAGCTTGCTGTTTTTTCAAGGTTGTATTTCAAAATTCCTCCTCTTTATCCTTCCTATATATGATTGATATGTGTAATTTTACTCATCAAAATTAAAATTTCCTTGAAATTATGAGGGGTGGGTCAGATGACCCAAAAATTGCACACATTACCAGATATTCTGTGCTGGACATCAATAGTCATCATTTGGAAGCCAAATTGGGGTAAATCTGCCAAACTCCCGCCTTTAAGAGCTCCTTGATCAGTGAAGAAGTCAATAGTACTCATTTTCATTAGAGACTGTTAATCCATGCTCTACACACTGCTCAAATGCTTTTCCACCCGGCCAACCGTGAAATTCTTGGGGGAACCTGGGAATCCAAGACACTGAATATTAACACAAAACATTAGTTTTATTGCAAAAATGTCTGTATTGGCCTTTAAAGGGGGTGTATCATGCACATTCCCAGGCCTAGATGTATATTGCACAGGGGTTAAAATGGGATTTGGCAGGTGGTGTAAACCTAAGATCTGGTGTAGTGGTGCAGCTGGGAAAAATGACTCACCTCAAAATAACTCTGAAATTGATTTGTACTGTGAGCTCTGGTGGACTTGTTTTCTTTGTGGACAGGCTATGTGATCCTCTAACCTTCTTTTAAGCACCATTTCTTGACATATTTTTCTGGATCCCACTGGTCCAAAGGAGGCCCAACCAAACAAATGAACATCAGTGCTGAGAACTTGTTGATTTGGAGTTGTGTCTGTAGTGGCGTTATTATATGGTTAATTTCAAGACCTCTTTCACAATCAACACTGCTAACAGTCAAGACAAAACACAGACAAGCAAAGTAAATGTGACTTAACTAAAAACAGCTTTAACAAAATAACATTGCACTATGAAATAAACACAAGTGTATGTTTAGTTGACAAGTAGCATCAGGTCCATTGATCCAGATCTCCTGATGATGTCACAGAAATTATAGACGTATCCATTCGCTGTGATCACAAAGAACCTTTCGGTTCAGATCATGCTGGATCTCTGGTGACTGTAAAGAAAATATGCGCAACCCAGCGAGATTACTGGCACTCATCAGTACAGATCAGCTGTGGAAAAAGCGTGATGCTGAATTGAAGCTATGTACTCACCCAGTGTGCTACCCTCAGACCTTGAGAATTAGAGGCCTGAGTGAAGACCACTGCTGAGGGTCAGAGGTGATGAGCAGGTATCTGCTGTTTCTGTAGTTCCAGCTGCAGCTGCTTCATCCTGCTCTCTGTGACTGAAATATTGGTACCACCTTTTTTAAAAAAAAAAACGAAATTTTCTCTGTATTAAGTTGAAATTGACAGAAGTACTTGGTATCCATCATTCTTTATTTCACATTGAATATAACTGAAACTTTGCTTTTGATTTACAGCTTAACATATTATTTAATACAGTTGAACAAATGAAAATGGCATGGCCAAAAATATTGGTATCCTTAACTTAATATTTTGTAGTACAACCTTTGGAGGCAATAACTACAGTCAAGCGCTTTCTGTAACTCTGAATAAGGTTTCTTTCTTCTTGAGCAAACTGCTCCAGTTCTCTCAGGTTTGATGGATGCCATCTTCCAACTGCTGTTTCAGCTCTTTCCACAGATGTTCAGAAGGATTCAGATCAGGACTTATAGCAGGCCAACATTTTCTTCTCATCCACTCTTGGATGCTTTTTGACATATGTTTGGGGTCATTATCCTGCTGGAAGATCCATGACCTGCGACTAAGACACAGCTTTCTGACACTGGGCTGTATGTTTCACTCCAAAATGCCTTGATAGTCTTCTGATTTCATTGTGCCCTGCACAGATTCAAGGCACCCAGTGCCTGAGGCAGCAAAGCAACCCCAAAGCATCACTGAGCCTCCTCCATGTTTTAGGGTAGGCATGCTGTTCTTTTCTTTGAAGGCTTCATTTTTTCTTCTGTAAAAATAGGGTTGGTGTGATTTACCAAAAGCTCTAATTTTGTTTCTTCTGTCCAAAGCACATTCTCCCAGGATGACTGTGGCTTGTCAACATGCATTTTGGCAAAGTCCAGTCTGGCTTTTTTGTGTTACCCTCTTAGAAGTGGGGTCTTCCTGGGTCTTCTACCACGGAGCCCATTTTCATTCAGACAGCGACGGATGGTGTGACTTGAAACTATTGTACCCATAAGTTGAAGATCAGCTTGAATCTGTATTAAAGTTTCCTTGGTTCTCTCTCTACCATTCAAGCAATTCTTCTGTTCAATCTCAGGCCAATTTTCCTCTTGCAACCACATCCAGAGATGTTGGCTACAGTTCCATGGACCTTAAACTTCTTAATAACATCAAACTCTTTGGAGATGGTCTTCTAACATTTACGTTGACCATGCTTGGCTATTACCTTTTTCTAATGTCTTCAGACCACTCTCTAGTTTTTCTTCTGTTTTCCATGTTCAATGTAATGCACACAGTGGCACCAACAGCAGAGTGAGTAATTTTCTCCTTTTAAACTGGCTGCATGAGTGATTATAAGATTGAAAACACCTGTGATACTAATTAAAACACAATAGTCTGCTTAAAGTATCACAACAAATCAATTATTTCTTACAACTTCTAAAGGGTACCAATAATTTTTCCAGGCTATTTTAGAATGTCTTTGTGGAATAAGCATGAATTCAGTTATTTTCACAACTTTTTTGTTTTGTCCCACTGCAAGGACACCAATAATTTCGGCCACATCTGTAATCACTTATATAAAATATATTAATACATTCACAAATATATCTACCAATCCTGCTACTTCACATGCTGCCTCATAGTTCTTCAGCAGCTGAATGGACCTGAACTGCACTGATTTCAGACAGAGAAAGGCAGAACTAAAGAAATCTGGATTTACTGAACCTGCAGCCTGTTATCACAACACAGAAGATTGGGGGTAGGGTTTTAGCATGAGAGAAATGAAATGAAAAAATACATTTCAGTGTACGATGTCAATAACTTGGTTACATCTCAGTGTGCACGTGTTTTCCAAAAAAGGAAAAAATAAACTAACTCTTCTGTCTTGTGTCAGTACCAGTTTGGAAAGATTCTAGATCCGTTTCTGACAGCTCAGACAACAAGGTGCAGAATTCCCACACAAGTCATTTATATAACTCACACTTCAAATATCACTGAGTTACATTGTGCACACCTGTGTTTACTGTTTATCTGACAAACCCTGGCATGGCTTTGTTTATCTGAATCAGTTTATCTGCCTGACTACATCAGAGACAATAATGCTGCAGTGGTTTACTGTCAGTCACAAATACAGGAGGCAGAGCAATACGGTCATTTGTTGTTGACTGTATTAATATGTATACCAATTGATATTACCAATATTATTGCGTGGAGAGATTATCAATAATGTTATGTAATGAATATGACAAAAAATCAGAGATAAAACAAAATTGTCTCTTACTGTTCGGTTCCACACATCTGGTTCCACAGTGGAGAAACAGCTGAATAAATGTCAGGAACAAACTTACTGAAGGCCAGCAGATGAATATCAGTTTGAACAAAGAAAAGTCTTTTGTCTTGTGAGTGGGGGATTATACACAAGGGTTTATCTGGAGTCTCCCTGTTCTACAGGCAGTAGCCAGACCCCTCTCCATTAAAAATGAACTTGCTTGACATTAATATGTATGAAACTGCCAATCAGATTTATTTATTTATTAATTGAAGGTGCTGGAAACACTGTTCCAGATAATTCTGGCCCACTTTAACCCCTACCTTTGCATGATTTACACTTATTTATCTTATACTGGCCCTTTATGCAGCCCCTCAGTTCAGCCTCTGTCTGAAACAGGCTGTTTTAGCTCCTATCTCTTTAAGGCCACCCTCCTGATGAGGCCACTCTCTTCCAATTGGTTAGCTCCCGAAATTAGCCCTATGGCAGACTGCCGGCGGCTCTGGAGGCTACATAAACAAACAATAGTATTTGGATTTGACTTCTCTCTCGTTCTTTACTCAAAATGGGAACTTCTGAAATACATCCATACATGTTCTAGCTGAAATCCGATCCGTAATAGTGACAATGCGAACAACCCATGGAAGAACCTTAGCAACAAAGGCTACCAACGGATGGCCATTTTTGGGTATGTGTGAACAAGCTGATGCCATCGCGAAAACAAAGTAGAGGTAACATTGCAAACTAAGCATTCAGAGCAGGCTGAAGTCCTGGCTTTTGACTTTCAGGGAGCATTTTTACATACATTCACCTTGAGTTTAGGACCTTTAACCATGTTTAATGTTGACATCTGACATTATAACAGTACATAAATGATAGAAAACCACAAAAAGCATAAAAAATTTAAAATATATTTAAAATCACTATAACATCTATTTTATTTTTTGTGCACATACAATAAGAAGGGGAAAAGATTCAGAGAGGTGATGAATAAAACTGCTTCTCAACTCATCTCAGCTAAAATGAACAAGCAAATGAAAAAAAAAGTCAAGTTGGCAAACAATTGAGCTGGATGAGAAAGTGACTGACTGACTTAAATGTGTTTGCTGTGTGTGGTGGAATGAGGTAGAGTATTAAACCAACTTGTCTTGGTGATAGGAAATCTATATGGTAAAGGGGGAAAAGAGATTAAATAAGCAAAAGAGAAGGAGTAGAGGAAGAAGAAAGAAATTTAAAGTAAATACAAATTACCAAATCATGTCATGTAAAAGCATACATTTTGTTTTTCATTTTACTGTTGCTTACTGGAACTGTCTAAAGCAGAAGTTCCTTTTAAAGCTATTCACAACATCTAGACAGTGGAAGTGAGATTTCAATGTGTACTGTTTTTTTAATATCATTTACTAACTGAAAGTTTTCTTCTAATTTTTTAAATCAACTGCCTCACCCAAAGTGCACAAGGATTTGGTTTGTGATTCATTTTGAAAGTTTAATATGCCTGATTAAAAGGTGACAAGAACATGAGGAAAAGCTGTTTCCCGTATGGTGTTTCAACAAGGAAGTGTGATCATATTGGGCAGATTTCCAGCTAGCCAGAGGCATTTTTGTTACTCATGAGCATGCCTTCACAGTGTGATTCAAAAGAAAGACATTTGTTTAGTGCAGAATATGTTGGTGAAGATTCCTACAAAAGAAAATGTAATGAATAAAATAAAAATCCCCACGCATGCAGGTTGAGAGCAGGCGAGTGGATGCTGTACTGTTTGAGGATTAGCTACCACTGTGATGATGGGTATCATTTATGGAACATTATCAGAGAGGCAAATGGACCTTTTCTTGGACCTTTAAATCAGCCCATTCAAAATAATTATGGACTATTCAAACACAGTGTGGGCAAAGTGCTGGAGTAAAACCAAGTTGTTCCACAGACAAGAGAATCATCAAAGTATAGCTTATTACGATGCCTTTGAGTTTTTAATGTATTTATCAATACCAATGGCAGAAGATTTCTTTGTAGTTTTTACACTTCAAAACTTATAGAATTTATCTTTTTGATATCTTATGTAGGGTATAGCTCCCAGTCGAATAAATGAAAGCCTGGTATAAAGCTGTTCATTTAGTTTTCCTTGCAATTCATTACACCAATGTAAGAGCTTAACAGAAACAGAAGACAAAATAATAAATTCAAATTCTGTAAGACCATAATTTCGTTAGCATGTAACGCTAATGGAATTAATTAATTAATTAGCAAGTAGCTAGCACCAGATAGTTAGCAAATGTAACTAAAATAAACTCAAAATCATTAGACACAAATAAGTGCAATTAACATACCTTGTTGCCACTTTGGACTGGAGCTAAACTCTTGATTATATTCTCCCTGCTCATCCTTTTTACTCATTTATCTCTGTTGAGGTTACTGTACTGTTTACCTTTCTGTTATCTTTTTTACTGTCACTTTGTCCTTCCAAAGTGATACATTGTGTTTGTAGGGAAATACAAGCCATATAACAAAATACATTTACAAATGAAAACTTAACACATATTAGTTGTGAACCACACTGTGTTGGGGTCATGTACAAAGGGTATTATCCAACCAGCCAGCTGTTTGTTTACTAGTGGCTCTGTAAAGACATGCCCTTGTATAATATTATGCAATAGTCAACAACATCATACTTTATCTTGTCTTGAACGGTGATAAAAACCTGCAAATGGTTTTAGACTTCAAAAAGGCAAAGCTTTAAGCATAACAATATTGTGTTGAAAGTGCAGGGTCACTAAAGCACAACTTGCTCTTACTTCACACACTGTTCTAGTTGTCATTACTGTATTTCGTCTATTCTGCAGAACTGTATGTATTCACCACAAAACATTAACAATGTGTTATAGCTCGCAAATTCCCTTTCCTCAATTACCATCAACAATTGAGAGGCTAAGTGTTTGGCTTTTCAAGTGAATTAGTATGCAAGTCAACATAAAAAGTAATTGACTATTGAAATTATCTTCAGATGGTCATAATAAGCAATGAGGTTGAGGCAGAGCTCAAAGGCAGAGTTAGGCCAATCAGTGTAGTATAGAGTTCATTTTAAATGGGTGCTTTTGTGTGTGTGCATATTTCCGTAACCATAGTTACATTATATAGTGACCTTCTTGTGATATTCAGAGCTATTGATCTTAAAGCTGTTCCGCGGCTTTAGGGAGGTTTAAGGGAACGCAGAGCTTTTCAAGCTCCGAGCCAAAGGGAGAAGGGAATAGCCATTGATAAAAGTGTAATGTCTCTTTGTGTTTCACAGCAATCAATTGGAATATGTGGTTTCCCCATCTCTGTAATGCACCTTGGCTGCTCAAAGTCTAAGTTGAAAAGAACAGCCGTGGACTTTGCTTTTCCAAGTTCCTCCCTCTGTAAAAATGCACAAACCTGTCCCCACGATACCATGCAGCCATATTTCCTATTATTGCATTGCTCATTGAGCCCAAAAGGTTTGATGTACTTTGGTTCAACCTGAAAACTCATACATAAACTCTTATACCTGATGGATGTATTTGTACATATAGATTTTTCTGAGATTAAATGTGTATTATTTATAAGCACATGGACATAGAAAATGTATTGTCAGTGTCTGCATGTTCACCTTCATCTTAAACCACTCTTATCCACTGACGCACACCCATAAGGTTGGGGAATGAGTCAAAAAGAGAAAAAGAAATAGCAGAAACATTTTAGACATCAGATGGGTTGTACCTTTAAAAGCCATAACCCATTATCGTAATGGCGTTTGATTCTGAAAAATGGATGCCACTGAAGAACTACCCATTGTGGGGCCACAATTTTATACATATAAACCCCTTCCTCTGCCCCTGCCACGTCAAAGCTTTTCATCTAATGGCTGAAATGGCACTCCTCCACTCTCCTTTTCAGGGGGACCATTCAGAAAGTGCCAAAAGGCATCTCGCCGCGGTCCTGATGATTGGTCATGTCATGCTATGCCCGTGGGGTGTGTCATTGACGTGGCTGTTGAGTGTGTGAGCTTGAATGCACAAGAGCACAAAAGGGTTGTGTCGTGCTGTGTGTGTGTGTGTGTGTGCACATATGCATGTTTCTAATTGTGTGGATAAGTGGCACGTGTTAAAATTTACAGGTGTGCAGGAACAGGGTTACATGCGTTTTACTGCGGAAACAAAAGAAGGACATCACTTTCTTTCTACATTTCTTAAAAGAGATGCAGAATGAGTTAAATAACCCATTTACACCCATCAAAAAAAACTAACAACCACAAGAAAAAACTGATTTCTTTAAATGTGCAACATGTAAGAATTGTCGAATTCATACTCCAAACCAAGAACAGAATATCACCAGAAAGTTGGGGTGTCCATTACATTACGCTACGTTAGCACTGAATCAATAATGCCTTATCAGTTCTCTGTTAGCTAGAAAACTTATTAACTAGGACTTTGACTAAGTATAATAACAGTATCAATTCAGTACCAACACTGAGCTAACATTTGCTTGAATAAATCTAACCTAGGAAGTGCTACTTCTTCATCCTCTCATGTTGGACTGAGGGCAGATTGGACGCTACAGTGACTCACTATCACCTCTTGAGGTACAAGTAGTATTACAAGATAGATGTATGTGTACGTATATATATATATATATATATATATATATATGTATGTATATATATATATATATACACACATTTGCTACAATGGCTGATACCCATTTGTGTAAATAAAGCATGAAGTTTGAATTTGAGAGAGAAACAGCAAGAGGACGGTTACGTTGTAGTTTTAATGAAGCTCTTGGGTGTTTCAGGTATGAGAGAATGTGAAAAGTTTGTTGTCTTGAAGACATCAAGACAGGGACTAATCAAATCCCACATCAGCCGAAAGACGGACTGACCTGAGCGATGCTTTGTGGTAATTATGATACCTTATATTGTTTGTGCGAATTCAGGATGTTTATGACCTGGATGGATGACTGGACCCTCTCTCCATCATGTTGACATTTTACAGGTTTTTGTTTTGTGGGGTTTTTTGTACAGGAAATTGATATTTTAGTGAATTAAATCCAACTGGACTAAACCTAAAAGCTAAAAATGTTTTCAGTGGTCTCTTAGCAAAGAAAAGCCACAACCATGTTTCCCTCCAAGCATTATGTTTAGTGAGTAAATAGGTGCTTGATGGATGCAGACCTTTGGGGTTAATTCATTGTTTTGCTGGAGCTCTCTCCATTGGCAGCAGCACTGCGTCGACATACTGGCCCCATTCAAATGAATGAGAGGGCTGTGTTTTTTCACACAGGGTTAATGATGGTCTGAACGTGGCCTTAGTATTAATATATTTGACTTTATGTAATACCTTTGTAGATTTTTACTCATTACATTAGCTAATTCTGTCACCACCATTTTCACTACAATTTACTTTTCCAGTCATCCCACTCATAGGAATTGAATGTATAATGTATTTATCATATTTTGAATACATGATACAAGCATGACTCAGGAGTTGTTAGTGGTAGATGAATAACTGGCATAAAAAAAACAATCTCTGTAAAATACAGGATGCCAGTAAGTGAACAGTTGTAAAGGGAAAAAAATATATCTAAATTATACCTCGCAGATTTGCCTTGATACCAATAATTTTTTCAGAGCAGATCTTCAGAGCCATGCATAGCACCTCAGGGCATTGCAAAGCACTTTGATGTTATTTTACAGGCGTCACTGAGCTTGAGCTTGGCTGAGAGAGGGGAATATGTCAACTCCTATTACTTTACAAGTATCATCACAGACACTGTGAGAGCAGCTCCCGGATCAGGCATTTCCATGGGAACTTCCTTACTCAAAGTATTTGCCTTAAACTTTTATTTTTTATGCTTTAATATGTAAAAAATGTTTGTGTCACCACACATATTGCACAGTAATGCTGTCGGGTACAAAATCTGCTATACGCATCATAATTCTTTTTAAAGCTTTAAACCTTCAGTTTTAACCTTGTTTGAAACTTGATTTACCCAGAATAAGTTTTGCTAAGCATTGGTACGTACTTCCAGGACCAAAAATCATCTTATTTGTACTATTATACCAAAACCTGAGAGCTCCCCTGTACACCCACAGCCTCGCATCGCTGATCACTGAAATGATAATAATAAAAGATGTTTCTTTGCTTATCAGCCATCCCCTGGGATGCTGCCAAGAGTTATGCCAAGAAGTCACACAGCATGCTGATGTGTCAAAGTTAAAGGTAACATCAATAAATCATTACCCAATTATTTTGAGACATTAAGTTGATTACCATAAACAAACAGGACCGATATTGAGAAATTTAGCTGCTCCTACCAGCCTCTGTGCAGTGTCAAGTCGGATACGAGCTGCACCACAGTGATTGGTTAGTTAATGGCAATACATAGTCACTTCTTCTGCCTCTTTGAAACTAACAGCATCATCTATATTGATATTGGATTTGGAAGAAATTCGTTCTTTATTTTAAGAAGCAGAAAATATCACACATAATATTCATCCCTCTGAGCCCACATTCTCACAGATCCACAGTGGGACCAGCAAGGTTTTTGTATGCAACCTGTGTGGCAGGATTTTAAAAAGAAGCTGCATGTATTATTCAAGTTATGACAACTAAATGTATGCATAATATGCAACGATTTATTAGTGATATCTGCCCATTGGTTTGTAAATTAGAAGCTGGTCACCGTATAGTTTTGTATAAACATGATTTTTTCCAGCTCATAGCATCTTCCAGTGTCTTCATCCCTTCTTCCTTCTTATCTCTTCTTTATAACATTTCTCTTGCAATCCTGGTCATTCCCTCCCCCTCCTTGTTTTTACTCTCTTTGTCCTGGTCATTTCTTACACTCATGTATCATAAGCCTCTTATGTTCTTCTGTTGTTCCTCTCATAAAGTCACTCCCCTACATCACTTTCATTCCCTCCTGCCCCACTTTCTCTACTCCTAAACCCGCTCTCACAGACACACAGACACTCTACTCCTACCCTCTGTAATCAATAATGGATAGAGAAGAGAGCCACATAGCGATAGGGCCCCTCTCCAGTTTTTGACCGACTCAGATTCTGTGTGAGAGGGCAACATCTATCAAGACTGTTATGGTGCAGACACACTGGATCCGCTGATGGATTTCAAGTCGACGGATCCTGTTCATTTTCTACGGATAGCAGGAGATCCGGCTGCACGGTGCATGATAGATACGGCACAGCGAGTTGATGGATCAACCACTGTGTCTGAATTCTGCATAATCACCTCAACTTTATGCAAATGAGGTCCGTCCAGCGCAAAGCGGTCAGCTCAGGAAACTCAGATCAAGCTATCAAACTAAGCTGATCAAATATGAATCAAGATTCTGTTGCTGCATTGCCAATTTTACACCTCAAATGTTTTCAGTAACATACTTTGGTGTACTGATTAGCTGTAAAATGAGAAGGTTTATGATGCAGCTGCCATGTTGAAAAAAAAAAAAAAAACACCACCCAACTCGCAGTGCGTCACCCACCATATCACCCACCGGCCAGAGCGTTCAGTGGTCCGATCAGTGCATCCAGATGTGTCCTCGCCAGAGTCTGTGTGTCTGCACCACTGCCAACCCCTACTGCTGATGCAGCAACGTGATAAGAAGGTCTGAGTCTGTCTGTCTGTGTGTGTGTGTGTGTGTATGTGTGAATTTGCAAAAGGGCAAGAGGAACAACTTGATAACATCATGTTAAGCCGGGCGCTCTACATTTTTATTCATAACCCCCCTGGGAGACACGACTCATGCACAATACACCCGCTACACACCAACACTACATTACAAAATCTGAGTAAATGCTACAGTGATTACAGCAAAATCATTATACTTACCACACAGCAGGTGGTGAAGCAGGACTAAGACCTGAGCTAATCCGCATACTGCTATCTCTGCTCAGAGGGAAGAATACAATTAGTCACCCCTACTTTTAATTACAGGTAGTCCACCTGATTCAACGTTCAGTCCAGGCCGCTGGTCATGTAGTAAACATTCAGACACAGGCGTCAGTAATAGAACGCAGTTTATTCAAATATATTATTGCATGGCAACAGAAAATACTTGTTGTAGAGTAGTAATACTTGAAAATAGAACTTGTTTTTCAATGGCAAGTAGATGTCTGTTAAAAAGTGTATAACTGGAACTGCCAGTAGTAGAACATACACACGTTATGGCTACACAAGCATTTTTGGTTTGAGGAATAATCCTCACAGACAGTTGAGAAATTTCAAGTTCATCAGTGCTGCAAAAGAAACGGAGAATTGTGCAAATTTTCATCTTCATTGTTATTGGATTGTTTTGATTTGTTGGTCAGCCGATTTGAGCCTTACCCATCATCAAAATATGCCTTTAAAAGTTAATTACTGTTATATTCTCCCAAAAACACTGACATGATGAGGCTCAACTCCTGTAGCAGCAGACTGATTGGAAGTAAGTCCTAGTGACTCAGGATTCCTCTGGACTTTCTCTAACTTCTCTCATACTTAAGAGCTACTTTTAGTGCTAAAAGACTTTGTGAATTACTCTTAGACCTCATACTTGGGAGTCCTAAAGTTACAGCTGACATGCTCTTGTCTCTTAGAGTTTCTCCTAACTCAGCCAGTTAGGAACTACTTTTTAGAATACAACCCCGGGTCTCTATCAAGGACTATAAACATAATTTCAAGTAGGTTTAGTGCACTTCTGAAACAAAACTTGTGGCCCTCTTTACCCGGGATAATATGCTTGTATACTTGAGGAAGAAGAAAAAGGAGAGGTACAGACAAGTAGAGAAGGACTTTTTAAAAATTGAAACTTTTTGGAGTGTCTGGTTCAGTGGTGAGTGGCACATCCGTTGTTGCTGTGTCATTGTCCTGTCTCCCCTTCCCATCTCTCTGTACTGTCTACTGTCCAGTCATATATACCATAAAAATTAATCTTTAACCTGAAAATTTATCATTATAGGACTAGATTGTGACATCAGATGTGCAGCTGTTATGTTGAATATATGTCGCACTTACCTTAGTTAATGTAGAAGATTAATAAACTTGCAGGCTATAACCACTTTGCAAAACACTGCCATTGTAGGATTTGCCAGAGAAAAAACAGCATCCATATCATCACAGAGAAAATTAAATACATTTTAGCTATTATCATCATCTCAAGGCAAGTTTATTATAGCCCTTAATCACTCATATAGTCCAAAATTCCTTTACAATCCGCAAATTATATGAAACAAATGAAAAATAAGCAATCCTCTACTTGAATACTGACTGTAAATGATAGCAGTATGTCCTACTTAATTAAAATAGGCTGTAGATAAAAAAATGAAAAAAAAAAAAAAAAAGTCATAATACTTCCAAAATTGTATTTGTGTGTATCTGTGTGCATACAGCGTGTGTTTGTTTGCAGATTTTGCAATGTTTTCTAATTGTCTGCCAGCACTTTCAAATCTGCAAATGATCAGCAGCCAAAGACAACAACGCTTCACAATAGAGTTGGGCGAGAGTCTTTAAAATCTGTTTTTAAATTTCGAGCGTGGATTTTGTTTCTTTCAGATCTCAGTCTTCACAGATCCACTTACCTACACTTGAACTCCCTGAGTCCTCCACAAAGTGTCAAACTAGTTTTATCACTACATCGAAATGTGGCTGTCTTAATGTCTGGTTGTCTGTTGTTGCTCATCTGTCTCTCCGTGTTTGTGTCTTTTCCTGTTTGTGCATATGTGTGTAACTTTATGTGTGTATAGGCTACTAAGCCACCAATGGCGGGTAGAGAAGGTGTTACCCTCTGGAAAGTTGGCTTTGTCCTTTTCCTGCTGTGGGTGTCCGTGATAGCACTCTACCTGAGGCCATGATCAGCTGACACCTGGGAGGCAGAGAGTGTGGGATAGAGGGTTGCAGAGTTTGCTTTAGGACAGTCAAAATGGAAGGGAGAAAGGATTAAAAAAAAAGAGATAAAGATAAGAGGATGGGAGGATGGCACAGGATAAAGTGTTAGCAAAGATAGTGAGAGGGAGGATAAGGGAAAGGAAGATAATGTGGAAGGAAGTTAAGAAGGAGGGAAATCTGAGAGAATAAAGGAAGGATGTAATAGAAATGGAGAAAGGAGGAAGAGAAAGTTTAAATAATGCGAGAGAAGTGAAGGGAGGAAGAGAGAAAGAGAGCAAAACACTGGAAAGGAGGAAAAGCAGGCAGGAAGGACGAAAGGAGGGTAGTGAAGAGACATGAGCAGACAAGCCATGACGGAAAGTAAAATAGAGAAAGGAGTGATGGAGAAAAAGAGAGATGGGGATAGAAAAGTGCATTTGACAGAGCAAGAAAAGAAAAAATTAACCTGTTGAATATGGTTAGTATGCTGTCAAAAAAAAAGAAATGCATGCAATTGACCTACTGTCCTGCCACTGTATAGAGGAGCAGTCAAAAGAAGCAGCCAGGCTGAGCATCCTTTTGAAAGAATCTTTTTGCTTCAACTCTTCTCACGTTTCTTTTTCCTATACTATCTGCAATCATTCACCGCAACCTCTGCTCCAATGGCTGAATAATTCCTGCATGGCATGTGTGTCTATCTGTGTGTGGAGAATGTGTGTATACACCGTATGTATGCACAATTTTGTGTGTGCATGCTTGACATGTGACAGGCTGAATGAATATTTCACATGAGGTGAAGGTGAATGGTCCTCCCCCAAATGTCAGTAAAATTTGGCATGCAGCTCATCATGTGTGTGTGTGTGTGTGTGTGTGTATGTGTGTACACATGTGAGAGGAGGTCAAAGGGAAACCCACTGATTTCTACAGCTGTGTAGCATGCACGTTGCGTGCATTGTTTAATCATGCAGTAGGTATGGAGATGGAGGAGAAGAATGAGGAAAAAAGACAGTATACTGTAGAATAATGAAAAAACAAAAGTTTTTTTTTTTTTTTAGAAAGAGGGGAAGAAGGAAATTATGATTGAATGCAGAATGCAGTGAAGTGGAAGAGCGAGTAAGATAATGAAGAGAAATAAATGGAAAATAGGAGAGCTGCAGTATTAGTGTAATATTTTAAATAGATAAAAAGGGGGTCTAGGGTATGCCAGGTTAAATTATATTACAACCTTCCATCAAAACTGCATTAACTCACTATTAACGTGAGCCCTGGGCCAAGCTTCTCTGAGTCTGTGAGTGAGGCACATAGTGTGCTGTATGCATGTAGTCTGTTCTGGAGCCTCACACAAGTATAAAGATTGAACAGGGTCTTCAGCGTCACTGAGGCAAGTTCAAGGTATTCTGACCTCACTTAAATCCAGACGAATGGCACAGAAAGGGATGCTAATTAAATTTTTTAATCCATCATTTTTAGTTTCAGCTGTTTGTCTTTGTGTTACGTCGCAAGGGATGATGATTCAGAGACAAACGGGTGACTTAATGAATTCATTCTTTTTCAGTACTTGGCTCCTCTGCACATGGGAAATAACACTTCAACCCCTGCTGAGAGTGCAAGCAGGTGATGATGCATAAGAGTTGAAAGGTGCTGGCAGTCAGTTTCTCTCATGTAGTGCATGTACGCAGGGAGCACAGTGCAGTTCAACTCATTCTGCCCAGGATTCCAGCTTCTGCTTTGAAGGTGAAAGAAGAAGTTCCCTTGAAAATGAATGATTGAGCTTGTTGAGAAGTGAAAATGGACACTCTAAAGATGAAGGGTTATTTTACTGCTATATGTTTACCTGACAAAAGCCTCACCCTGGTCTGGTGAAATGATGCCAGTATTGACATGGACATTGATGCTTACTTTTTGAAGCATTTCATCGTTTAAGAAAAAAAAAAAAACTCTATATATATGATAACATGGCCTTGAAAAGCTCTATTGGTTTACATGCCCACCCAGGATACTCTCCTCAGTTTACTGAACATGTACAGTATTCATCAAAGGACCTGAATATTTCCTGTCATGTTGCCTTAGTTGGCAGCAGTATAACAGAAAGTAAATCCTCCTGGAAGTCCTCTTGATAGATGTATATAGATGTATCACATTCTGACAAGTAAAATTGCCTGGTTTCCTGCATCTGTGGACTCGTCCACTTGAATGGCGTGCCATGGGGACTCACTAAGCCTCTCAAACAATTGCCTCTCAACATCCTCTGCAATTTCATCTATTCCCCTCAATTGTTTTAGCAGAGAGGGCAACATGCCCAGCTTTGTTAGCTGCCATTTCCCCAAAATGTTTCAAGCATTCATCCTTTGCTGGTGGGAGAATTATCTTCTTCATGATGTTAAAAGGCTCCTTTTTAGCTTTGGCGAGTCAACTGACCACCAAACACGAGACCTACAGTAAGTGAGGGTGCAGATTTCAACATTTTCCTCTGGCTATCTTGCTCACCTTTTTCCTCTCACAATGTTCCACTGGCTTGTCCTTAAGAGGAGGATGTTTGTTCTTCAAGTCCTGAACTAACTCGATTGGCATCCTGGCCTTTTAAGCTACTTTCTCCCTGCTAATAACACACACACACACACACACACACACAAGCCGTTGAACAAACCCACCTTGAATTCTCTGGATTAACAAAAGACTGGAAAAAGGATAAATAAACAAAGAAGACAAGGAAGGACCGAGAGAAAAAAAATAGGAAGATGTAGAGAAAGAGTATGCGCCTGTATGACAATACATGTGAAAGGGATTGTTTTCGCATAAGCAAGTTACAGCAGTAGAGAGAGGAGGAAAGAGACAAAGAAGACCATTGTTACGGATTGCGAAAACATAGGAAAAGAGATGAAAATGTCTCAACTTTTAGTGGAGGTCAAGGGGAGAGAAAGAAAGAATTTGAGATAAATTGGAGAAGTCATGTGCTTGCAAATTGACAAGTGAATCAGGAGACAGAGGAGCAGTGTGAATAGGCATTGTGGTACAGAATATAAAGTGATTGGAGGGAGCTGGGTGAGAATATGGGATTGTGAGGTGCAGGTTTGCAGTGAGTTGTGGGATTGTGAAAGAGATTTTTGCTGATCTTGAAGCTTAGCAATGAGGCTAAATTGAACTAGCTGCATGTTTTACTTACAGTAGACACATATGCATCACCCGATCAAAGCCTTTGACATATGTTTGTGCTGTCACATGCCACAGACAACATACCAGTTCAGTTATTCAGCTGTTTCTTTCAAAAACAAGTTGGCTTTATAAGAACCAAAAGTAGCAGGATTCTGCTGCCTGGCTGTTCTCTACAACAATGATATCGTGATACCTGCTGTTTCCCTCCACTGCTGTCCGCTAACTGAACTCTGCTGCCCCTTACTCACAATTTATTATTTATTAGTTTTATGGTGACGTTTGACTTTGCATAAACTCCAAAACCCTTGACCCTTTAAATAGTGTATAGTATGCATGTGTGTGTATGTGTGTGTGTATAGGGTTTAGCAAGGTGGTGGTGTGATAAGAGAGATAATCCCCTGTTGGGACAGCTAACATTCAAGCCTGCTGAAGTGTCCTTGAGCAATACACTGAATCACTGCAGGGGTCACTGACTGCAGAATTGTATGATATGATGTTGCTGTCAATTTCAAAATGTGTTTTGTTTTTGTTTTTTTTCTGTCAAATTCCATGCTAAAATTGCAAAATGCATCTACAACTGTATCTGTAAGTGGCGTGAGGGTGATGTTTCTTTCTTTTTACAAAAAACCCTGCTATACTAGTTCCTGAGTTGCTGTTCTGCATCTTGTAGCTGTAGCCTCATCTCCTGAGAAAGAGTCATAATTTTCTAATGGGGAATAATAAAGAATCCCACTATAACTGTCCCTATACATAAGCTGTTATCACATAAATTGTTCGAATACGTCTCACACAAGCACTTCCATGTTGGTTGTCCATGGTGTTGATGCTAATTCTATTTAATCACTTGTATAAAATGATAATCAATCAATAATTACATGCAAATAACGCACTCTGAATGTCCTGACAAATGTTATGAGTCACTAATGAAAATATCAGCACAAAATGCAAAAATTGGATAATGAGCCGACCTTGCATGCTTGCTGAGCTCAGCAGTAAGCGTTTAAACACAATCAATTATTTGTGCATGTGCATGCATACACATATTTTGTGACAGATGTATGCCAATGCGTGTTTATACTGTATGTACTTTTCCATTAGTGCTCGTGTGTGTGTGTGTGTGGGGGGGGGCGGTTAGGTAGGGGGGTGGATCTATATGACTGCCTCAAGTGGTAATAGCTAATTGCCTATTTCACAGTAACTAGATATGTTACAGACGCAACCATAATTGTGCAATTGTTGGCAATTAAAAGTGATAACTGTAGCGAAACGCTGACAGCACAATGCCAATGTAGGAACAGAGAAGTGCTAACTGACAGAAACTGAAAGAAAGGCCTGTACGATGTGAGCCCCTTTTTTTAAATAATGTGTATATTAGTGAAGGCATATATTGTGCTCAATTATTTAGAAGCAAAGAACTATGAATATGACAACTTTGATTTACGACTTTAAAGTAATTAGTTCATGTGGCTTTAGTGGCTAATATAGAAAGCCCTACATCACCAGATTCAGTCTTCATAGAAGAAGAAATACTTCTGAGCTTGACTGTGAATTATCAGGTGGATTTTGTTCGGGAAGATTTACAGTGCCAGTCAAAAATTTGGACACGCTTTCTCATTGAAGTGAATGGGAAAGTGTGTCCAAAATATATTATGTCAGATTATGTTCCAAATAGTTTTACTGATACAGTCCCCTCCAAAAGTATTGGAACAGCAAGGCAAATTCCCTTTTTTTTATTGTTCACTGAAGACATTTGGGTTTAAGATCAAAAGATGAGTATGAGACAAAAGTTCAGACTGTCAGCTTTTATTTCCTGGTATTTACATTTAGATGTGTTAAACAACTTAGGATATATCACCATTTGTAGTACACCACAGCATTTTTGGGTGAGCAAAAGTAAAGGAACAAACAATCTTAAAGTAAATAACATTTAATATTTGGTGGCATAACCCTTGCTTGCAATAACTGCCTCAAGCCTGCGACCCATCGACATCACTAAACTGTTGCATTCTTCATTTGTGATGCTACTCCAGGCTTTTACCGCAGCTTCTTTCAGTTCTTGTTTGTTTCGGGGGGTTTCTCTCTTCAGTCTCCTCTTCAGGAGGTGAAATGCATGCTCTATTGGGTTAAGGTCAGGTGATTGACTTGGCCAGTCTAAAACCTTCCACTTTTTTCCCCTGATGAAGTCCTTTGTTTTGTTGGCAGTGTGCTTTGGGTCATTGTCCTGCTGCATGATAAAATTCCTCCCGATTAGTTTGGATGCATTTCTCCACAAATTGGCAGAATTCATTCTGCTGCTACCATCATCAGTTACATCATCAATAAATATTAATGAGCCTGTTCCAGAAGCAGCCATGCACGCCTAAGCCATGACGTTACCTCCACCATGCTTCACAGATGAGCTTGTATGCTTTGGATCATAAGCAGTTCCTTTCTTTCTCCACACTTTGGCCTTTCCATCACTTTGGTAGAGATTAATCGTCAGTCCATAAGATTGTGTTCCAGAACTTTTGCGGCTGATCTCTGTACTTCTTTGCAAATTTCAATCTGGCCTTCCAATTCTTACTGCTGATGAGTGGTTTGCATCTTGTGGTATGGCCTCTATATTTCTGCTCTTGGAGTCTTCTTCGAACAGTGGATTGTGATACCTTCACCCCTGCACTGTGGAGGTCGTTGGTGATGTGACTTACTGATGTTTTGGGGTTTTTCTTTGCAGCTCTCACAATATTTCTGTCATCAACTACTGTTGTTTTCCTTGGCCGACCTGTTCGACGTCTGTACACCAGTAGTTTCTTTCTTTTTCAGGACATTCCAAATTGTTGTGCTTGCTATGCCCAATGTTTGTCCAATGGCTCTGATTGATTTTCCTTCTTTTCTCAGCTTCAAAATGGTTTGCTTTTCTCCCATAGACAGCTTTCTGGTCTTCATGTTGGTTTATCCTCTTTAACAAGAAATGCAGTCTTTATAGGTTTAAACCCAGGCCAAAAAGTAGACTAGTCATGCAGAGCTATTTAATGTTTGAACAATCAACCTTAAAGGCAACACCTGGTCATCAAGAAACACCTGTCAGTCACATGTTCCAATAGTTTTGCTCACTTGAAAAATGGGTGGGTTCAAACAAAGGGTGGTATGTCCTGAGTTGTTTAACGCATCTAGATGTAAATACCAGGAAATAAAAGCCGACATTCTGAACTCTTGTCTCATATTAATCTTTTGATCTTAAACCCAAATGTCTTCAATGAACAACAAAAACAAGGGAATTTGCCTTGCTGTTCCAATACTTTTGGAGGGGACTGTACATTGTAATCCAGGGAAACTTTTTTTTTGATCCACATCTCCTCAGAGGCTCACATTGCTTAAGAGATTGTGCTGAACATCCCCTCTACTTATTTATGATTTCAATAATTACACTGCAGATATGCAGACTTAAAACTAACACTTGATATCATAGTGGCAATAAAGACTAGCATTCGTAACAACAAAGAACTGCGAAATATAACACAAATCTTGTTCCCTGTCATCAGATCTGCATAGTTCATGCAATTTGCAAGCATTGCTGTTATATTTTTTGTTTTTTACTGCTTCTGTTTAACAAATTATGCAATAACCTTCTCATCATAAACATATTGGGTGTCTCAGTTTATTGTATATGTCCAGTGAAAAAATGGCTTCCATTATTATCAACCAGTGATGAGAGGGGAAAAATCGTGGTCTATTAAAACTGCCATCTCTTAAATCATGTACAGAATGTAAGAGATTTGGACACACCACTGGAGATAGCTGCTAATGGCTTCAGATGTGCAGAGGTTTATGGTAATCATTGTGAGTGTTGATAGCACAACACTTCTCAAAGCTGAGATACAGAGTGCTTCAGAGACAATGAAACAGTGAATGTGGAGGCGATAACAGAATCGTCACCCAGTCGCAATGGATTTGACTGTATTGGATTTTCTGAGATGACACTAGATGGTGGCTGATATAAAACCAGGCCGGTGATAAACACAATGATATAAACTGCTATTGTATTAGAGTTGCACCAAACAAAACTAACCTATTTGTTATTATGGTGGATATTGGTTGGCGTGTGTCACAGTTTGTTATCATCAGCAGCAAATTTACTGCCCACTGTAACCTTGAAAGGAGGTTTGATCAGCGTAATCTACCAAGCGGGGACCACATTTTTTAAAGATTTTCATACACAAGCAAAAAAGGAATAGGAAATGTTGTTTTAGCTAATTCTTTAACATGTACATATAATATTAAATACAAACCATGACACAGTTATACCTATCAAAGTGGCTTGCACTATTAAATTGTTGATCACTGTCACAATATCTTCAGAGCTGGTAACATTTCCAATGGAGAAATAGACAGAAAGACATCACTTCCTGTGCATTCATTTAGTTTCTTTCTTTTACTGTCTTTCTTTTCAACTCATCATTGATGCATCCAAGAGGTTTTTTTGTATCTTTATTAACACAGCCACTGTACTACAATCATTCATCACAGCTTGAACAAAGAGTTGGGGGATTCCTTATCAGAATAGCTTTCAAGATGAATGCAACTAAACTACTGAAAAAAACATGACAGAATGTATCATGTGATGTTTGGCAGCACTGTTTCTATGTGCTTCCTTCACTACCTAACTCTTTTATGCTTTTAATTATTCAATTTAATGAGATAATACAAACAAACAGCTCTGAAATTTGGGGCCATATACTTGGATATTTATAAAGATATTTATGTATTTGGAATTTGCCTGACAACATAATCAAATAAATTATATCTTTCAGAGAGGGAGGATAACAACCAAAGTAAGCAACAATGCCTTTGTTTCGTAACTGTATTCTGTAACTTAAATCATTTGTATATTAATCGAAATCTTTCCAAAACTTCACTGAAAATTAAAAAGTATAGAAAACATATTCTTCTGTCTAACCATGTTGGTAAATCTGCATCTATTAGAGGGACATATTTTGTGGACGAGCATCCTAGAGAGTCACAACAGTCCATGCCTCCAAAATGATGGCACAACCAAAGCCCTGCAGCTAGCTCCCATGCATCTGGCTGTGGTTGACATTTTTGGTTTTTGAGTAAAATGTCTCAACCACTGGTAGACGGACTGCCATGAAATCTTGTACGCATATTCATGTTTCCCTCAGGATAAATTAGAATCATTTTGGTGATTCCTTAAGGTTTCATCTAGCGCCCCTATCAGGTCAAGAACAGCCTCTGAGCCACATGGATAGTCTTATTTAAAATGCAGGTGCATTGATACAACAGCAGTCCTCTAATTAGCGCATTTTTGGAGCAACCTGCTGGTCAGGTTCACAAATGCCAAAAACAGCTTCACTGAATGCAAATACATCTCTTTTTTTCAGGAAAATGTGAAAACATTCTAGGGAAATCAACAAGGGACAATGACTCTTAACTCTTCCCAGCCAGTGTATTTTTAATATTCCTTCAGCACAGGGGGAAATCAATGCATCTGGTATCTGATACAGACGTTTCTGCGCCTTGCTGCTTGTTAAATTTCTGAAGTACACACACACCAGACACACTTGCAAATATATTTTGGTTGTCAGAGGAGTAGTGGCATAACTTGAGGTTGGGTGTTTATAGGCTTGTAAAAGAGAACTGCAGGATAAATTATGGCTGTTTTCTAAATCTGTAATGGGGAGACTTAGAAAGATAACGACAAGCATGCATACTTTGAACTTTTTACATCAGTGGTCCGCAGTGAACACAAACATAAACGTGCCAACCAAGAATGAAGCATGACTACACATGAATGAACAATGAAGGTGAATATTAGTGGGTTGGGACTAGTTTGAACTCCTCACTGGTCAAAGGTTTAGTGAGAGAATGGATAGGTTTGCGGAGGACAGCTTACACACACACACCTACCTCTGCATCAACTCTACTAAGATGACCCTTAGGCGGCTCTGATGGCCAATTTCCAATGTAAATTAGCCGTCTCTACCCTGAGCATGTCTGAAATGCCATTACTCATGCAGATATTGTGAAATCAGCCATTAGCGGCAGAAACCTCATGAAAGGTTGTGAGGGTCTGGACTGGAATACTAATTATGAAAGAGATTCATTTCTGAAACAAGGGGCAGGGACTTCAGTAGCCAGTGGTGACCAACTAGCAATTATAATAAACATCTTGAATCCATTCACTGCGCTATACTGACAGTGTGTGCGTGAGCCTACTCTGTGTGAGCTTTCTGTACAATGAGGTTACACACATGTCTAAACCCAGCTTGGGTGTGTGTGTGTATTTTCAAGGCCATCTCTACAGAGAAGAGAATATATTCCGGGCCATTTGGTTGGTTTGATATACTATAAAAGTAACAAAATGGAAAATATACAGGAAAGTCAGACAGAAGCCCACTTTGAAAGAATCACAAAGCTAACAGCTCTGCCATTTGGGTTGTGCGTCTTGGGAGTTAGGAATCTGGGACATGCACAAACGCTGTGCTGTGTGATTCTACTAGTGCAACTGAGCAGCGGGTAGATAGTACAATAGTAACACTGGTGGCTTGAAATACATTTTTAATTTGACACCAAACATTGCAGTGTTGAGTGCAAATGAAAATACTGTAATTACACCCATATGAAAAGAAAAATTTTCCACATATAGGATGCAATTTTTTTTGAGTCCTTGACTGAATTTCCAGTTGTCTTTTATGTGGTAAATTTTATAGCTCACTATTTTATAGCAGTGTTACTCCACCGGTGGTGGAAGGAGTATTTAAATATATTATAAGTGGAAACACTGATATAACAACAATACAAGTAAACTTCTGTATTCAATATTCTACTAAAGTACATGTTTTTGAATATTAGCTGCAAAATGTACTAATGTCTAAATACTTACAATGCTAAATGGCTCTTTTATAGTGTTATATTACAATATAATATGTATTATTAGATAATTGTTACTGATGCATTAATGTGTATCCAACATTTTAATTTTGGAGCTGATCCAGGAAAAGCTAGTACAATACAATACAAAACAACATATTTTCTAAGACTATTATATTATATTTTGAAAGGATGTTTTTATATGAAGTAATTACAGCTGTCAAAAGAATCTAAAGGGTGGCGTTTCCCTTTGAAATGTAGTGGAGCAGAAGCATCAATGGATATAATTACTATACTGTATGTACACGTACCTTAAAATTTGATTTAAAGTACAGTAAAAATGTACTACGTTGTCCCAACTCATACCTTGATGTAGTAACTCAAAATTTTGCATATGTTTCCTCTAAAAATGGTTGATACAGTATGAGAGCATCATTAAGTTTATCGATACTAAACATGAGCGCTGAATTCAACAGATGGATCCCCACCAACCCAACAGCAATGTCTCTGCCGGTCACATCAGGTAAAAGGGGCTTCATCTGTGTATGTGAACATTTCATAGCACTAGTTCTGACTTGGGATTATAGGATTTAATAGGTTGGCTACTCACTACTGTCTGGCGTGTATGTGTGTGTGTGTGTGTGTGTGTGTGTGTGTGCACATTTAGAGCACTATGCTAAATATGTCCACTCATCTCTCGTGTCACCGGGAGCCCCGGGCTCACACCATGATGTTAATAGTTTGACAGGCCCCACTGCTCGTCTCGCTTTCCCTCCCTCCATCTGCTCCTCTTTTTCTCCCTCCCTCTGGCTGCTCACCCCTGTGTCTTTTTATCACTGTGTGTTGCTTACTCTCTCTCTCTCTCTCTCTTTCTCATCATCCCATCGTGCCTTTCGGACAAATGCAGGTTGCAGCCATCGTGTGACCTGCATGGAAAAAAAAGTTTTAGAGTGAGAGTCTGGACTTTTTAGAGAGAATGTTGGCAAACTGTGCCTTTGTATTTTATACAAAGACTGTGTACTTACGTCTCAATTTCTTTGTTGCTCTCTCTCTCTTTCTGTCACACACACTCGGAACCCATCAAAACTTTGTGTTTGATATTTCCATTAGAGTGAGAATTGCATGTGGTATTAGGAGACAAATGGTAATTCATGAGCAGAAAAAGGGTAGACAGGGGTGTGTTGTGTGTGGATTTATGTATATGTATATATGTATGTTTTATTTTTCCATTTCCTTTTGATGGCCCCTTAGTTGTTAGCTGTTTGGCTATTTTTGATTGAAACTTCATTCTTCTCTGATAGTATACTTGTAACAGAAAATGAACTTTTCCAGAACCGTCCAGGAACAATTAATTAGTCAATTATTATATTTGTTAATTGCTGACACAGTGTATGCGCAATTAAGTAGAACCAGTCAACTCAGCCCTAGCCCAACCTAGTCTGATTTGTTTATGCCGAGAATTCATGGAATTTTGAATCCAGTGTTGTAATGTTCTTTCAGTAGTTTGGTGGTCGAATATTTTAAGTTCTTGTGTAGTTGTTGTTTACTAGTACACACTGTGTACTTTGGGTACATGTAGCAGTTGAACTGCACATATTGCTAAGGCATGGCATAGCTTAATGCATTTGAGCTGAAACTTTATGGTCTATGTTTCACTGAATAATCACAACTTGAGGGAATCTTCCCTTATTGACATTTGGGTATATGACCCAAATAAGAACACACACGTGTGGACTCGATGTGGTGTAGCTAATACATCATAGACAGTATTAAGAGCATTTAAAGGCAGTGTACGTGGTCCAGCTTAAAACATAACAGCCTCACAAAAACTGTGAAACAAATATTATAACTAGAGAGTCTGGAAAACCAAAAGATAGACTTGTCTGTACAAAAAGTAGGTTCACTCTATAACAATAAATACTGTGACCATTATGCAATTGCTGATAAGAGTCTGATACAAAGGATGGTAGTAAGAAGCCGTGGCATATTAAGCCAGTAGTAAAATCTCAGTTATTATGATTTTGCACGCATAAAAGTTGTCAAGTTAACATGAAAATGGGATTCTGTTGCTGTGAAATTTGTATTTAAGATAAGGCTGTTGACACAATCCTACATTCGTGTTCCTGTCCATAGTCCTGGAACCTCCTCCTCTGATGAAGCCACTGTAAATGTCTCAATCATTTTATACTTTGCTGCCAGTAGCCTACTCACCAGCAAGTCACCATTTATCTCTCCACCAGCATGCTTCTTAGCTGCCAGCAAGAAACTCACTGGCAAGTCACCAGTTCAGAATTAAACCTGTCCCCCCAAGTCCCCTCCAGCAGTCCAGAGTCCATGAGCAGACATTACTTTCAGAGAGTGTCCTATGGAATAGATGTGCTTTCAATTGCATCAGCTTTACTTTCCTGTTGTATCACAAAGAAAGTTATTTTAGTGTTAGTGTGTGACCAGGTTTGGTAATGATTGCATCTAATGGACCATAAGTAAAGGAAAGTGCAAAAAGTGCATGTCTTTGTGTGAGTGTGATATAAAAATGTCCCCCTATAGACACTGTATTACAGTAGCATGCAGTAATTTATATATTCTATTTACTTAGAAATGGAAAGATGCACAGGTGGTTGAATCCTCTGTCTCCTCTGGGTAAGGAGTGTATATATAGATATGTAGATCAAATCTGGACAGTTGACTTTTAGTCTGTTTTTTAAGACTCATTTAACTTCATTTATCAGGAGTCTTTTATGTTGATGTATCTCAGCCTAATCCCAAAAAATGTCTCTGGCCGTATTGACCCAGCAATTCCGAACCTGCAAGGGTATATATTTACATAGATATTAGCATTTATAACTGTTGTGTTATATTTTTAGGATCATATACAAGTTGGAGAATTTGTAAAAGAACAAACATTTGCATTAGGCAATATTTGGGATATTAACATTGAATTAAATGATTACTGTACCTGTGGGGTAAGAGGCCACTTGAAAATCCCACTGAGAATTAACACAGTCTGCAGCTCTGTCAGCTGTTAAATAAGTTTTTCAAATAAAACAAGAGTAGAATGTCTGAAGCAGTGTAGCCTTGAATCTTATTTGTCGGTTATATTGTTTACCTTGTTGTAAGGCAAATTCAAGAATATTACAGCTGGCCAATCCCTGTTCCCATGGCTGACTTCCATTTCATTAGGCGCCTTTCATACCAACATGAGCTCTGTGTGGAAAAAATGCAGCCATTCATTTGAATAGAGGCAGTGTGTTGATGCAGCAGGGATGCCAACACAGAGAGCACAGCAAAACAACAAGGTCGTCCAGCTGTTTACCTCATGATTGTTGTGACGAAAGATAAAACGGTTGCCGCTACGATAACTTTATCTATGAGTAAAACTGCTGTGCTGTTTTGGCATCTGATAAACGCATTAAACTGTAGCTCCAACTCGACTTTCTGGATCATATTTTGTGGTCTAACAGATACCTTAAATAACACTCCCCCACCAAAACATGTAGGGTTGTTCTATTCCAATGTAAAGCTACATTTATTTACCAATGTAATAGCCAATATAATCATTTTAATGATAACTATAAGAATGACTTGCTAGCATTAAATGACTTTAATTCCCTTTGGCTTTTTTAACATGCACATGCTGCCATTAACTCGATTGTAGTGATTTTTAGTTTTTAAATGTCAGAAAGTAATCACTTAAAGTAATCAAAATAATAAGATCTCCAGGTTTTATTAATACATTTTGGGGGTTATCTCTGCGAAATAATAACAGAACACAGACTGGTTGGCTCTCTTTAGGTCTGGTGTTGCTCTGGTTAAGTTCTGGTCTAAAGCCATCACCAAAACTCAGCCATTACATAAGGACCAGGTATGCTGCTCACAATTCACTCCTGGTGGATGTATGATTGTGTTACAATTCAGCTCTGGCTGTATGGGCTAGTCCTGGGTTTGGGCTGTCATTCAACTCCAAATGGGGCCATATCTCAGCCTGTTATTTGGTCCATATCTCTGCCAAAAAAAATTTGCTGCTTTTGCACCAAGAAATGTGCCTGTCTGCAAGACAGGATCCTCAGTGGCTTTGTGATTTATGCTGTGGAGAAGTGTGCTTTCTGAGAAGCTCTGATTCTTCTCGATGAGCTATGATCACACACTTGTACACGTACATCACATAATGGTCAGAGAAGTGAGCCGGGCAACAAGTCAAGAGAACGTCTGTTCCCCTGGAATGAGCAATGATCAAGAGGCCTAGAAACACACACACACACACACACATATATTCGCACCGTGAGCAGTATGATGAGTTATAATGATGAGTGAAGGTGTGACAGATTGAGCCTTCATTCTAAGTTTGTCCACAGTGTGAATAATGACCTTGGATGTTGTCCAGTCTTCCTGTTTTTTTTTTTTTTTTGTTTTGCACTTTTCTTTCTTCTCTATTTTTATCCATCTGTCTCGGAATCGCATGTTTTAGCATCTACCTGCGTTTTCATCCCCTCGTGTAAGGCGCTATTCCGGCTGTTGCTTATCATCTGTCTATCTTTCCTTCCACATTTTGTTTTTCAGCTGATTTCTGCCTCTCCACTCATCTCTAATCTCCCCTCCTCTCTCCTGCTGCCTGTCTCTCCAATCCTATAATGCTACCCTGACTCACCTCCTCCTCTTTTTAACTGACTTTTTATCTTTTCTTTCCTGAACCAAACTCTTTTTGGAGCAGTCATTAGAATAGACTGCAGAGTAGACGTTTCTCAACTGTCCTGATGCCCAACCCTACACAATTGACTCTCTTGATTGATAACTTTTTGTTAATAGTGCTTTCTCTCTCTGTACTGTTTTGTTCTCTTAATGTCCTTCACTTCATTGTTTCTGGTGTCACAGCTTCCTCCGTCTTGTGTTTCATTTTAATGTTGTATTGATTAACAGAGTTTACACGTAACTGAAGTCAAATTACACCTAAAATGTCCTGTGACGGTCACTGACTCTGTTAAACAAAGGCACAGTAGCATTACTACCACCTTTGTGCTAGAACAAAATTAGAAGCCCTTTGATTGTCTCATTCAAAACCACTTATGATTTAGAATTTTGGCCTTGCAAACAATTTACCTTTATTATCCAATGACACTGGAATGCAAACACAACATCCACAGATACCAGATGGACATAGCAAGAGGCTGTGATAGAGATCTGATGGCAAAGAAAGAGACGCTTACCTTAATAAATGCAAATTTAGAAAATGTGGAGTGAGGTGAAAAATAAAAATGAAAACATACTTACACAGGCCTAGAAGGTGTTAAACTGTTTATCAGTCCTTGATAATCATAGCTATAAAATGCTACAGAAGCTGCAATTAACATATTGTAATGCAAAATCTAAGAAATATCAATAATAGTATCTTGTGATAATGAATACACTGAAAGGTTATTATTTGGCAGTGATGTGTTGTGTATTTGAGACAGGGAGATTCATTTGTTTATGCATTATGTAGCATTAATTAGCTCATGACAAGATTCCCACAATATATATTTTCTTTGATTGCAAATTATGTCGAGGTGCATTCATCCAGAAATTTAATTTTAACACTAAACAAATCTCACATGAAAGTGTTGTGGTCACAAAGAAATTTAATATAAACCATACAGCAAACATTCAGATCCTCTAGGTATGGGATGTCCTACAAAATACGCTACAATGATTTCTCTTAATGATACATAAACAGTATAATACAATAACTATAACTTATGGATTTTAATTATAGAGATGAAAATGTCAGTCATCCGATATTGAAGCACTGTCCACATAACAAAGACTGAAAAAAAACAAATATTCTTGAATATAACATATTTTGAGTTTAGTTTAAGTTATAAATGTAAATAGAAAAGTAGAAATGGTATTTTAACTATTACTGGTGAAAGAAGAGCCACAAATAGATCTCAAAAATATGTTTACCTTCAATAATTTAGAAATATTAGTGGTAGCACTTGACGTAACACACTGGGACTGAGTGAGTTATTTCACAAAAGTCAACAGTAGGAAAACAGTCTCATTACAAAATTGTCATCACAAAATAAATGAGTTAATTTCCATCATATGTTTCCACTTTTGTATATAAAAATCATCATCATTATTTACAGGTCACCAAGGTCAGCTTAACTACAAACATATGATTGACTTTTGACTCTTGATATTACTGAATTTCCCTATATAATTGCATATATGTAATAATACATACGGTATATACATGCTGACAAATTTATCAATCTATAAATTAATGTAAAAATACATTTCAGACAATTTTGCACTAGCTGAATTTGAGAACAGCATACATGAAGAAACAGAGTGGTAAAGTGAAATCTCACATTGCTGAATTCATGATATGGTATCAACCCCAAATTAAATCCACACTACAATACAATCTATGTTATATCAACAAAGCCTTAAAACTATTAACTATTTCTCCATGAAGAAAATCTCCTCCTCACAAAAAAAAGGTAGCTGTTGTAAGTAGTTTTCATCACTTTAACTGCCGTTCTTGTAGATGGCACCACAGTGGTTAGACAAGGGTGGCTCAAGCTGTTTGCCGTCCTTCCACTGGCTGTAGTACGCTGTCATGTTACTCCACAACCAGAATCCAAAGGCTCGACTCTGCCTCAGACCGATCCAGAATGGACCATCAACTTTAGTGTAGTTTAACCATTGCATGACAGCCATCTGATCTTCTTCATCCTCAATCCTCAGTGGGCCAGCGTGGTTGGCTTCGCAGTAGTCAAACGCCTGTTCCCAAGTCAAACTTTCATCGATGACTTGAATCCTCACATAACCTGATATAAAACCAGATGAAAAACAGAAGTAAGATTTACAGGTAATAACATAACCACAGAGTTCTACCTGTTCTGTCGGCCATTTGGTGTGTTCATCTATTCCTCTGTTACTTGGAGTTCCCCAGGGGTTAATATGTTGTTTCTACAGCACCTTTTTTTTCCTTACATGGTAGTCTGTCTTGTCTTTGTGATGGGTCAGTAACTTGTCCAGAATGTTTTAAAGCCTTTTGCCCAGTGCCTGCTGGGAACTCGGATTCTGCTTTTACCTAGAATCAGTCATTATCACTCCACTGGCATGTTTTTAAAAACATGTACAGTCCTGCTAAATTTGAGAATTTTACAGTTATCTTTTCACCTGTTTTTACTATTTTATTATTGTTGTACTACTTTTGATGTATTTTAAAAGTCTAGCTGTTGTTTAAAGTGTCTTTACAACAACAATTTTTAACATGGAATGTTTAATATAAAGTGCCGTTGCAGTAAAATGTATACTGTCATAGTATCTACGGAGTCATTCACTCAGCAGCTATAGGATTTGTCTCTGAATGCCATAATGACCACAATTTGTCTCTCATGCTGTTAAGCTTAAGAGGTGTAGGTCTAATAAGATACAGTGTTCTGGAAATAATGTGGCACAGTGTACTATATTTGAATAATAACTCTATGTTAGGGTTATAGAAATAAAGTTTAGCTCTACTTATTTATTACTTACCTTTGGAGCAAAGTCCATTTCTTTCATTGTCACATTGATATGGATACAATAAATGTGACCTCCGATGAATTGTACAATCTCCATCTGAACCATTTTCCTGTTCCCAATCTCTGAATGTAGAGCAGCCTCCGTCCAGCTACTCCCAATCATCATGCAGGAGTCCAATCCAAAAGCCTGTATTTTTCCCTTCTTTAATCACTGTTTGGTTTTGTATTTTGTTACTGATGTTGACTAAGTCAGTGTAGTATTTTCTGCAGTACTGAAGAGCCTGACACCAGTTCTTCTGATGTTCAATCAGGGCGTACTTCTTATCTACAAAAACAAACATGTTGAAATTATTTTGTTGGGGGCATATCACAGTAAATGAGTAATTCATCATATTTTATGAGGATAACCAAAAAAAGATAACTTAATCTAAAAAAGCAAGTATGTGATGTGTCAGTTGCCTTCATTCAGAAGTTAGTGAATAAAAAAAAAAATCCCCCAAAACCCTAAAACCGACCAACCCAAGGAAGATGGGCTGGAGGCCTCAAAATCCAATTATTTTTATTTATTTATTTTTTATTATAACAAAATAGTCTGCACACCCATAGGTTTTGTTATTTTAACAAAAAGAAAAGTAAAGGTTGATATCACACAAAAAATGGCTGAAAGCAGACTTGTCACAGTAATTTAAAGGGCTGTTTTATGTCATTTTGATATTTTTTGTTTTATTAATGCAAGTTTTTGTTTTCAGCTACAAATGTGCACCATCAAATAAATTCTAATATGTTGAAACTTAACCTTTGTAGCACATGAAAGGTTTTCTTTCTGAACAACTAAAATGTTTCAACGTGTCATTTTCTATAGCTCCACATATTTGCTCCCTGTTTTGTACATTTACATCTTCTGGATTGAATATGACAGGAGCACCATCTGACCAAGTTGTAAATTTTTTTCCTGTTTTCTTAATCAGACCAAGCCAGACACCTGTGTCTTCAGGCCATAAATTGTATGTTATTTTGGCATCATCTTCATCATACAGAGTTACTAATGAGGAGTTTTTCTCGTCACATTCTTGCCGTAATGATTTGAAGTACATCTCGTCAGTAAGCTTACCAAAGACTCGTAGACGGTTTAATGCAAATGTAAAGTAAGGAAATCCTGTGAAATGAAAGACAAAACATTATTTATTATTCACTTACTTTACATTTAAAGGTTGGAAAACATAAGTATCAACTGTTGAAATTAAGAGTACTTGGTTAAAATAGCATACAGATTGTAACTACAGAACTACAGTATAATGTGTGTTTAATTATTGCATTTTAGTGCAGTAACTAAGAGGTAAGAGTGGAGGTAGATAATAGTGATATAAAAAATGGTAATATACAGTATACTGATAACAATACAGTACATACTGGCGCTGTCACACCAGCATGCATACATAGACTGTGTATATACAACACCCACAATATATCTGATGCCCTAAGGCTTTGAGAGAGAGCTGCATGCCAAGAAAGGGACCCTTACCTGAACACAGCACTAACAACACAAGGACCACTTTCATTGTCATGGCAACATTAAAAGCTGTTTTTTTGTGAAATCAGGAAAATACACACAGTGATTAGCATACTAGTCAAAGAGGGAAAGGAGTATACTGTCTTTGCCTTAATAACTTTTAGAAAAACAATTCAGTGTAATTCAGTGTAATTTTGTAGCAAATGACTTACATTATTTCTTTTAGCCGGTGAGTTTAAAAGGTGTCTTTTACCTGCTGTTGTCAGAGGCAGAGTTTTTCTCAGTTTGTCAAATTTGTTTCAGGGTTAAGATGTTTCACCTCTTATATCCTGTGTGAATGTGTGATTTACTGTAAGCTCAAGCCTTTTTTTGTACATGTGTACAAAGTAAAAACAGAGATGGCAACAGATTAATGATTAACTAATGGTAGTCAAGTACAGTGTGGCTGGATGACAGACAGACCATTGTCAGTGTGTTAGTCACTTAGTAACTGAGAAAAACATATTATTTTTCTCCTTTTAAATTTAAGTCCCACTCTACTCAAAAATATATTTTTCTTCTTGTTCCTACAGTTGGATGTTTAAGCTTCACTGTGCAGAATGATGTATGTGCAGAGTTTGCTAGAAGGCTGTTTTCACATTCATCTGTTGAAGGTGGAAAGTTTCTCTGTGCTCACTGAAAATCTGAGTTTAAGAGGTGTACCTACGAGCAGGGTTTGTGACATCAGAACAAGTTTGGAGGCTAATCGTGGTCCAGTATGCAACTTACGTAAGTGTAATGTGGAGAATGGACACTGAGAATGGACTTTTCAGTGAAGTAGAAGAGATCTTGTGTCCAGCAGTTCAACTTTTTTTAATGAAAAAATATTTTGCATATTCATAGATTCTGGATTTTTTAATGAGGGAGAAGAAGTAGAAGTAAATTAAATAATTTCTAACAATATAAATTAACTTAAAACCATATCAGACACAAATTATTTTTCAAGGCAGGATATTTTATATGTTTTAAAACATGTCTTGAGGGTGTTTTCATACTACACAAAACACACACAAACAGAAAAACTGAAGGGTACTACGATGACAATACTTTATGGTACATTGTGACAATAGAAAAAAGGGAAACCATACTAGTCTTTGTGTATTGCAATAGTTTCCATGATTACTGCTGATTGGCAAACCATTTTAATTAAAGGGATACCAAGTAAAGCTGCCCGTAACTATTACTTTATATTTCAGGTACACAAATGGACACAGACTCAAAAGATCAAGTAACATGTCACACATGGTAAAAATAAATGCAGCCAATTTGACTCTATGTCTCATGTTAACTTTGCACCCACCAGCTCTGTTTTAGAGATTCAGGTAAAGGAGGGCCTGTGCAAAACACATTATATCAGGACAAGCTGTGCAAGCCTCCTGAAGCTTTCCAAATAAACATGATTTCTATGTGAATCATTTCAAATGCCACCATTTCAAGGGAAATGGCAAAGAAGGGGGAGAGTCAAGCCTACCTACCTCCCTAAAGTGGTTGTTCCCCAGTCCCCATTTGATTTAATATATATATTTTGAAAACATAATTCTCAGTGTTGATTCAGTGGCATTTTTTTCAACATATAAACTGTGACTGCTGTAAAAATGTTGATTCAAAGTACATTTTTCAATTTCAGCTGTATAGCAACCTTTCTGACTATAACATAGTATTGATTTAACACCTTTTGCCATCTGGGATTAGCCGGGAATTTGCTGAAAGTAATGGATAAACATTTGAAATAATTAGTCAACAATAATAAATAAACGTTATATATATATATATATATATATATATATGTATATGTGAAGGAGCATTGTGTGCCCTTTAAAATATATTGAATAGTAATATTTCAAGTGCTCTATACTCCATTTGGGATGCTGTACATTTCCTTCAGATCACCAAAACTGCTTCTGTGCATGCAGACATGTATGCTCACTACTGCAAACAAGAGGGGTGACCTCATCATCATTCACATCTCAGTACTGTCATGCCCCATTGGTCACCTCCAGTGCTTTCATAACACTCTGTACATATAAATTACCATTTGTTGGTTTACTCAATCACTCACCGGCCATCTCAGACCTCTGTTGATGCTGAGTGTATGCAGGCCCTTCTACCTCATAACATATGATGTTGTAACAATGCTGGATGGATGGAATAAAACCCATACAAGAATAACACAACAGCTTTGAACCAAATTAGCTTAGAGTTTAACTTCAGTTTCAAATATTTAGGGCTGTAGTCTGCTGGTCGACTGGTCGATTAGTTGGTCGATATGCTCTTGTCCGACTAAATTGTCATTGGTTGAATAATCTCCATGTTATTTTCATAAGGAGAAAAGTTCTACATCAACAGCTTTCCAGTAGTAATCCATTATTTCCTGCGGCGGGAGGGACAGACTAACAAATTACCTGTGAAAACAGGGGTGTATTCAAAACACTCCTGTTGTTTTCACAACTTTGAACTTGCTCAACCTAATGGAGACTGCTGGGTCTAACTGTTCTGAATGTGCTGAACATTTACTGAATGGTAACGAATTAGGTAACGTAACCATGGAGTAACCCCAGACTCAGAGTATAGGTGTAGCCCTAGCCATCACTATTTCAGTGTCTTTTCAGTTCATGAAAGTTAATTGTAACATTTCAGTGGCCTAAAAAAGTCTTGGTCAGCGTTTGGTTGTACTAAAAGACCCTCTAATGAGTTGGATGTTCAGTTTTTCCGGTAAGTACATTTTGTTTTAATGGTTTTAAGCCTGTTTTTCGCTAGGGGAAATTAGCATTAGCATTATCACAGTTAACCATAGACTGTAAATGCACCGTGCTAAACAAGCTAGCAGCTAGCAGTTAGTGTTAGCATCCTCCCTACCCTCCCATCCAAATATGGTCATTCCTCATCACTTCTGGCTCCAAAAATCCAAGATGGCGACGGTCAAAATGCCGGACAACAAAACACACAACACGCAACTTAATCTGCATTGGAGTGAACCTAACAAAGTCCACATTGAGTGTATATTAATTGGGAAATTTACTGACATTTTAATTTGCTGTGTTTCCAATTGAGCAGATGTGCTTTGAAAATTTACCCATGCAGTGTGTAGAGAACACGGTAGACCCTGTATTATTAGACAAGATAAAAAACATGTTTGACTACAAATGGATCCATAGTTTTGTTGAACTCTGCAGCCCATTACAGTAGGAAACTAAATTTGGACTTGAACAATCGCTGGACTGTGACAAAAAGACTTAAAAATATAGATTCTGTAAATATAGGTATAATTTCCAATTCTGTATGAGCACACTTTGAGAAAGTTACAGAGGCTGGTAAAAAAAAATACTGTCCTCAGTTCTCTTTTATGACTTGCCAAGAAGAATAAGTAGGTTTTTATCATTATTTTATCTGTATTTGGACTTTTTACTCAAATTCCATATGCCTTTGCACAGCTTATCACACCATGTTGTAGCATACTTTAACTGTCACTGGGGATATTGAGCTGCATTTGTTTAGTAATCAAATTATGGCACGAGGGTTGGAGTCACCAGGAACATACTGTGGGCATCGACTGTATGAATAGCCCTGTGTATCGGGGATGATATACACATTCATTCAGAAATTTGTTTTCAGTGAATATTTACTTTTAGACTTGCTGTTTTGGCTTGCTGGGAGGATTTTTAAGGTCACAGTAGTGTCATTTCCTATCTTTATTTATATTAAACCCAAAACTTGATCATATCCAGACTTTCCTCTCACTTTTCAAGACCACTGGTCTATAAGTTGTCAGTGTAACTGAACTATTTCAATTATTATGTGTTTTATCTAATTATAAACTTAGGACGTAATCATACCCAAAAGCTAATTTCATAATCAAATTGTGAAAATATGACATTTAGTAGTCCCCTTCTTTCATGCCCTTTAGGTTTAGTTTAGTGAGTGCAATAGATTCTACACAGTATTCTACATAGTATGTTTCTACACAAGTAGAAACACTACTGTACATGCATTAACTGTTTTGGGACAAGCATCTGTACAATACTTTCTCAATCCTCTAAAAATCTAATTAAAGCTTAATTTAAAACACCTGCCAGTAATAAGAATAGCTGGACTCAATTATGTAAGTTTCCTGTACACTAGATATTGCATTCGTTGCTAAGTGATGCATATACAAATAATGAAGTGTACAGTACATTAAGTGTGATTTACAATACTATTAAGATTCTGGGCCAAAAAAAATGTCTTGGTAGATTTAAAACATGACCAAACTTTAAAACAATGTGTGTACATAAGGAGGGGTCAGAAATAGAGTTATACTTGTTCATCTGCGCACAGTCTCACATTTGAATTTCAAATAAGTAAACACTTTAAATTTGCAAATGTATCTGGCTCTCTCCCGTTCATAGCAAACAGTGACATTGATGGTGTTTGGGCTAGTCACATAAGGTCACTGATTGGTGTAAAGGGGAACAGGGTGTCATTAAAAACATATTATAAGGACAGACACTCCAGTCCTCAAGCCAGTGTTAAACATAGAGACGTATTACAACGATCTAAAGAATCTTAACACACATTTGATGTATTTAAGATCTGAGAATAAGCTCAAGTGGGGCAAAGTCATATGCAGGTCACAAGTATTGTGTAATAAGGTTTGTTCAAACGGATGGTTGAAAGAATGGGTATATACATCATTCAGATCCTTCAATTATACAAAATACTTGTATATTGTGTCTTAAAAGATCCCATTCAGATATGTTTTAAGACATAAGAAAACAATCTTTGAATAATACATTTTGTCTAATGCGGAGTTCAGTTACCTTGTTAAAACTATTAAAATGACATCCACTCCTCCTTCATTGAAAAATCCAGAATCTATGAATATGAAAAGAGATTTTAAAAAAAACAAAAAACGCATGTTAATTCAAGCTGTAAATGCACTCGGAACGCATTGTGATCGGATCAGCCAGACCACATGTGAAGGTGTTTGGGTTTGCATTGTGATTGGATCTCATCCAGGTGTAAATGCAATCCATACAGCATGACCACTTTCATAAGAAAAAAATCAGCCCAGTAAGATGAAGGTCAACTACCTCCACCTCTCCCTGTCAGCTAAAGCAAGCTCCGCAAAGTTTCAAGTAGTAGCAGTAGCTATAAGTCCTCCCTCACAAAATTGGTTTAGAAATCAATGACGTCCTTTAGTTTCCTCAATTTGGGATTCCTGGTATTTGTTGACAAGTCCACCAGCTCCGCCTAGCTAGTTTACATATTGAGATCCAATAACAATGCGGGCACAATTGAGAAGACAAGAACACATTTCATTACCAGGTGTAAATGCAAAGACCCATAAATCAGATGTCATTACAATGTATTCAGATACAGATCACATGTTAATACCAGGTGTAAATGGGGCCGAAGTTGCATACTGGACCACAATTTGCTCCACAAATCATGCTTATAAGTGCACATCTTAAACTCAGATTTAAGGTGAGCACAGAGAAATTTTCCACTTTCAGCAGATGAATTTGCCAACCGCCCTTTAGCGCCAATCTCTGCACATACATCATTCTGTATAGTGAAGGCCAAACATCCAAATGTAAGTAACAACATGCAAAACACATTTGACACATTGACACATCCTCCCCTCTCTGTCCTCTTGTTGACTTTAACATCAGTACTAGTCATCAGGCCACACAGAGACCAGAAGTACTGTATTCCCACAACTGAAACACTGTCTTGCTGACACCCAGTGTCATGATGAAGAGGACACATTACCTGAAGTCACATCAGTGCAATGTTAGCGCAGTAATCTACTGTAAATTATCCTCAAAAGACAGCCCACATCAATGATTCAAGCCCTATCCATTAACATTTAATTTCCTGGTACTCACTCAACATCCTCCCTGTGCCATCTCGTTTTATGATGCCTTAAATATTGAACAGCCTCAACATCATTATAACTGATATGATTGTTTTATTTAGTGTCATTCAGCCACAAATAAAGAGGAACAAAGAAAAAGTGACACAGTAGTTATGCATACAGCTCAGGTCTGAGTTTGTTCTGAGGCTTTCAGGCATTCATTTTTTGCCACCAACCCAATACAATGGAGATAAATGGAATTTTACTTGTGGTTTCTTTAAGTATTCAAAAATGACACTCAATAAGATATACCAAGACATTAAAGAAACAGTCCTAGTTATACTTACTTATACACAGAGTTTCAGAGGATGATATCTCTAGTTCTTACATAACATAAAACCAGAACTATTTGCATAAAACACCAACAGGGATAAGTGATAAATGTGTTTTGGGGATTGAAGTGAAATGCCCCTTACAAGATTTATCCAATTTGATACTTGTTGCAAGGTAAACTTTAACAAATCCATAACTCATTTCCAATCTTTGCAAATATTAGAATGTAAAAGTTTGTTTTCTCTTTTTGGAAACGGATAGGAGTGCATTTTCATGCAGCAGAGAAGGCTTGTGAAGGACACATTTCCAAGTCAGGTACTGCATCATTGCTTGACGCATACCATTCAAGCAATGCACTCAAGTGCATGCACGGCACTTAAGTCAAGGCCTGAATCAGGCTCTTTGTGAGTATTTATGTGTGTATGTGGCCGCAGATTGCATGTGTGTGCTTGAAGTGAGGTTGTAGTGCATTCATGCTCTCTTTCAGGGTCCAGTATATGTGTCAGTACACACACACATTCATGTGCCAACTCCCTTGTGGAGGTGTGAGGCGGCAGTGACCGAGACTACTGATGAAATAGTGGGGAAAGCTGATAGATAAAGGGAGATGTCAACTGGATTCAATTGCAGTTGAAGCCATTTTACCAACAGTGCTGTGAGACATTTAACCAGGCCTGTGTCTGGCTTTTAAGCTGCATGTGCGTTTTTGCAGTGTGTGTGTGTGTGTGTGTTTGTGTGTGTGAGTGAGAGAGGTGTCTGTGGCTCAGGAGGTAGAATGGTTCATCCCCTAACTGTAAATTGTAAAGTATTTTGTCTGTTACGGTAGGACAGCGGTATATAAGTGCAGTCCATTGGCAGTGGCTATAAACTGCTGATTGCCAGCCAGTCTCTTCTGGCACTAGAACAGCAGTTGAGCGTGGATTATTCCCCAGTGAAACTTCAAGTTCAAGTTTGTGTCATGTCATCAACTGTTTACTCAGTCTTTACTCATTCATCATCTTTGGTCATTTATCATATTCGTCTCTATCTCTCTTGTTGTCTGTTCCGTTTCTGCTCTCTGATATCTGATACAGTATCTAACCCAATCAATACAACCCTGTGACCTATCTCATAGCACCATCAATGACCCAAACTTTAAATTTTTAAATGGCCATTTCTCCTGCCTCCTTAAACTGACATTATGTTTATCTGAAGATACACATAAACATCTCTGCCAACCTAAACAGAGAAGGGTATTATAGGTGATGGTGGACCACAGAGACACACCCTTCAAATCTCAAACAGGTTGTTTGGTTCGTTCAATTCCTATTGGGAGGTGCGTCCCAAGCAGAGATGGAAAACATCCTGTTAAATACAAGTAAAAAAGCATAGACTGTCAGTGAAGATGGACGTAGCAAGGTGTGATGTCACCTATTGTTTTGCATTGGAGTCGGTTTGAAGACCGGAGTTGCCGCTTATGGTCAGGCCATCCTTTCTGTTTGGAGCAAGGACCTTTCAAATAAGGGAGTGCAGGGTGTTACCTTTCATGCTCTGGAGACAAGCCCTGCTACCTCGGACCAAAGTGAATGCAAGCTTACTGGGAACACTGAGATATGTACAGTACCAGTAAAAAGATTGGACACACTTTCTCATTCAGATGAATGGGAAAGTGCCTCCAAACTTTTGACATGGGACCCCTTCAGACTCTAAGACTTAGTCATTGAAGCCTAAAAAATTGATGCTCCATATATTTGACTTTTCCCTGGTATTTCTTTCCCTATTACATTTATTTGTGCCAAGACTTCAGCTGACCACAAGTTGTCAGGCAGTAACTATGTCTCTATGGAAACAGTGTACTTTTAACCAGGCAGGAAAGTCTAGAGGAGGAGGAGGAGAACAAAGTAGCGAAGAGGAGGGGAAGATGGCTTAAAGCTTATTCATGCTTCATGCAAAAAAAAGACATAATTTCAGAGAAAACGGCAGGCTGTGTTGGCCATCACATTTTGTATTTCACTTCACACCCGCTGCTTTCCTTATATCACAGTACTTACACACCATGAAGAGCTGCTTACAACTGCATTATCAAGCCATGACAAAATTGCTTTGATGCAAAATATCTGTTTTTAGGAGATCTCAAGTTTCTACGAGTTGATTTTCTTTGCCAAAAATGATGAATAAATGGAAACCATTGGCTGCCTGAAATGTAGGAAATCAATCTGAATATTCTTTTAAAAAACTATGAATTTTGAAGATGCACTTCATGAGTGTGCCTAGTTGTCACCTTGCTCCCTCAGCCCCTAAAGCGTTGATCTCACGAAGTTCCCCTGAGTTTTCAGTGTAATGGAAAGGCACTTAAAGTGGCAGTGGGATTTCTCGAAGGAAATGTGCCGTCAACAAGTGTCAGAGACAACAAGTGAGAGAAACGAAAGGTGGGCCAGGAGGAGGAGGGAGAAAAGGAGAAAAAGACAAAACCTAAGGATTAAGGAGAAGGAAGTCAGGTGGAGGCTTTAGATGTAAATGAAGAACAGGAGGAAGTGAAGAGGTAGAAATAGGGAATAGTAAGGGTAGGAAAGTAGTGACGGAAGGGATTAAGAATAAGAAAGAGATGAGAATAATGAGGAAAAAGGAAAAGATGAATTTTTTATGAGGATGAGGGACAAACAGGACAGCAGTGTTAGAAAGACGGAGGAAGGGTAGAGAAAGACAGACAGTAAGATGTGGAGGAGAAAGTGGAAAATACTGCAATTTGAGGAATAGTGCTTGACAACAGAGAGAACCACATGCATCAATTAACAACACTAATGCATTCAGTTTTTTATGAACCACATTGATCTTGGAAGTTTTTATTTAGCTTTTTTTTTCTGTGAGGCAAAACATATTCGCCTCCAGACTTTACTCTCATGCACTGCATTATATCAAAGGACAGGAGGATCTGGAAATTACCTGTTGCCTCCACAGTAATATAGACACAGATGCATATATTACATTTCACAGGAGAGTTATTTACATCAAGGTAATATACAGTAGTTTACACATTTCTCTTTCTGCCAAACAATGTTCCTTACCTGCATATTGCACAGGTGATAGATAGAACAAGACTGAACACGATTGCAAGAAACCCTTTTCCATCACTTAAAACCAATGATGAAGTAGAGGCAGTAAGAAAGCATTGTTGATCTATTCATTTTATAGTTCTTTTGAGCTAGTAAAATATATTTGGCTCACCTTTGGTAGCTCCTTAACAGGCATTAAAAGGAAGAAAATGAAATTGAGCAACACTGTTGAAACAGTGGAACTCTTACAGTATCTGCACACTATTTTGAGCCTCCAGGAGACAGTTTTTACTAAAGGAAATGAACTTCAAAATAATTACTGCTGAGAAAATACAACCCATCACTAGTCATTCATAAATGTATGACTCTTTTTGAGATATTTATTGCAACATAGTTATGTCTTTGGGGTTGCCGTGTCTCAGGAGGCAGAGCGGGTCGTCCACTAATCGGGAGATCAGTGGTTCAATCCCTGGCTCCTCCAGTCCGCATGTGTCCTTGGGCAAGATACTGAACCATCAATTGCTCCTGATGGCTGCGGTGTGTGAATGTGTTTGTGTATGTGAATGTGCATTAGATTAGATCCTGATGAGCAGGTTGGCACCTTGCATGGAAGTCTCTGCCATCAGTCTATGATGTGTATGTGAATGGATGAATGTTGACATGTACTGTAAAGTGCTTTGAGTGGTTGGAAGACTAGAAAGATGCTATATAAATGTAGTCCATTTACCATTTCATGCTGATGTTCCACTATTTGTTTTTTTTTAATGCACAGGCACAGAGGTAAACATAAATTGGGCACTTCATTTATGCCACACATCAAAGACTTCAAAAATTGTATCGATGGAGGTTGCTCATGAGTAAAAGACTGTCCTAGAGAGCAGATATTGCACTGCTGAGGGGTCCTCTGAAGGGTAACAACTACAGGTCTTGAAACTGAAGCCACTGAGGCTGATGTCACATGTAGTCAGGATTCTCCTCACTCTTTAAGTCCCTCACTGAAATACTCTGTCATTTTATTTCTGTTTTTTTTTTTTCTTTTCTATATATCTCACTCTTTCATTCTCTCTCTGCCACTGTTGTGTTTTTCTCTTCTCATCTCCTCGCTTTCAACCCATCTTCTTTTTCAGTGTCTGGCTTCATTCTTAGTCATTCCCAGTATGTCTCTGTCTCTCTGACTAACTTTTTGTCTTTCTTCCATATATATAGTCTCTCTACTTGTCAGTTTTCTGTAGAATGTCACATATAACCTTTTACCTCTCCTGTCTGCCTGTGTTTTTCCTCTTTCTTTGTTTTTTTCTTTTCCCATGCATGCAGACAGGAAATAAAAAATCGATTTATTAACATGAACAGGCAGGGAAATGTTTTCTCTGATCCATGTGCAAATTTACTGAAATTTCCTTAATCAGTAAATTTGCAAGTTTACTGAAATTTCCTGGTAGTAGTAATCAGTATAAGCCTAGACTGCCGGGGGACTTCCCATGATACACTGAGCTTCTCTCTCATCCTCCCCCTCCCCATCTGTACACATTCATGTCCCATTAATGCATGTTACTAACGTAGCTTCTTCCCCGGAGTTTTTGTGCTTTCTTGTCTCGCAGGTTTCTATGGATTGTGGTTGAGGACATATAGTCATATTTCTATTTTTATTATAGTTGTTATTGTTATTATTGTTGTTGCTATGCATCTCTGTATCTCTCACTCTCTCTCTCTCTCTCAACCTAGCCGGTCAAGGCAGATGGCCACCCACTTAGAGCCTGGTTCTGTTTGAGGATTCTTCCCATTAAAGGGGAGTTTTTCCTTGCCACTGTCGCCAAGTGCTTGCTCATGAGGGAATGTTGGGTCTATGTAAATTAGAAAGTATGGTCTTGACCTGCTCTATATCAAAAGTATCATAAGATAACTTTTGTTGTGATTTGGCGCTATATAAATAAAATTGACTTGACTTAAATTTGCTGATTTACAAAGACGGCACCTCATTATGTAATCAACTCTTGACTTGAGCTCAGCAGGTGCACCTCAGTGGTGGGATTTTATCTGAAATCCCCAAGTTCGGAAAAGAAATGATAATAGTGATCCTAACTCCAAAACATTTCCACAGCCTGCAGCTCCACCTAAGAATAAAATATGCTATAGACCAATATTTAAACAAAATTATATTATATTGTAATGCAATTAGAATCATTACATAGAGACTGCATGGAGAGATGGAGAGAGCAGGTGGAGGGTGTTCTGTATGTGGTATTGACACAGCCGATGTCTCACGAGAGTACTCAGGTAAATGCCAAATGCACACTGTAAACATCTTAGTGCCGTTGCTATCCTATGGTGATTTCACAGCACATTGAACACCACGTTCAAATTCAAGTGACTGAGCAAATAATCAAAACTCCGCACCCTCTGTTTGCTGCTACAAAATAGTCACATTGTTAATTTATTCATTCATTCTATTCTTTTTAAATTTATTTTGAGTGAACAAATGCAGTTCAGCTTTCTACATTTTTGCACCTCATTTTTACAACACTCACCCTACTAACACCTGCTCTGCAGTCTGAGATTTTTCCATGGAAACCTGGCTCCTGCAAATTGAGTGAACTTTAGTAAATCCAATGTAATTCATGATGAAACCTTGTTAAGAGAATGGTTAGGGGTTTGTGTGATTCACCTTTAAATGCATATACAGTAAGGAGGGAGGCAATTTCACTGCAATATCTGCCTTTTGCGCCTGTTTGACACACAAATTGTTAAGGGTAGAATGAATCACATATGCACCTGAAAACTGTCATAAAAGAGTTACATATACATCATAAATGTTGAATATCACTTGAAACAGTCATCGGTTGACCCTGGAATAAATGACTAGTGATTCAACTTGGGTAGGAGCCATTCTTCTCATCAGAGCTCTGCTTTCTCTTCTCTTCTTCATTGATTCATTCCTTGATCTTTCCAACCTTTAACTTTCCTTGACACAAATTCCTGTTGAGGGGGTCGGTTTGGCGAAATTAAATGAGATGCATGTGATTTTTAACTTTGTTTGATTCACCCTTGCTGAGATGGTCACAGTGAATGGTCGTGCTGAATAACTTGCGTATTGAACACAAATTGTCTCTGGCTGTGAAATCGATGACAGAGGACTTATTGGAGTAAGTGTTTGCATCAGCACTAAATAGATCATGTTTTTTTTCTTTTCTTTGTGTTACTCGGTTACACTTCTTGTCTAGTGCATTTTCTATCTGCCATCGGCTGTGTTTCTTCCTGCCCGACTGTCTATCTGCCTTCCTGGTTTTCTTTTAACCTCTCTTGCTCTTTTGTCTGTCTTCTTGTCTGTGTCTCTAGTTTTCAAAGCAAGGTAAAAAAAAAAAAAAATCAATGTTTCCTGTTGTGTTGCTGCCACTGTATATGTGTTCATGACCAGATTATACTTTTCTTAGTCAAAGCAATATTCTCCGCCTGCCTAGCTATAAGGTCAGGATCTACATTGAATGGCTCAGTAATCCTCTCTCAAAACGAATCTCTTGCTCTCTCTCAGTTTTTTCCCACTCTTGATGAATGCACCTCGCCCACTCTGACTTTATCATTCTGTTTTTATCAACATCTTTCTTCAGTCTTACCCTGTATTTCCACCTGCCTCTGTGTCTTCCCTCATTCTCTCAGCCTCGTTCTCTCTATGCTTATAATAATTCAGGTTCTTCTTCCATGCCTAGCTATTCATAAAGCGCCAGTGATCCAGGAAAAATGCTTCAGAGGCATTGTTGCTCTGGATGTTGAACAGTAGCGTTGTGCCTGTTCTGCCAGTCTGGGCTGTGTTTCCTTCTGCACAGTTGACTGGGCCAGATCTGTATTGGGCCCAGCTAATTTTGTATAAAAACAAATCTGTGAGCCTCTCTCTCTCTCTCTCTTTCTCTCCTCACCCTTTTCCCTCTTGTTAGCCATATCAGCTTTATAGGAAGTGAGACTAAACCAAAACAGTCAAGATGCAGGCTGTAAAAAACAATGAGCTCTGTAGAGATGAGGAGAGCTGGAGAGTTGGGTGATAATCAAATAAATTAACTCTCACATTACATGTTGTCAGTTGACCCATTGTTAACATAAAAGTGTTAACTAGTGCAGCACATTTCATATATCATATCATATCATGCACATTTCCAGGTCTTATTTATCTTATACTGACCCTTTATGCAGCCTCTCAATTCAGCCTCTGTCTGAAACAGGCTGTTTTAGCTCTTGTCTCTTTAAGGCCCCCCTCCTGATGAGCCCTCTCTGGTCTTAACTAGTCAGCTTCCAAGAGTTGTTGTTTTATTGGGACCACGTACAGTGTTAAACATAAATGTTAACATTTGATGTACTGCACCAGAGTTAGCTTAAAGTTAATTTTCATCTGCAGTCCCTTTAAAATTAAAACATATAACAGCACAATAACAAACAGTTGCCCCCTCACTTCTTTTTCTCATTCTTTACTCAAAATGTCAACTTCTCAAATACATCCGTACATGTTCGCGCTGACATCTGATCTGATATCATGTTTTGGAACTTTGACTATGTTTAACATAGACATCCAACATTATAACAGTATATAAATGACAAGAAAGCAGAAGAAGTATGTCATGTTCCCTTCAAGTGAAAAAAAAAACTTCTACTACACCCTACTAGCTAGTGCTAAAACTGAAAGACCATATTTATCAGGGTCTAACCACACAGATAATCATTATAATTGATCTTGTACCTGACAGGGTTACAGAAGTGGCATGAATATCCCAGATACTGTCAAGTGCTTAATTAAGCAACAATAAAGAATAACTCAGAATTAATGAACATTTGTGCAAACGTCAGAAAGGAAAAACAATATCCACATTCATCATGCTCCCTGTGAGCTTTACTTCATGTTTCACGCAATGTGGGTGCTTATCTGGAAACCAGAAATGACAAGTTTATTATGTTAATCTGCCTGCCAATACAGCTCCTCACAAAATTAGATTACTTCAAAGGATTTCAGATTGTGGTGAAAAATTCAGTTGGGTCTTACCAGATGGAACATTTTGAATTATTATTTTTAGATAAGATTTGGAAAACAACCTGTTCATTACAGTTTGTTAAGCAACCTTTCTAATTACTGATATTTCCATTATTGAGAAATCAGAGTCTGATCATGTTGTGTGGCCTGTACTCATGTTTCATGTTTCTTGCTGTGACAGATATATATATATATATAAGGTGTTTTAAGTGGCAAAATGAGCCTAAAATGTTAGATAATTTTAAAAATTGAAGTGTCATTTGTTGAAATGATTCCATACACAATATTATTGCTTCTTTTTCTTGGTTTGGCATTTCACCCCTTTTCTCCTCATTTTGGATGGCCTATTCCCCCTTCTCACACTCATTATTTTAAAGACTGAGGCTCTGCTCAACTCATGAGCAGACACAGGGAAAGAGATGACCGGCTGTGTTTGAAAGCGTTTTGTTAAAACCATTTTCATCCTTCCCCTGCAGTCCTGTTGGAGTCTGTGCATGGTTGGTGCTTAGTTGGCTCTGCTGACTCACAGGGAGGCAGAGACAAAAGTCCAGAGCCTCGCGGGGAGAACAAAGATGACCAAAGTCTGCCGGAAAACTTTGATGCATGTTCTTTCATGTTGAAACTCCAGAATCCTTTTGGAAGTGTTGGAAATAAGACGAGTGAGAATTTTATTTCAGTTGCATTCTTGCTCTCTTGTTCGCTCTCATTCTCTCTTTTGCCCTTTCTCACTCATATTGACTCAAATGTGGGAAAAAAAAGATGGAAGTTTTCTCCTTTCTTGATATCCTTCTCTCCCAGGATTCTCTCTGTTCTGCTGAGTCATTTACTGTTGTGCCACAGTCAGTGCTGTTTAGAAGCCACCGACAATGTAGCATGGCTGAATTCCTTGCTGGGGAAAACAAGCACCAACCGATTTTCCTTTCCTTTGAAAATTTAAAACCCAAATCTAATCTTGTCCCTCGCTATCAAATTAGCAATTAAAATTGCAAACAATAGTGTGGCTGGTTTCACTGTTCTCTGTGCCACCCTGGGGCGAACAGGCCTCGCATTTCCAAAGATTTTTAAATGTCACAGTGAAAGAAGTTGAAAAAGACCATTACCAGTGACATTTTATTTTGTATGTGTGTGTGGCATTAGAGAGCACAAACACACTTACACTGAGAATGAAGTGCATTTTCCCCAATTCAAATACAAGACCTTAGGTTGTATGAGATTAGTGCCTATTCATCGCTTGTTTTGTACTCCACTTTCTGTTTAGTGTAGTGTCTCCTTTTACCCTCAGTTTCACCCGCTGTGTTAGGCATTTTGTTTTATGAAAAATGCACCCTTCACTGCGTCCTTTACAAAAACAGAGACATAGAATTAGGATCACAGCTTCTTCTGCTAATGTGCATATGTGTGGATATGGATATTTTCGGGCGTTGGAGGTTTCTGTTGGATCATATTCCTAATATCTCTCTCGTTTGGAGCTGCAAAACTTGCCATCACACAACTTGTATTAAATCATGTTAATAATTAAATAATTCCTAGAACAGATGCCATTTTTAAGCCTCTACTTCTGAGTCAACATAGCCATAATGTTCTTTTCTGACCCTGCTCACACTGTTATAAACCTAAATGTGATTTGAGGAAGTGATACTATCCCACAGGCACTGGTAGGAATTATAGGGGCCCTTAACAAGATGTGACTCTGGGCACATTAAAAAACTCCATCAATCTCAGACTTTATGGGTCCCCTCCTCTGGAGCTCAGGGCTGCCTGACTCATTACCTCTACTCTACTCACTCCACTTCCTTTATGCATTGCCTTCAACCAACTGAAGCCCATTAGGTAACGTACTATACGGTATGACCTGTTGTCATTGGGGTACAGTTTTAAAGTGTTAGACGGTTAAATTCAAACATAAATTGAGATTTTTAACTCCAAACTGTTATATAACAATGTGTAAATCCTATCTGAATAATGTTACAGGTAGCGCTGGGGCAGTAAATTGAAACCATGTTACCAAATTTCTAGGCTTTGGAGAAAATAGATCCTGGGGGATCCTGAGGCATTCCCAAGCCAGATTGGATATCTAATTCCCTCCAGCGTGTTCTGGTTCTGATCCAAGGTCTCCTCCCTGTTAAACGTGCCAAGAATACCTCCACACCCAGGTGTCAGGAGGCGTCCTGATCAGATGCCTGCAACACCTCATCTTGCTCCTTTTAATACAAAGTAGCAGCATTTCTACTCTGAGGTCCTTCCAGATGTCTGAGCTTCTTACCCTGTCCCTTGGGGGTGAGTCCAGACACCACGAAGAAATATTATGACAAATCCACAATCTCATTCTTTTGGTCACTACCCAAAGCTGATGATTCAGGGTGAGGGATGGAAAGTGCTCAGCTCCCTCTTCTTACAACAGTATGGTTTTCAGATCACTACAATATGGCCTGAATCAATTTGCATGATGATCTTAAGCTTCATCTTGCTCTGCCTCAAGAACTATATCCCAAAATATTTGAACTTATCGCATTACATTCAACTGTATACCTGGTGCAGCCTTATTGAATTTGGCAGAATGTCCTTCCCTGCGGCTTCCTAAACTCCTCCAACACCAAAGATTTTGCTTCAGTGATCACATAGTGTGAAGCTCTTCAGGCCTGCCCATACTGTTCTACTGATATACTTTTTGTTGAATACAGCTTAAAGGAAAAGTTGGACATTTTGGGAAAAATATATATTTACTCTCTTGCCAAGAGGTAGATGAGAAGAGCAATACTTTTATTGCGAGTGGTATTTCCCCTAAAAGAGAATAAGCATAATTCCTGAACTTAAATTTTCCTTTAGCCCACAGATTCAAATTCATGCATTTTTAGTCACAAGGGCCATGCAGTACCCTGCATTTGATCATAAACTCTAGCCAGAAACTAGATTTAGAGTTTTCACATCACTACAGCTTTGTATTTACATCTCAACACAACAGTGACCAGCTGTTGGTGATACCGCTATAGGTAGACTTATAGAGCGCAGTCATGATCCTCTGTCAATCATAGCGAGGATTTACGGTATATCCAGTAATAAGCCCAGTGACCCAGAGAAAGATATGTCAAACCGCAGTAATAAACCTGTAAACCACCAATCATAGGAAGAAAAAAACAACAGCAATACTGGGTTGCATCAGCTGTGAATCAACTTATGGATTTAAAGCAGGAGGCCAAGAGCTACGATGCAGGGTATAAATTCTGCAAATGAAAATGGACAACATGGGGGTGGATATGAATGGTTGGGCTGGTGTGCGTGTGTGTGTGTGTGTGTGTGTGTGTGTGTGTGTGTGTGTGTGTGTGTGTGTGTGTGTGTGTGTGTGTGTGTGTGTGAGAAGCTGTGAATAAGGAAAAGGAGGATCCTTGGATGACATCGGGACTGCTACGAGTCATCAGTTCCCGATACTGCTATTCATGAATCACTTTAACAAATGGCTAAGAGTGTGTGCATGTGTGTATATGAATGTGTCTGCATGAACGTATATCTGTTGGCAAAGGAAAAGCAAAACAGGATCCTACATTGAAGTTTACAGATTATAGGCATAGCTACAGTATATGTCAACACCCTTGAGTTATGGATTGGCTTTCTCTATCTGCCCGCTCATCTGACTGATCTGTCTGTCAAAAATAAAATATCTGATGAAAACTCACAGATTCTGACAGAATTTAGTGAGTCTGGGAGTGTCGCTTTCTAAATTTAAATATTGCAGACATACAGTAACTAGTCTGATTTTGACAAAGCATGCAACGATGATGCATCGTGGTTTCCACCCTTTAAAACTGTATACTTCTTATACTTATACTATATACTTATACTTTATGATGTCTGGTATAAACGGCGCATTAAAGTTGAATAAAGATGATCTGTTATTTTATTAAATTTGTTTTTTATATCGCCATCACACACAGATTCTGTGTATGGCATGGATGTGACTTAAATTAATTCACTACCTGTCTTGATTTTGATTAGTTCCACTTAAAAAAAAGGAAATCACTGTGGAGAAGAAAGCAGCTTCCTGATAGATACAAGTGAAATAAGAGAATAAGAAGAGGAGGATCCTTCCTGTCCTGGAGAATACCAATTAAGACTGGGCTTAATTTGTGGTGAATCTCCAAACAATGTTAACTTGTTCCTTTGTTGGAATAATTAGGTGGCTCTTTGTAAGTTTGACCCCCAAACATGTCTGAACCCTGTAAAGGTCACTGCCAAGTCTTTTTAATACAGGTCCAAAGAAATCCCTGATGACTCCTTAATTGCCATATTACCAATGAAAAGACTGGCAGCTGAGCTGACATTATGCCTTTAATCACTACATCATGTCAGCTCTTCAGAGACTTTTCAAAATTTTCTCTTTTTTTAAAATTTCTTGAAACAGTGTGCAGCTCATTTGACCCACCCTTGGGTATATCAGTCTTTGGATGTTGTGTAGGTTTAAGTGGATGGATGGATGGAGGATAAATCAATGCAAATATGGAGGCAGATGGAAAGATGTGTGAATTACAGGAGCACTGGAAAGAGAAGTGCTTAAGCTGTTATGTGAGAGACATAAGATGTTTCTATCTCTCTCAAGTGCCTTTTGGCTCTCAACCATCATATGGTGCATGATGTCTTCAATATGTGTTCGGAATTTAGATATATATCAAAAATAATAGCAATGCTCAAATGCTGAGGTGTAAATTTTAAAAGAGCAACATTCTTTTTTGTGTTTTGTTTTGCTTTCTACCATCATTTCAGCTGCACAGTACAATGGATAATTTTTATATGATTGTCTTTATTAGGTTGTGCTTTACTGAGTTATACCTTAGTAGAGGGGTAACAACAGCCTAGAGCTTATAGAAGCAGGCTTGCAATCAGAAAGTTGTTGGTTTAAATCCCCAGAGTGACTTTGTAAAAACTGGGTGAGTTAAGTAAATGAGCTCTCCCTTTTTCTCAGCAGCTATTAGAGACACTCTTGAGAAAAAAAAAACACTCTAAACTGTTCCAATTCAGCTGGTTAGTGTTTAACAACAAAAATGTATTTTATGAATGAGTAAAAAAAAATGACTTTATTTATCTTAATTTTCTGCCCAGATGCAGGCTTTACTGTGAAACTGCCAAAAAAGACTCCAGTCAGTTTTGAGAAATCAGATTCAGAAAAGTCACAGCGTAACATACACACACACACACACACAAACACACACACACACACACACAAACTGGGTCTGTATGCTGAGGCAGAGATAACCTTCTGCAGTGCCTTTAGTCACAATGAAAAAACTGCATCTAATTGGAATTCTTTAGAAACCGTTTCTCAACCTGAATACTACTTTGTGATTATTTTTAAGTAAAGTTCTAATGGAGGGGAATACCAACATTTAAGACTAGTGCAGACTTTACCATGTTTTAAAAAGACCACACAGGTTATTTCTTGGCATGGCATGTGGGCATTTGGAGTAGTTAGTTTTAAGGATAATTCAAGTGACATTTTACAGATGATTGACTTACACTAAAACTAAGAGTATACTGTGTATAGAGCACAAAGACAGGAAGATGATAGCATGGTTTGGATAGTGTGCGTTTCTGTGACATATTTAATGTATCAACATCAAATTTCAGCAACCGACTGACTGTATGTTTATCTTTGAAGTGAATATCATGACAGAGTAGAAGGTACTCATTGTGCTATGTGACAGTAGCCAACTAATGTTTAGTTGTTGTGAGCTGTTTTGTATTTGGTACTGTAGGTGGGCGTTGTTTTGCCCTAACCAATCAGTAGTGACTGACGTGTACTGGTGTATTTGTCCTATTATTTTCACCTGACAGCTGGCTACAGTAGTGGTTGCTGGGAACAGTTAACTTGACACAAGAATATGTTAGGAATTATTATTTCTCTATGTCGACTCACAGCAACATGATCTCACCCACGCTTGATGCCATTTTTATTCAAAATGCAAAATAGAAAGATGATGTCCACATACTTAATCCAGCCCACAAAGCTCTGATTGGCTCAGTTGGTTTTCTAACAGAGGAAACAGCTGCCAGTGTGCATGACATCGGACCTGTTTGAATCACTTAAAAAAATGTGGAGGGCTATTCCAACATCTGGACACAGGCTACCTTGAGTTAATGGATGTTACTGTGCATCAGGAAAATTATAGTTTTCCCTACAAGATCCACACCTGGCAACTAAAGCAGGATTATCCTTTTAATGGTTATGCTTAAGCAACTGAAAGCACTTGTTTAAGATTAAGGAAACCAGAAACCAGGATCTTTCCCTCACCCTGAACCTAGCTCCAGTCACTGGTCTCCAGTATGAAAGTCATGTGTTTTGGACACCCAATCATCAACCTTGACTTCTGTGCAGCGTAAGGATGTTACACTACCTGGATTGAGAAAACCATTGCCAGTGAACGTAATCTAGACTGCAATTTGCCTGAAAACATATCTGGCAAACATAATTAGTTCTTTGGAAAGCAATATGGTTGCCTGGATACACCTATAGGTTGGACACAGGCATGAAAGCATGCAACCTACACACTCTTACAAAGAAAGCCAACACACACACACACACACTGATACATTTAAACCACAGCATCTAAAGCTGTCTTCTCTGCCTCCGAACACACCAGGAAATGTTTTTCTTCTCTGAGGCGGCCTAAGTGGAGTGGTCCACTGAAGCCAACCCTCAGTAATTAACTGTCACAACGCTTCAAAACTAACAAATGGACTTTGTGTCAAGGAGGGCCCATTAATTTACTGGCCTGCACTCGTCGATCCAGAGCCTATTATCTCCATTATGGCAGGCTTTCATGTCTGGGCATCCTCTCCTGCTAACCCTCGATTTCTCTCTCACTTTGCACAGATTCCCAGGAACTTGCAGAGAGGGCTTGTGGACAAAGTGTATTTTCATCATGTATGGCACACATGTGCAAACACACAACTTGCATCAAGAGTACTGCATGAACCCACACAGATGATTCTGGACACGAGGACACACTCTATCTCTCATAACTGCTTAAGTAAATCACAGAGGCCTGACTCGTATAATAATGTAATAAGCAGTGATGCCGGGTCCAGAAATATGCACGGACCAATACACTTCACATGAACTCACACAAATTATCAAATTCTCATTCTCACATTCCTTTACTCCCAGACACGCACTCCACACAGTGCTGTTTCCCTTCCGGTCAAACATATTTAAAAACTCATACTGCACTTCCACATTGGCATGACAACCTGAGGGAAGAAATCTTCCATATGTGACACTAATAAGTGCTGCTCGGAAGGAATGGAGAGCCATTTCACCATGAGGCATAAATAACTAAATAACACGCAGAGTATGGGATCCATGTGATTTGCGATACAGCTCACATTTATTGCTCTTCAAAGGTAACGTATTACCAGTGTTCTGCAGAGAGGGAGAGAAACTGAGAGACTGTACTTTAGTGGCAATAAGATCGGGTGGGTCTTTCCTACTGAGACCAATGCATTTTTGATGCTCTTCAATGCATTATCAGTGGCTCACTGTGCTCTCAGGCTTTGGAAGCGTTTTCAGCTCATCTGAAGTGATTTCAGCTGCCAATTGCAGCTTTAAAAAGGCAATACTGCACCTAGACTCCATTTTAAAGGGGTGTTTCGCTCAAATTACATGCATAATGTCACTTAACCCCAGTGGTATCTGGCCATGCAGATGGTTTTGGTTTTATTTGCACAGGTTTTGATATATCCATGTTAGTGCCAGGAGGTGGAGGGTTATGTTACCTTCAGGTTCGAGCTCTAAATATATTGACCTTATGAGTTTTTTTTGGTTTATTAGCATTAGCTGACAGGATGGAGGCTGTCTTAGACTTAGTGTGTGACAATCATCATTACCAGCTCTAACAGCAGATGTAATGGGAGTGATCGTAGTTAATAATTCATAATTTGCATCTCAACAGAGAGCCAAACTTCTGCTGCATTCTACTGCATTGGTGGTGATCGTTTTTGGTTTCCAGGTAAATTCAAATCAATTGTAAATCCATATTTTAGATTCAGAATCCAGATTTCAAATTATTACCATTTACTATTTTTAAGTTCAACTGGGGGGCAAAAATAAGACTAGATGGAGCTATGAAGTAAATTTAATATGTGCTGCATTTTGAGCAAAATTAACATTCCATATTTAGTGTGGAATTTCTCTCTTATACTTGAACAGAACTAGTTGGTGCAACTTGTTGTGTGACCGCGTCAGAAGACAAAAGTGGATATAGTAGTACCAAATGACTACACCCAAAGGTGGAGTGAGAAGGGGATACGGAAATCATTTAAATATGGGGATGCACATTTTGCAGCCAGTCTCTCCTGAAAGGAAATCACTGTGTTATATTCATTCAAGAAAATGGAAATCGTTGTATAAAAACTGACAAAAGCTTTAGAGACAAGACCAAACCCTGCTTACTTTCTCACCGCCTCACACCTGGCCAATTGCTGCACAAAGTATGTGTGAATTTCGGTTTCTGAAAGACAGAAATTGTGGGAGGAATCTGACATTGGGAAAAGTGTGGGAGAGGGGGATTTCAGACAAGTACTCCAGCATACTGGCCGCATCAAGGTAGCTTACTTATCTAGCAGCCGCATGTGCATTTTTATGTGTGTGTGTGTGTGTGTGTGTGTGTGTGTGTGTTTTAAAGGCTGTTCTTTCTCGCTTAAATAACAGTTCCATGATTGGCTGTGCGTGGGAGGAGAAGGGCATCTCAGGAATTATACCGACTAGGCAGAAGCGTTGTTGCACAATGTTGTGTGTGTTCCTGCATACATTATACATCTGTGAGTATGCGTTAGTGCGAGTCCCTCAGTCAAAGTGAGTCTGGGTTTGAACTGTGATGCAGATCACTCCGACTGCCCTTTTAGAGTACTGCCCCTCAGGCCAGGAGGCTACGGCGAAATCTGCTTTGATGTGTGTCGAGTTTTCCTATTTGCACAAACACACACAGGCATATAGACACAGGATGATGTGGGTTTCACACACTATGTACACACGTCTGCAATATGAAAATGTCATAGCACTTAATAAATACTAAAACAAGATGAAACTCTCCAAACTGAACTGAATCACTAAGAAACCTGAAATGTACTTTGCCTGGTCGACATACTTTGGATCATTTGCCTCTTCATCTTGCTACTAAAAAAATCACCTTCCTCCCAAATTCACAGGGTTATTATTATCATTATTATTACTGCAATATTTATTTAATTAGCATTTATTTGTTTATTCACAACTAAAGATATTGAGAGGATTGAAATATAAATGTTGAAAAAAGAGCAACTTAATGTGTTTATTTTGTTTTCATAGCAAAACTATTCATAGTAATTATTTTCAGTATTAAGGAAAAATGTGTGTACGTGAATAAATAGATTTTACTATCTGCATGCTGTATTGTATGTGTTGTGATATTAATGTGATTTTTTCAGTGTGCTGATTCTTAATGGAAATAGAGGTTATTTGGAAAGTAAAGAGTTCAGTCAACAAGACATTTTTTCTTTTCAGTTTCAGTCTTAATTTCAGGTTGGCTTTGCAATGTTCTGGCCTAAGAGATTGTAGTGGTGCAATCACTGTTCATGTTAAATATAGAAATGACAGCGTTCTGTGCTGTCTGCGTTCATCTCTCCGTCGCTGCCTTTGTGACTCTCTGTCAGTGTTTCAGAAAGTTAAGACAGAGTTAAGGAAGATGAAAATACCTGAAGCTCTTCTCCCGTTCTATTTTACAGAGAGATTATAACAGTAAAAGCAATATTCTGTCTGCATAGCTGTCAGGTTTGGATCTATGTTGGATGACTTGGCGCTGGGGATGTGACAAGGATACCAGGTAATCCTCTTTGAATATGAATTCTTCCACCGACTGCATCTCTCTCTCTCTCTCTCTGTTTCTTGAGTGATTCTTTAAAGTGGGTCTTGCACTCTGAGGAGTGATCACATCTCTCCTCTCCTCCCCCACCTCTCTCTCTCTCTCTGTTCGCTCTCTGTTCTGCCTCACTTTCTCCCTCTCCCTGTCTCTTTGTCTCTGTCCTGTTCATCTATCCACAGGTTCATCAGAGGATAGTAGGGAGCGCGTGCTAAGGGATGGAAGTTAGAGAGGGAATAGAGAGGAGAACAGAGGAAGCAGAGGAAGAGGTGGTGAGAAAACGACAGATGGAGCAGAGAAATAACTGTATGTAAGGAAGTATAAGAATAAAGATCATGCTAATTATATGTCACCTTTAGCCTCCTATGGCAGCTCTTACTGTAGCTTCTGTGCTTTCATTTGCAAGAAGGAGTGACTTCATCATTTATGTGCCAATGTGTTAATGTGACTGAAATGTGCCACACTTTGTGTCTTTGTATGTGTTATTCTGGAGATTTAAAACACAGATAACTTCTATTTTATTCAAGAAAACAGTGCAAAATAAGAACACAAAGGCCAGGGAGTAAACCTGCACTCAGGAACTGTCCCCATAAAACAGGGACATATTCTCACACTAGTGTATCTGTGTGTGCGTTTCCATGAGAAATGATGCCTAACAAACATTGCTACTTCCTCCCTCGTGCCCATTGTTCTTTATCTGCTTCATTAGTTGTTGTTTTTTTTTTTGTTTTTTTTTACATGGCGACAAAACTAGTTGCTCCCATGCTTGAGGAATCAGCAGCAGCTACAGCAGCTATGGTGAGAGCCTGGGGGTTATGTTGACGAGAGAGGTGGTTAAGGATCAAATGTTATTGCCACTTTCTTTCTTCTTCTCCCACCCCCTCTATCTGTGCTTTTTTTCTCTCTTTCAGGCTTCCCTGCTGAGAGAGAATTTTTTGGCTCTGTCTGTTCCTGCTCTCACCTCTCTCTCTGCCTTTTGTTCTCAGTTTACAATGTGTCTCTCTCTCTGCCTCTCCTCCTCTCCCCCTCTCGCTTTCGAGCTTTCGACTTCTCTCTAACCCCCCGAACCTGAAACTGCTCCTCTCTGGTTTCTCTTCTCTCTTCTTCCTCCTCCTGTGTCACACAATCAGAGATTCTCTCTCACTGTCTGCCAGGCAGAGAGCCAGAATACCAATAGACCAATAGACCAGAGCCCTCTGTCTCCCCATTATCCAGACCCCGTCTTCCTGTCTGCAACACACACGCACACACACACACTGCAAGCACACTCATAGACATATATGACTTTACATGAATTCATGCATGAAGGCTGAAAGACGCACACGCACATCTGTATCCAGAGAGTTGCAAAAGCAGACACAGTCTTATAGAAACTGCTGCAGGAACACACGCATTCACACTGGTGCAGGGGCACACTTAAAGCCAGATATTACATAATAGATACATACATAGATATATTATACTGATAGACACTTGATAGATATAGGCATGAAGACGCTTAAATACTGAACACACACATACATACACATATAGACTCCCAACACACACACACACACACACACACACACACGCACTGAGCTTCTAGCCCTTCTAATCAATTTGCACTTTAAAGAGAGTTCCACCTTTCCCTTTGGTGTCTTCAAGCCCCAAGCTCCTCTTTTACTGGTCCCTCACTAGTCTCTCTCTCCATCCTTCTCCTTTTGTTACAACAGTCATTTCTCTCTCCCTCTGAGAGTATCTCCCTCTTTCCCCTGCTGCAACCACTCTTTCTTTATTGCTCCCTCTGTCTCCTTCTCATTCTGGCAGTGTTTCTTTGCTCTCTTTTATCACTATTAGAGCCGCATTTCTACATTGGAATTAATGGGTTACGGTGGAGCGACAGAGGCTTGACACGCACATTCTCAAAAATGTAATTGAGGCTATGGTGGCTCCGGATCTACACCATGTGGAGACTGTGGAACTGTCTTTTGTTTTCTCCATCAAGTTTCTGATATCAGTGGTTGATAGCGAAGGCCACTCGGACCTCGCTGAGGACAGGCTCAGTAATCGTCTTTTTTAGTAACACATTTAGCAAAGCCATCTCTAAGCTCTCCACTCCATCTCTAAGCAATCACTCTCACAGTGAATTGAAGAGCGTATTAATGATTGCGCAGCAATAATCTTTATTCAGTGGCAAGACAAAACAGACTTACCTGTTGTTACTCTATATTAAAAGGTGAATAAAAAATCCAGCCGCATATAATTAAGACATGATTCAGCCTGATAAACCTGATAAGCCTGATAAAACGCTGAATTACAAATCAATTCCTATAATTCCACTTAAAGTGGAGAGAAAGACTGATAGAAAGACAGGATGGAAATATGAAGGAGAGCATAATGGTTGGAGGACGAAAACAGTGATGAGCATGGTGTGGCAAGAAAAATGACAAATTCAAATTCAGTCATTAAACCCTCTCCTACACAACTCTCCAAATATCACAAATATATCAATGATCAGGGCCGGACTGGGACTTAAAAAATAGCCCTGGACTTTTACCATTAGGCAAGGTAGGCAACTGCCTGGGGCCCCCAACTAAAAGGGCCCCAAACAGATTTTTTATGATGTTTAGATATGAAAAATAATAAATTATGTTACTATTCTAACTCATTGTACCCTGAAATAACTTACAAAAGGCCCCCAAAGCACTTAAAAAATATGCAACTGTATACTACTTATTTACTGTGTACATCTACTTCAGAGGAAACAATGTACCACTATATTTACCTACAATAACATAACCTACATATAAGAGAAATGTTATGTTGCAGATTCAGATTTTACTCACAAAATATAACAATTCAAAGATAAATAATAGTTTTACTTCACAAATAAAAAGTTTTGAATACTTCCTCTACCACTGCCAATACCAACATTCCCAGTTAGAGAAAGAGTGAAAAGTAAAGCAAGACAGTGTTTGCCTGGCCCCCAAAATCACTAAATCCAAAAACAAGCGGCACACTTGCTCTTGTTTTTGTATAATGGGCTGTTTGAGCGGCCCACATAGTGCTCAAGCGGCCCAGCGACCGGCCCACTGGGATTTTTCCCAGTGCTCCCGTTGGCCAGTCTGACTCTGTCAATGACTGTGTGTTTGTATGTGTATGCAGAGATAAAAGCGTGACAAAAACAACTTTGAGTGCTTCACGCTAGTCACGATAAAAAGTATTTTACCAGCATGAACTTCAGAGCTTCATCATCAAAACACTAAGCAGCCACCTCTGGCAGCATGCTCGCTAACATTTTCTGCTTACTGTGAAGAAATGATGTATTATGTATGGTATATGTAATGTATGTTGTTATTTTTATGATACTGCTTTGTTTGTGGTTGTTTCACTGAGAGATGTGGAATGCATGGGGCTATCTATCTATCATTACTTATGATGTGTAACCAAGCAAGTAAGCTCGCAGGGTGGTTGGCTCATGTGTGGGAGTGCATAGTGATTATATATTGTAGTTGTGAGGCTGAGTGTTTGCCTGTGTGAGAATAGTAGTTTGGTGAGTGTGTATGTGTGGGTGTGGGACAGGACAGCTGACCATTCTGCACACTGGCGAGACAGACAACCACGATGTAGATCCAAGAAAAATCTCCCGACCCAATCATATCAACTCACCCGTCTTCCTCCAGATTTGTTTTCACAAATTGCTTCTACTGCTCCATTTAACTCTTGATTAGCCTTTCTCCAGCACTTTTCCTTCAGGGCCATTGTAGTGCCGATGGGATATTGAAAAGGCACGATGGTCCTGATCTGTAGTTACTTTTAACTGTAGTGAGTTATTAAGAATATTCTACTGAATTTCAGGGAAAAGGGAATGTCATGCAAAACTTACGCTAAGCAATAGCATATCTATGATCATATGTTTAATGAATAGCCATTTAACTGTCCCATAAATCATATTTAGATTCTGGAGAATGTGAGAGAGCAGCAGTAATGTTAAATTCTGATTGTCAGGGCCTGAAGCCCTGTTGGTTTTCATTCCAGTCATCTTGTCAGCAAACCACTTTCACCCAGGAAAGAGGAGCAGAGTTTTTCTATCTACAACACTGACACAGACAGGACTCAGTACATGCTCTCTGGCTAATCCTTTTTATTCATTCTTCTGATTCAAGCAGTAATTTGTGACAGGGGGCAAAGAAGCAGTTAGAGAGAATTACTTCCAGAACTTTTGTATTGATACTTTTGATCTTTTACTCTTCTTGTCCACTAATCTCCTCACATCCACTTTATCTCTCTTTTATACCGTAGGTTTGGTTTACTTGGTTTGAACCAAAGGAAAAAAATATACATTGTCGGATTTTAGTTCTTCTCTGTTATGTCTTCACACTGACTTATCACAAACCAACTTAGAGGAGTAAACAGGAAGTCATACAGGCAACTCATTCATTGGGCAGGTTATGTTTTTGTCACACACGCTTCCATTTGTACCTCCCCATTTTTATCTCTTCTTTCTCCTCCCTTCATTACCTTTCTTCCATCCGTACACTGTTCCTCCCTTTTCCACTCAAAATATCCATCAAGTCAAGCCTCTGACTTTCATATCTGCCATTTCCCTCCCTCAAAGGTTAAGTTTAGTGGCTCATCCTGTGGTTCTTGCTCTGTTTTTACTTTCAAAAATATCTAATCCATCCCGCCAATGTCTCTCTAACTCTGTCCCCCCCAATGGCTGCGGGGCTCTGTTAGCATTTTGTTGAGGTGCACCCATTAAATGTCACCTAGCTGGAGACGGAGAGAAAGGGAGGGACAAGTTGGTGAGTTCATTTTCTTACTTCACTGTGTGTCTGCGAATGTGTACAGATTCAATACTCCTCTCTGACTCTCAGAGTTTGACTCCTTTGACAGATAAACATGCGATACAAATAACACACACACACACATACACGCTCAAAAATCCCCTATCCTTCAAATCAGCGTATACCAAATGTTATGTTTTGAATTGATTTCCTGCTCCATTGCTATTCTGCATCTGTCTGTTTGTAGTTACGCTCATGTTTTAATGGATTGTTTATAAAGTTAAGGTTAACATGAGAGTTGATGTGTCCAGACAGATGGTGCGGAGCTAATGGAGAGAAACTGACCTTTCAGCTAATGGAATTACAAACAGTCCTCTGATCTGTCTACTACTGCCATGTGTGAGGGTGTGTATGTCAGATACAGAGACAGGCAGGAGTATGTTAAGCTTACGGTGTGTATACTTGTGTCTTGTGTTTAAGTATAGCCATGACTGACAACATGCTGACTTTGTGGTAGAACGTGACTGCTGAGAACACATGAAACAAGTGTGTGTGTGTGTGTGTGTGTGTGTGTTTGTGTGTGTGTGTGTGTGTGCGTGTGTGTGTGTGTGTGTGTGTGTGTGTGAGTGTTCGTGCACACTCACTGGGCTTTACACCAGTGTGTGTTAGTAAAATGATTATTAAAATATAAAATGAAAATTTAGCAAACTAAGATAATAATGGCTGGTCAAGGAGTGGATGTAGTACTGTAAATGGAAGATCTTCACACGGGTGTATCAGTATGTGTTTGTGGGTTGGTGTGAACAAGTCATAGTTGACTTAGCAAGCAAAAGAAAAATAAAAAGAAAGGAAAGAAGCATTTCTTCCATTTTGCACCCACTACTTTCTTTTCCTGCACAAAAAAGACAAAAAAAATTATAATTTGTGTTCACACTGAAAAAGAGCATTCTGAAAATACATTCAATGGTGAAAAAAGCCTGAATCACATATACACATCTGTCTCCAGGAAGTCATTCATTCAAAAATCAATCACCACAAACCTCTGTTATCTTAAATTGAACTAGGAACGCATACGTGCTGTGATAATGGAATTTGTTTCTACAGTGATTTGCTAGGTTTTGTTTGGACCTTTCATTGTCATACTACAGCATGGTAATGACCCGAAGGCATCCTTGCATTGAACACTGTGGGGCCCCAGCAGTAGCCATTATAGAAGTCTCCCATCATGCATTTGTCTTGCCGTAAAATTTTAGTGTTTTTCATTGCTCTCAGCCCCTCTACATCTCACATCATCTCTGTGTTATTCTCCATTCTATCTTCCTTCCATCGCTCCCTCTATTTCCTGTTCCTTCCTATCATGCCATCTTTATTTCTCTGCATTGCAGCAACCACCAATAACATTTAGGGATCCATTTTACCAGTTCAACAATAAAGACCAGCGCTAGTGCTTATCCAAACACATCTCCTCACCACTTCTGCTCATATTGGTACATTGTGCTATGTGCAAAAGGGTTGAATGAAGCAGAATATAAATGTGATCTTGTAGTGATTAAACCTTTCTTTTCAGCTACGAGTAAAATACCTATATTTTAAACGGCTGTTTTAATCTCTGTCTTGGATGAGGAAATTGGCTCAACAATCAGAAAGTCCAGATTGGCTTTAAAAAAAAAAAAAAAAACATTGATGTCCAGGAGTTTTAGAGTGGCAACACAAGTGTTGCAAAGGCAAATAATTTCAGTTTTCAAGTTAAATTTATGGGTAGTGATACACTAAAATGGTAAATCTTTCAGACATTTTACAGAAAGGGGTTTGCAATTTTGTACAAATTGTAAGAAAAAACATTAAAAAGTAATAGGTTGTTTCTTAAAAACCCTATAATGAGTGAGCATCTATCAAAAATTTCGGTAACACTTTATTTTATGGATCCCTTACATTCCTACTAATTTCCAGGATGTTTTTTTTTAATTTTTTAAAAATAAGAATTTCCTAAAAGTAGCTGCTGTGAAACTGTTAATTCTTTGGACATTTTTCTTTTTAAAAAGGGGATATGTATATGGTAAATGTGCTCATTATGGAGTTTTTAGGAAAGAATGTAATATGCTAATATTAAGTTTGACTCACAAAACTACACACTGAAAACTAAGTATTTTCTGCCAGTAAAGGAACTGAAAGAAAGAATATATGAAAGAAATAAAGAATTTTTGCCAATTAACAACTACATATAAACTCAAATATAATGAGTGGGTACTTAAAACCTTTTTTTTTTTTTTTTTACCAAATTGCACTACCATCTCTGTAACACGTCCTAAAAAATTCACTGTTAAATACCTGAAAATTACTAATTGAGGAGGCACTCATATGAACAGATTTGTTTTTAAGATGCAAGTATGAGTAATTTAAGAACATGTATGACATTCATCTTTTTTTTTCTTGTACGAACAAAATTTTACAAATTGTCCAGATCTGTCATATGTGTCATGAAAACATCATCTCTGCCTTTCTTCACAGGGGAGAAACACTTGTTTGATTTACAATTATAATGCCCTAATCTGAATTAATTTGGAGTTTAAATATGATACCAAAATAAACAAAAAATAAATATATAACTGAAACAAACTTAATGCAAAATTAATATTCTGTTTACGATATTATCATCATCATGGATGTCAATTTACTGAAAGGACTTTTAGGTTTTATGTTTTTTATTAGGATTTTTTGGCGCCACAACTTCTACATGTCAGTAGTTGCTAGGAAACTTCTCTCACTCCAACAGCTGCCTCTGTGTGTCTCTGCAGGTCTCTGTCCAGTATCATGCTGTGTTACAGCTGACAGTGTAACATCACCAACTATAGGCTTGAATATTCTTTCGTCTAATATCTCAGTGACTGTCACGTCCCTTGACTGCCTCCCATCACGAACCACTTTGCTTTAGAAAGATGTTTTTTAGCATCTAACTTCATGTCAAAGCATTCCCTTTATTTCTGTCAGTGCAGAGCTGCTCTGGTGACACAGCAGCTGGATTCATATTTTCTAATTCTTTAGGTTCTCTACTACTGACACTCCTATGTTTTTTTTCTACTGATTTCTGAAAGCAGGACTTCAAGCTGTGCAGTGTTTATACTCATGAACAGGTGGCATTCATCAGGTTGAAATGAGCGATTCGTTACAAGTTCAGGCAGTTAAGAGAGTTCTTGCATGAGACCTAATGTTGCATCAATTAATATTTGGTTATTTTTATATGCAACAATGCCAAGAGACGTATATTCACAGTAAGCCAGGTAATAGAGTTCTTTCATTATGTCTTATTGTCCTTACCGGTTTGATCAACCTGCAATTGTGGATTTTCTACTCTTCCTAAAGTCAAAATGGGGTTGGTAAAGGGTTGATGTCCCATTTTTTTGCTGTGAAATCCTCCGGGAGAAGTAGAATTCCATCAGCATGTCGCAGAAGTGTCAGACAGAAAGGTGACAGAAAAGATCTTTCCTTTGGTGTATGTTCAAGACTATGACAAAAGAAAATGCTCTTTGTTTCACAGCAAAGGAAGCAACAAACTCTTTCAGCTGTTGCAAAAAATATTGTTTAAAAAATGGTGTCCTTGATGAAGTCTTAAATTGGCGTTCACTGGATTGATTTATCATATTAATTATTTTTTCTCTAAATTACAAACAAGTGCATCAGATCACCATGGCTGCCATCCGTAGCGCGAACAAGGAGATCATTTACATAAGAAATTGTTTCTACATCAGCCACAAGCTTCTGTAATTTTCAGATAACTGGGACTAATCATCTCAAGTGTGGCGTTATTTGACATTGTTGTATCCTGCATGACATGTGTGATGTTACAGCCATGATTGATGCATGGCTGCTAAACAAAACTATACAATGACATCTGGACAGATGAGTATAAATTATGGATTCAACAAATCTTCTCCACCACCTGTTGTAATCTAATGTGTAGAGCCACATGAAAAAGCAGACAAAATTATCAGCTTTGCGTCTTAATTGTTTTCATGCTCCATGTCAAGAACAGTCTATGTGTTTGTGTTGCACTTACTTTTGAAAGAAAGGTTAGGAGAGACGTGATGCAAGTAGTGGTGTTTCAAAAAGGAAGCAGGTCTGTCATTTCACTGTTGAAATAAAATGGTCACACACCATTTGCTTTACTATATAAGACCACCGGGGTCATGAGGAACTTGAATGAAAAGAGAGTTTTACTCCACTAGAAAGACTGTAAATTTAACCCACCACTGAATTTGGTTAAAATTTTGATTCTGTGACTCAACCTATCCTAATGTATGGCTGTGGAATTTACTGAACTGTGTAAACATGAGACCAAAAGACATATGAGGGTCTTCAAGTTAAATTTACAAAAGAAATCATCCTCAAGGTGCGCAAAAATTGCTAGTAAACAGTTTTAAGCTGTGTTCGGAAGGAATGCAAATCAATTTTTTGTCACGCAGCACGATTTCATACAAAGGCACAAATTTGCCCCAGGTGATGCGAACTGACACGAATTCACGTCCACGCGAGTTGAAAATGTTTCAACTCGGCCAAAAAGTTTGCGTGTATACTGGGTCTTTTATGAATGTACTTCATGAACGCACGGAGACGAGAGGGGAAAGGGGAGAGAGAAATAACAGAAAGAACTAGAGTTCCTGGTGAGGTCTGAGTTGAGTCAGAGGCTGAACTGAACACAAACACACAGAAACACTTCCACAGACCCGGTCAGTGCTTTCTGTTGCTAGCTAGCTTAAAGCTAATGTACAGTAATGTATTTTGGCTGCATGGGGCGAATAAACACGCATGGTCCAGTTGTCAAACTTGCGCGAGTAACATGAGGTGAAAATTCGCTTCATATTCTGTCTGAGCACAGCTTAATGATGGTAAGAGGAAAACATGGCTGTCCAGAGAACAGAGAGTTTGCAACAGTGTAAATTGTTAAATTCTTGGAAATAGGAAACAGAAACAAAACAAATGTGTGCAGATTTCTCATCTGCCATCAGTTTAGAGAAATAGCTGTCTAATTGTAATCCTGTAAACCGCAGGCACGGTATGTGTGTGTGTGTGTATTCGTAGTGTGTATGAGTATCATCTGTATGTAAATTTTATGTATATATGCATTTATGTATGCTTTCCATTCCATTTAATACTGTCATTAATTATTTATCATCGGATTAATCAACGTTGGGTTTGTCACCTTGTCACCTTGCTGCTTCTTTGTCTTTACATTGTGTCATGAACTTTTGCAACAATTGCTATCAACTGTTAGCATAAAAAGTGTGTTTGAATTTGAGAGAAGCAATGTGCAAAAGAGAGTGAAAAAGAGAGCGAGAGAGACTTTACAAGCCATCGTCTTTCTCATACAGGAATGCAAGCATGTTCATCCTATGTTACCATAGCAACAGCAGTGGCAGGAGAATGAACGAATGAACGGGCAGGCACGCGGACAGGAAAGAGAGAAGGGGGAAAAAAGAGGGAGGGAGTACTGAGGAAGTGGGAATGGAGAGATGAAAGATGAAATCACATAAAGAGAGAAGATGGGGAAAGTAAACATGAATTGAAGCGATTGAAGGGGGAGGAGGGAAGGGAGCAAGGAAGAGGAGATGAATTAGAGGAGAAAATAATGGTGGGACGCTAGGAGTCAGGGTGAGGATGGGAGAGGGGGAGGGGAGGGTAAAGGTAGAGGGAGATGTGGATGACAAAATGGCAAGAAAAAGAGTGACATCAAAAAGAGGCGGAGGCAGCACGCGTAAGAAACCTGTGTGAGAAGGTTGCATGCAATGTTGCCTGGTGCGTCATTGTTCTCAACTTTCTTCATTAACTTCAAATACAGCTCTGCTCCAGCAGTGACATCCAGAGGTTAACTGATTTAACCGACCTCCTCTCCCTGCGTCACACCCACTGTTTTTCTAACGCACCTGTCTTCTTTACTGCAATTACTTTAATTTTTCCCTACATGAATATCAGTGTTGGAATATAATTACGTGCTGATATTTTTAAACTAATCAATTAAAAAAAAAATCACACTGAGTAACTTTCACACACACTTATTTGCCTTTAGACATGTGCCTCTATTATTCATCAAATATTCAGTGTTTTTTCTTCTTCTGTAACTTCATTAAGTGCACCGACACCCTACATGAACTCTTCTATTTGCTTTATGAATACTATAAATGTCAAAATGTGAATGTAATTCAACATGTTATTATCTTGTACTGTATCTCTAAGAATAAGACTGGTGATATTCTATATTTTTGTTAATGTTGACACATCCCATTAAAATACCAAAACCAACAAAGAATTTGTCCTACTGTGTAATCAAAGCCTGATATACCTTATTCCTCTATGCCATAGACCTTCACTATTGTCCAAAAACTATCAAATTTCATTTATATACTGTTAAAACGTCCGATGTTAAAAAAGCCTCAGCTTGCTCTGAACGCTCCGCTTGAAAAAGTTACCTCTACTTCCCCATTGAAATGACATCAGATTATTCGTGCATGCCCACAAACAACCGTCTGTCCATAGCCTTTGTTGCTAAGGTTGTTGCTAAGGTTATTCCACAGTTTGTTCATATTGTCCACTCTGTCTATATATTTCGGATCGGATTCGGGGCTTGAACATGTATGGATGTATTTGAGAAGTTGACATTTTGAGTAAAGAAGTGAAATCCAACTGCTGTTGTTTGTTTACATAGCCTCTGGAGCCTGTGGATGTCTGCCAAGGGATAGCTTCCAGGAGCTAACCAATCAGAACAGAGTGGGCTCATCGGAAGGGGGGCCTTAAAGAGACAGGAGCGAAAACGCCTGTTTCAGACAGAGGCAGAACTGAGGCGCTGCATAAAAGGGCCTGTATAAGATAAATAAGGAGTTTTTTAACCATTAATCATGCAGAGATATACCTGTTGGGCCCTGGAATGTAAATATAGACCTGGAAATGTGCATGATACGTCCCCTTAAAAACAATTTCAGTGGTTGACATGTTACTTCATCATGATGAACATGGGCACTGTAGTTTATTTTGAGTCAATCCCACACAGTCCAAACTCCATAAATACTCACTAGAACACCAAACATGAATATGTCCACAGCTGACAGTAGTCCCCTACAAATACGTTATTTACTCCTGTTTGAGTAATGTTTGCTAAAAACTACAGTATCCAGCTGTCTTGGGAAGTTACTGATCCTTCATTTAAAAATAAAACTGTTAAATCCTCTGTACATAGGGACAAATGGGCTTGGGGCAGAGTGCCACACAGAGGGTAGGGTAATCATTGTTTTACAATTAAAAATATAGAATAATGACAGCCATATCCTTTAACTTGCAGTATAAACATCCCGGTTGCTATCAATATATATTCATACGTGAGGGACGACTTTCATCATCTTGTCTTTTTTTTTCCCCTTGTCCACGATAATCCCTCCTAGTTTCCCCTCTACCTCTCCTTCTGTCCATGTGTACAAATGGCACTGTGTTATTAATACACACATCCTGGAAGGCAATGGAATAATCAGACAACTGGCACAGAAAGGATAGGGCAGGACAGGAGAGAAGAGTGGAAGGAAGGGGCAAAATGACAAAGGAGGAACTAGGAAAAGAGAGACAAGAATGAGTGAACGTCAGATGGGAAAGTGGAAATAAAGGGGGTCTAAGAATGAAAGACTGTGAGAGAAGAGATAGTGGAGAGGGGCAAAAGGAAGGTGGCAAGAAATAGAGAGAGAGTAGAGGAATGGAGAGTGTGAAAATAGATAATTGGAGCGAGGATAGGACAGGATGAGCGAGGCTGACAGAAAGCGAAAAGTGTCAAAGCCGAGAGGAGTGTGGTGGAACGGAGGGGATATGACAGCGGAGTCTTTCATGATGGCTGTAGAGCAGAAATGGGTATTCAGATCACTCTGCTGCCAATTTACATGCCTGTATGCCACCTACAGGCTGTAAGGAGGGGAAGAGAGGAGGAGAGAAGAGGAGAGTTGGGAGAAGAGATGAGAAGATGTAAGGGATGCAAGGACAGTAGAGCGGGAGTAGAAGGAAAACTGACGAGAAACAGTTAATCTCCTACACACTAATAAATAAAGGTTGGATGATTGGGTACCCAAAGCACAAGACTTTGACACAGGAGACTGGAGTTTACGTCATTCATCTCGGTTAAGTTTAAGCTCCCAAAACACTTGGCTAAGGTGAAGGAAACATTGTGGTTCTGGTACAGTATTGAAAAGGTCAATGCAACCTGTCTTGAGCATCAAGTCAGCCTTTACTTTTTCAAGATTTAACCAAGACCATAATCTTTCCCTTACATCAACCAAGTGCTTTGAGTTGCTGGAACTCACCATAAAGGTGTTAATTATGCTTTATCTGCTGATATAAGAGCAGAAATTTTGGGGGAGAAACATAAATATGTTGGCAATGAACAGTTTACAGATACATTCAGTATAAAGTTTTTTTGATTTTTTGTTTTTATAAAAATACATGTCCTTACATTATATGTATGAACATTTTTAGGAGCAACAAGCCTTCTAAATTAAAATGACAAAATACACTTTGTAATTTCCCTGCAGAATGAAACTTATGATTAAAATAAACCAATGTTTATTGCTGGTAGGAAACGGGAAGAAAACAGCAGTCTCCTATATCCAACTTTTTGTTAACCCATCCAACCAACCTGACATCCTCCCTCTGTGGCTCCAACAGTGTCACACTACAATACTTCCATTTTTTTTTTGCTCTGGATGGACACAAATCATAATTCCTACTGCTGCTAGAGGGCTTTGACACTTGGAAAGAAAATGTCATTATTGGACATTTGCTGAAATTACTTTTCTGCTTGGCTGTTGTTTTTCTTGGTAGGAAAGTTTCTTTAAGAGACAGGACTGTGAGGAGAGGAGAGGAGAGAAAAAAAAGAAATTTGGATAAATAAGCAAAGACAAAAATTACAAGAGAAACAGCCAAAAAGCTCAGCAGTTAACTGAGGAAGAAATATAATGTGGTTAATGTGAACCCAAAACTAAAAACCTCCTCTCTGCCTCAAAGTCTAATCAAAACCAGGGTGATGACCACACGCAGCGCTGCTTTCCTCTGATGAACCTCCCTGCCAAGCCCTAACACTGGTTCAACATACTGTACTCAATATAGTCATCACAAATGAGACGCCAGCAAGGCAAAAAAAAAAAGCAGCGTATCTCTTATTTTAGAGTCTTTTCTTATGTAATTGTCAACATCTGCGCGTAACAATGTAATTTTACACTTTGTCCCTTGAAGTGTGGCGTGTGGCAGAGAAATAATGTTAAGGGTTTGATAATTTGATGAAGTGCTCTCTCATTCTCTCTATCGCTCGCTCAGTCTGCTTTGCATTTGTCCTCTCTCTCTGTCTCAATCACATAACATGACTATCTCTGTGTGCTTGCCGCCTGTGTCTCCTCTGCCGTTACCCTCTGGCTCCCTCTCATTTTGACAAACTAGGGCATGAAAATAAGCCTCCACAGTGCCAGGAGAATGCTAAATACAGGGCCTCTTTTCTTTGGCTGTGTCTCTTTAATCAACTTCCTCTTATCTCTGCCTTGCATCCCTTGTTTCTCTCTTTTCAGAATGTAATGGAGGAGAAATCTGTACACCGCCAACGTCTTCTCCTCTCTACACCTCTTCCTCCTCCTCCTCCACCTCCATCCTCGCTCGCTTGTTCACTCGTCCATATGTTTCTCACTCTCTCCTTCAATTTCTGTCATTCTTCTTGCCACCTTGCTTATTCATTGCTTCTCTATATCTTTTTCAGTCTCATTTCCCTCATTCTTTTCTTGCTTGCTTTCTTGCCACTCGCCTATCTCATGCTTGCCTCTCTGTTTTTCTTCTTGTCAGTGTCTCACCCCTCCCCTCCGGTTTGTGCTCCTCTCCCTTTATATACTTCTTCCTCTTCCATCTATCTCTTCTCTTTGCCTCTGAAGTTGTTCTCTCATTAAGAGTAATAAAGTGTACTAGTCACCAGGCAGTATAGTAAAAGCTGCACAAGCATTAGCCAACTCCTCACAGAAAATAGCACAGATTTAGAGGAAGGGTCTGGTCACACCATAACAGTGAAATTTCATTCTGAATATCAGGTAATTTCAATGAAATCACTGCAATCAGTGAATTCGCTCAAGGGCCAAACCTGTGCTGAGCCATTCTATAACTTTGTGACTCCATGCTGTTGGCCAATTGCAACCCATCTTGAGAGTGGTGACCTATGAGAGGAGAAAACTGGAAAGTGCAAGAACTATTACAGTAACTGCTTCAAAAAAAAAAGAGATGGGGCATAGTTTGCAGTCATGAGACAGGTGCAGATTGTACAAATATGTTCTTACTTACCATCCAGTTAGCAATTAAGGGTGCAAGTGGTCACTATGTGTACGTACATGCACTGTTACTTCTATAACTTTTTACAGGACTCAAATAACTGCACAAGAGACTGAACAGCTCTGAAAATAGGTCACTTGATAGCTGGCAATCATTAAATCCATAGGTAACAGAACTATGTGGCCTCTTTTGCCCCTTTATATCCTCTTTCTTTCCCATTTACTGCTCCTCCCTTCCATCTTTTTTCCTTCCTTTCCTCTATGTTATACTCTAACTTTATTGCATCAGTCTTTTGTTCCCACATATTAGCTTCCTGTGTTTCCACAGTGATATTAACGCATCATTGTACAATTTATGAAACTCTTGGCTCTCTCACATCTTAAGAAGACAGAGACATTGACTACAGTTTATTTTTAGATGTATACATTCCTATTTGAAACAGTTCATGTAACCTTTCTCCTCTAATTATCAATCGAGACACTCTAAACAGCTGTTTTTTTCTGTTCCTGTCGTCTCTAAGTCTATTGCTAAGAAAGCTGTGTAAATATTTTTGATAAATATCATCTTTTCACTTGTTTGCTCTGCTTGGAGTAGGATCTCCTCTCATTATTTGATATGTACTCATATTGTTGAATTACCTTGTAGTTATTTTTGTTTTCTGATAAATGATTTGTCTAATTGTACTTTTGTACTTGTATTAGTAATTTAGTACCCCCTCGAAAATGAGATGGTGTGTGTGTGTGTGTGTGTGTGTGTGTGTGTGTGTGTGTGTGTGTGTGGTATTTATGTATTGGCTAATAAATCTCTGTTGAATGGATGCAGGCCAGACTCCTGTCAACTCCAGCATGCCTGCTAAGCATCAATTAAGTTTGCTTTAGACTGCAGGACCATTTTCTCTGCTGTTATTTCTGTATTCTCAACCTCTGTCTGAGTCTTAGTGGTTTCTACTGTTTTTTTACTTTGCTTTTCTTTTATGCATCACTTCTTAGCTTCCTCTCTGTCTTTCTTTTCTCCCTCTTTCATTTCTGTTCTTTTTTCTGTAAACATCAATGTTGACCCTTCTCTCTCCCTCATGCACTCTCTCATTGATTTGACCCGTGTGTTCTCTCAGGACTTTAAACATCACGGACAAAACTTTTAACTTTTAACTTCTAACTTTAAACTCAATTGTTGGTGTGCTCAAAGCAGACCAACTACACAGTTGTGTAATAGTGAACATTAGAAACATTTGCATGAATTAAGAATTTAGGTGGTGTCTTCTGATCATAGCACCCTTCAAGCAGGTTCTTGCATGTATAGTTGTGCAAATCTCATGGTAACAGATTAGAACATCAGCATTTATACAAGGGGGCTTTCCACTGATACTGAGGGAGTGAACATGAGTTTAAACAGATGTGTTGTGCTTAAAAGTGAGTAAAACTTTAGTAGTGCCCAGAATCCTTGCAACAGTTTGTGTTACAAGACAACTTTTTTTCAACCTCTCTTTAGCTGTCAGTCATTATTTATGACAGTGGAGGTCAAGTTGCAGGTTTGACTAATGATGCTCATAAACACCGATTTCTTTGCGAGCTCTTGTCACCATTGAAGAAGATAATTAAAGCTTTCAAGTGCAGTGAAGCGCAGTATGACTTGCTGTCAATCACTGGATTTTGTCTGATGTATTGAAGATGCCGGATGATGGGATCACTCAAATGCCCATGATTTACCTGTCAGTTTGTGTGACTTCATGTTTACAAATTGTTGGTTTATAGCAAGTCGACGTGAACTCAAAATTGAATAAAACTAAAAACGAAGCAATGGATTTAATCAAGGTGTGAAAATTCACCAAATTTCTCAGGTTTACTTGTATTTGGAGGTTGCAGAGCATCATGTCTGTCACTATGTGTTTACTGTTACGTGTTGTGTACTTGGTGTTGGCCCTGGTGTGGGCTGATTGGTATATGACATCTATTATTAATGGATTTTTTTTTTTTTGTTATTCACTTTCAGATATTTTTTCCCTCTTTTCATTTCCTTCATTTTTTGTAATCCCCCCTCCTTCAGTCAGTGAAGTCTCCTCTTTTTTTATTCTGAACCCTTTTTTACCGCCTGAGTAGAGCTAATATTGGCTCATTTACAGGATCTCCTGCAGCGTGGCTGTCTGAACTGGCCATTACAATAAAATCAGCAAAAAGAGAAGAAAGTTAAGGCTGATAGCATAATAATCTGCAGATACTCTTTTTCATTTCTCCCTCCCTGTTGGTCATGCTCAGATATCTTTTTTACTGTCTTTTACTTCTCTTTTTTCCTCTGTTTTTGTTTTGTTTCTGCCTATTACTATCACATTTCTTCCACCCTCATCTCTCTTTGTAATAAAAGGGCAATTACTCCCTGAAAGGGGTTAAATTCATGTCTTCACACTCTCACTCAGCCCTCTCATATGGTGTAAAATATGAGTAAATAACATGATCAACATTTATCATCTGTAGCTCTATTAGTCCTGGATGATCAGAGTAAGGTTGGTTATTTTTGGCAATATAGTATGCTGTTCTGAAGACATTTGACAGTTATGAAAGCTTGATTCTAGAGCTTTCTGTATGTCTTCTGCTAGTTTGTGACTGTGCAAGACAGTGTTCATTCATTTTCTTTCTCAAAGATTTAATTTGCTTCTCATTGTTGTTGCCATATGGGTGTACCTCACAGTTGTGCCATTCACTGGAGAATGTATACCTCAGTTTTCCTGTTCTCATTGCCCCAAGTGACCCTGCTTCCTTGCATAATTTGCATCCCAATTTTTTTTTATTTTTAACTATAAGGAATGGGTGAAAGTCTTGGTGAAATATTCAAATTGATTTCTATTCCAGCAGTTAGGTAAGTTCTCATTTGATGCTCCTACACTGCTCCTCTCTCCTGTCCAAGCTGCTCTGCTCCTCTCTCAACACCTGCCCTGTTCTGCTCAACTCTGCATTTAAATGAGGAGAATTGATGAAGGAAAAGGAAAACCTTAATATTAAGTGAAAGCACTGATGGCATGACATGATGATGACAAATCTGAGAACAGATTGAAAATGCATCAAGAGAGTATAAACTTGAACTAGCTTGGCCATTCGGTTTGGTACTTTTACATCAAGAAATTAAATCATGATTGGATTACCTAGTGAACATATTATAAAAGATACAAATGATTTTGGCACATGTGTCTGGCTAAGCTAGATCAGTAGTGATGTCTGACGTGCCTTTTGAAGAAGTTTGTAAGCTTTCTCCTTTTTGCTTCACTCATTTCTTTCTCCTGTCCAGGCTGCTCTGCTCCTCTCTCCTCTGTTCTGAAAATACACACTTTTAACCCAAACCATGGTCTTTCTCTAATCCTAACCAACCAGGTGGCGCTAGTGCCTCTTGGCATCCAAGCAGAGACTGGCGAACCACCTTTGCAGGAAGCGCATGTGCGGTAGCCCCACATTTTTTTTGTTTTGTTTTGGGGTTTTTTTTTACAAGTCTGGTCCACCCCATCTCTGTGTGCTGTGGAGGCATACCTATCAAAAAGTAATAAAAGTTTGGATGATATGGCCATTTAATTTGGTCTAACTTTAGCAATTATGGGCTCCTTGTATTTTTTTTTCCTCCAGAGGCGTAGCTCAGCCGAAGAGGGCAAATGGGCTGTTGCTCGGGCAACTTTAGCCCAGCTTTGTGCACGTCCTTGAAAGAACCGGCCAGTTACATGTCAGGTCGAGCCCTCTCTTTCTTGCTTCCACTTCTGTCTTCTCCTCCCTCTTTCCTTCCGTCCCTCTGCTGTACTTAACCACTCTGTGTCCGTCTCCGCTGTGTTATCCTTATCATAATGGAGGGATTAAATAATGTATTAAGCTGAGCTATATTGCAGATGTCCAAGGGATGTCACGGAGTGGCTTAAACATTGCCTCTATGAATGAATGTTTTAAAAAGGGTAAAGGATCTCTAAAATCCTAGAGGCACCCTGCCAGTTTGGGAGCACGGATAAGTCCAGAGGGCAGGAGACAATTAAACCTGAGGATTTGATCCCTGTAGCTGACGTACCAAGGTAGATGGGGAACTGAAGAGACGAAGAAAGACTAAGCGGACTGAGAGAAAAGACAAAATAGCAGACATCTGGGAAGGCAGAGAAGGACACAGATTGACAGACTCAACAGGTTTCCTTGACACCTGGCTTTACTGTAAAATGCATCACATACCCAGAGGTGATTTAGCTAGATTATATTTAAACCTGGGATTAAAGTACATCTCCGCTATACACACTGCTGAGTTCTCTGACTGAGCACAAGTGTCACTTCCTCTAACTCAAACTTGCGTTGTGACTAACTGAATAAGATATGTAAGAGTTCAGATTTGTTTGAGTAATGTAGCCTCAGATCTTCAATGCATCTTATGTACATGTAAATCTTTATTGTACGTGTTTTTGTGTGCAGTTGCAATTAAGTCAATACAGCTGTAAAGTGTTTAAATACCGTAAAACAGACATAAAAAAGACAGACGAGGTTGAAACAGTAGCAGACAGACTAAATGTGAAGAAGAGGGTAAAAAGGGTCATCTTCTCTTTCTGTCCTCATGTCTCTTGATGCTCATTGAGGAAATAAAACATAGATAAACTGAGAAAATTATCCCTGTGGCACGGACGAGAAAAGACAGCGTGTGTTTACACCGTCACAAATTGTTTTCGTACAACAGAACAGCTTGTTTTGCATTGCGTCTCTGCTTAATCAGTAATTGTATCAGAATATAATAAGAGTCAAGAGACCTAACCTGCACTTCAGTTAGTTAATGCTACAGTCAAAAATACACAGAAGGGATGATGTTAATTTTTAACATGGGTTCAAGTCATTGCTAAAAACTTAATAAGGCTTTAATCATTACATATTTTGTGTTTTTTATAATGATTGAATTATAATGATAATTTTACCATTTAAAAACCTAGATGAGATTTCTAACATGCTGGTTATGACAAAATAATCAGAAGTTATGCTTAAATTTCTGCAAAATAAGCTCAATATTTATTTTCATATTCATGATCAGAAAAAGTGTTGTGTTGAGTCTTTCCCATTATTCAGCTTTAGGAATTATTACCTCACATAAGTTTAGAAATAACTGAAATATTGCATGCATGTGTTTGATGTGAATTAGTTCAAGGTGAATTTAGCCTCTATAGACAAATTTACCAAGCAATGTTATGTTAAATCATGTCCCTGCTGTTTTCTATTGAAACAATCTGCACCTCTCCTGTACTGACATGAATGCATTCCTTTAACTTCAGTTTCAAATGTGGCATTAAATTGCCCTTTTTAGTTCTGGAGTGGTATAAATGTCTCATGGGAATTTATGTTAATATTTGATATGTTAATATTTGTTTTGCTGTCAGTGAATGAATAATGCAGAGAACTGAACTGAGGATTGGCACACACTGGTGTTTTCATTGCTGGATTCGTAATGATTGTTCTCTAAAGGCTTTTATTTCTCCCTATGTGGCCTTTGGTTTTTTGGGGGCTCTGTATAGCCATTAATACTGCTGTTAGCTTCATCACTTATCCAAAAGCACATATGCGCGCACACTTTTATGCAATCCAGCAAACACGGGGTGCACACACTAAACACAGGCAAACATTATTTTTATGGAAATAATATGTTTATTCCTAATATCACAGCACCATTCTCTCTCTCTCTCTTGGCTCTAAACACAAAAGCATCTCATCAAAACTCTGAAGACCATTTTTTCGCATAACATAGAACACACACAATGGACTGGCAGGTTTTCAGTCTACATATGAATGTTACAGCTACATATTCTACTGGGCAGATCAAAGCGCGCAGCAAACAATCTGAGCTTGATTGTAATTCTGTGATAATTTCCATAATCAAAATGATAATAACACACTGCTAATTCTGTATACTTTGGCCTTTATGCTGCAATTAACAATAACAATTGTGATTATCATAATCACATTTGAAAATGCACTGGCCTCAATATTTCACATTTATGCACCTTAAAATGATTTCCACACTGCCTGTAATCTGAACAGTGTATCTGATATTTCTTAGGCCTCAATTGCATGTCCAAATCTTTTTATTTTGTACTTATTTTGACTCATGACATCAGACAGAGACAAATATAGAGGAAGCAATATGCCCAACAGGCAAATACTAAATCGGTGTTGATATGTATTTATTCTATCCCAGTATCCTTAGGAATTACATATAAATTGGAGGATTCTGCACTTCACCGCACTGGATTTAGCACCAGTGCCAACATTCAGTGCTAATGCAGCAAGCAGCATGCTCTATAGGCCAAAAGTAATAGTGTGGAGGTCGAGGTAGTGGATGGCCATGTAGCAAGTCCACAATTTTTATTAACTGTATTCATACTCTAACCAAGTGTTATAGTTGCCTAACCCTAACTATACCTTACTTAAGATTGAGATTATGATAACATAACCTCAATCTTTCTCTAACCTTAAAATGTTTTTCTTCTTGTTCCTTCAGTTGGATGTTTGAGCTTCACTGTGCAGAATGATGTATGTGCAGAGTTTGACAATAGAAGACTGTTTTCACATTCATCTGCTGAAATTGGAAAGTTTCTCTGTGCTCATCTTAAATCTCAGTTCAAGGGGCGGATCTATAGGCATGATTCATTACATAACAACTAGTTTGGAAGCCAGTCATGGTCCAGTATGCAGGCCAGCAAATGAAAAATATTTGCATCTTCATAGATTCTGGATTTTTCAATGAGTGATATTAAGGATTTTAGTTAGATAATTGAACTTTGTGGAAAAACCATGAGAGACGCAAATTATTATTCAAAGCAGTGTTTACAACATGTCTGGAGGGGATATTTAACCATTTTGAAGTTGCTATGTGCATACTGTAGAAAGTATGGATAAAAAAAGTCATTGAATGTAGAAGAAGACGTTCTTGTGTTACGATAGTGTCAATTTAATTCATCAATCATGTATTGATTCAGAAGATGTTTTACAGCGGGGGATGGAGCTGCCAATTACCACAGTAGTAATCATGAAGATCGATACCTCCACCAAGAGCAATTAATTGTAGTTATGTGCATTCTAAAGATGGGGAGTGATACATTTAAAGGTTTAATTGTCACATATGCAAATAATATATGTAGTATAGCAATGCTGTTCTCCCATGTCCTATGCTAAAGTCTAAAAAAAAAGGATTAGAATATAAAGAACAAAAATCCAGGGTTGAACATTATAAACATGTAAAAGAAGTAAAATGTACATATGTCTCAAGTGCATATATGCAATGTGCAAGGAAAGACTGTGCTGGAGGTATGCATGCATACATGCACTTTCCAACATTTAAATTCAAAGAAATACTATTAAGCCTCATAAAACCAGCCCAAAAGATAAACGTTGACAGAGCTGCCACATTTCTTTCTTGTCACCAATCCATTTACAATATAAAATATTAAAAACAAAGATAATTACATTACTCAAACATTTTGTTCATCCTCTAATAAAGAATCAAGGCAAATAAATTGCTGTCTACCTAAATTGCAAAATTTATACCCAGAACATAAAGCAGCTTCGCCCTTCATATTATGAGTTGTGACTGACCACTGTAGCCACATTAAAGTTTGATAGATCTTTGTCTAATGAGGATGGAATATATTTGACCCGTGTGCATGTTCTGAGCCTCCTGTTTAGACTCAGTTGAGCACCGTAAATAAACACTTATTAGCACACTTATTTTTAATTAACAGGCTCAAAACAATAATTTGCATATGATTTTTATTAATATGGAAGTGGGCCACCAGCATCACTCATTAAGTAAATTGAATTCTGACTTGTTTGCTGTTCTCGGTCTGATTTGATATGACATGATAGACCCAGAAGAAAAAGAGGGAGAGAGAGAGAAGGTTAGATATGCAAATAAACAGCTACCACCGTGTAATAAATAAAAACAAGTATCCTCCTGGAGTATGAGGCTTACTGATTTGTTTGATGGTTTCAGTCTCCAGAAACTTTAAATTTTCAAGTATGACTAAATGCTTACATAACTGTAGTTCTTGAAAAAAAAACCTTTATCATTAGGCTGTTGCTAACAATCTTCTATATTGACAATATTTAAATCTAATGTCATGCCAAATAGCAGACAATGTATTGATGAAGTTTAAAATTCTGGTTTACAAGACCCTGTGCAGCAGTTAAGGACACATTAAAGGAGACATATTGTGCTGTTATTTAAATTACTGTTAAATACTGATGTTAAATATCTATGTTAAATATAGTCAAAGTTCCAAAACTCGAGGCTTTAATTTCTTTTGAATGCTTTGTTTGCAAAGGTTTTTTCTACCTTGCCAATGAGCTGATGTTGGTTGGTCACACATGCCATTAAACAGCCATCAGTTCCACAGCCTTGGTTGCTGAGGCTGTTGCTCAGGTTTTTCAATGTGTTGTTCACTCTCCGATTTCGGATCAGATTTTGGCTTGAACATGTATGGATGTATTTGAGGAGTTAACATTTCAAGTAAAGAATGAGAAAAAGCAGTGAAATCCAACTACTATACTTTGTTTCATGATTTTTTTGACGTAGCCTCCTGAGCGACTGGAAGTTGGCGGTGACACAGCTTCTGGAAACTGGCCGTTCAGGACAGAGTGGGCTCATTGGAATCTGTCTTAAAGAGACAGGAGCTGAAACGGCCTTTTTCAGACAGAGGCTGAACTAAGGGGCTGTGTAAAGGATCAGTTTAAGATGAATAAGGAGTTTTTTCACTTGTCAATCATGCAAAGATATTCCAGTAGAACCCCAGATTAAAAATATAGACCTGGAAATGTGCATGATATGTCCCCTTTAAGAAGTTAATGCAGCCAAAGTTGTCAGCTATGCAGTATTTGAACCTCTGATTTCAACAGTAAAAACTGTGCTTTTGCTGCTCTGCTGAGGCGCCTCTCCTCTTTTTATGTTTTTCAGAGTTTAGTTCAATTAGGTTTTGAACAAAAAAAGCTAATAGATTGCTGTAATTCATGAATACCTCCCATATCTTTCGTATAGCTGAGGCAATTATAGGAAACACTGCTAAATCAGCTGAATTCTGGAGGCCTGGTAAGAATATTATCAGGTCGACTTATGCTCTCAATCCTATAGCTGTATACTACTAAAAGTAGAAATTATATTGTCTCAGACAGATGATAAAGGGTAGCTCGTAAAGGCAGCAGAGCTAGATGTATAATAGTCTGGAGATGGGATGGGAATTTGCAAATGGGATTAAAAATCCAAAATTAATCCTCTACATGATAACGAAAAGCTAATTTGAATATTGCTTTTTATGAGGATAGTAGACAAGTATGGTGGTGGAAAACAACTGTTACATGCAGCCTGTTGATTGGAGGAGCTCTAATACTGCAGCTGTGTGATCACGGTGACATTGGTTACATGATCTTGATTCCATATACTGTACTGTGTTTGTGTTTAGTGGCAAGTGACTGTTGTAATGGTACTATAACAGCCACAGCAGCTTGATTTAATAATATTGTCTACTCAGCCTATAAAAACATTTTTGTATGTGTTTGTTTACACAGCAGACTGGAATTTTATTCATGGGTTTATGTTGTATTTTGGTACAGATTTATTATATTTGGCTCACACTTAAACTAAAAACATCCAATCCAAGTACAACAATGCTGTTATATTTTCTCACACAGTGAGACACTAAACCCTTAGTTCACTGCTAAAACGTACTAAGTAGTCTATGCTAATGTGCATGGGATACTCCGGATGGAAACTTTTGTATTGATTCACCTGCACTATATTACATGTTGTTTTCTGCCCCATGATATTTGTAAATATAGATTGGGTTGTAGCAGACAGTGTCGGTGTGTTTCACCCATTAGGGTGAAGAGTCTCATTAAAGATATGTAAGCTAAATGGAAGAAACTTGTTTCATACAGTGACATGCTATAGATTTTTGTCTGTTTGAATCACAAGGAAATAAAGTATAAACAATTAAATGCATCTAATTTGTTTAGTAGAATGCATAAGTAAATTACATTTAGAAAACCCAATTTTTTCCCCAGTTCATTATATGAAATATTGCAGCTTATGGGACTCCCTGTCACATCCACAGTAACAAAGGTTTGACAAACCATGATCCAAGAGTGCAACTTAAATGGTATACTGGCTGACCAGTTTATATTTTCAGTTCATTTTACAGTACACAAATTTATGCTCCACATTTGATGAGACTGTCTTGTCTTTGTAGGGTTCAAATTTAGTTTAAATGTGAATCCGATACTTTTGCAACTTATATAATATTTAGCAATGTAATGATGAAAAGGCCTTATCATCTAAATAATAGTTTTTGATACATATTAGTTAAATGTGGGAGCGTGTTTAACAGTCACATTCTTCTAGCATCACTAATGACTGAATGGCTTTCATTGTGTTTTAACTCCCTTTATGTGTCCACAGCAGCAGGCAAAAAATCCACTGAAAGCTTTGTACTCCTGTGTATACATTTTAGCCCCCCCCCCCCCCCCCCTTGTGTGACCAAGGCAGTGTGTGTATGCGTGTTTGTGCAAGTTATTTTGTGCTGTGCATCGATGTGTGTGTGTGTGTGTGTGTCTCTCCTTGTGTGCGTGCATGCGAGTGTGTAACTGTTTCATGATTGACAGCTCTGCGCTTGTGAGGTTAGTCCACCACTGAGAGGGGACCACTGGAGAGAACAGAAATCAGCATGAAAGCAACAAATTACACACATACATACACACACAAACACAGTTCTATACAGTACGCTGAACTTGATATATACCTCCAGGGGCATACTGTTAGCACACACAAGCCCATGGAGTTCCAGCCCTATAAAATGTTTGCAGTCAACATCATATTCCCATGCAAATGTGCACGCCATACACAGTCACATTTTACACAACACAATATATTTAGATGTGTAAAACTCAATGAAAGGCACCACTGAAAGTCTGAAGTTCCTCTCTGATGCTGGAAAACTCAAAAACTCTGCTGACATTTGTGTTTTTTTTTTCACTGTATCTTACCATTTATTTTAAACAATGCTGTCTCATTCATACTCACTTATTCAAACACACACACTTGTGCGCACACACACGCTTTTTCTCTCTCTCAACCCTGAGGTCAAGTGTGTAATAATGATGTTCCTATGAAACACTCAGATTCAACTACAGTAGCTTTTACTCAACATTTAAAAGCATTCAACCAGCCCATTTTAATTAGCTAATATACTGTTTGCTCATGTGGTGAAAGTGCTCATGAAGCCCATACAATACATTCATTTACAGTCTTCACAAGCAGAATGCACATGCTTTTTTCACCCTTGTTGTCTTTAGAGTTTGCTGCTTGTCACATACTTACATACGTGTTTATAGAAGTGATAACATAACTGTTAATCTTCTTTGATTAATGTTAATGCAATAAATTACTTGAATGACTTATTTTTCCATACATTCTTACAAAATGACATGAATGGTTTTGTTATTGTCCTTGTTTTGAACCACAGAATTTCCCCATATCTGTAAAATCAACTCAGTATATTTCCACTATTTTTGCCACCAACTCTTGGTGTTTAGTAGGTTTTTTATTCTGATTTAAAATTGCCTTTTCAACATCTGGCCATCGACAATGGATGAAAATTAGCCTTCTAGGCTAACTCTGGCTCATTTACAGTTCTTTTTTTTTGTTTACTAATGAGCTTGGTCACTTTCAAATAAATAAATAAAATTTTAAAAAATTAATAAAAACATGGAGTGAAATATATAGGCATTACAAAAAACTGGAAAGACACTTTCCATTTATAGACCGTAAAGTTTAGGCACAAAAACCACGTGATTAGGGAAAGACCATGGTTTGGGTTAAAATGATCACTTGAAATGTGGTGTTGGTTAAAGTTACTTCTTTCTTAGTAGTAGTAACTTAGTAGTTACAGTTTTTAAATGACTGTTGCAACTTGCTGTTGGAAATGTGACTTTTGTGGTTGGAAGTGGGAAGTGAACAGTGGTCTCCTGCAGCTAAGTCCACTTTTTGCAAGTTGGGATCTAACCAGCCACCCAACTTGCCACCCCCGAATATTTGTCACCTTATATAGACATCATCTGAACTGTCATCTCTCCAGGTCATAATTACAGCAGCAGCTAGATGGCATCTGTCACTCAAATGTAGCTATAGGTAATTTTGGCAACTGACATTACAACATATAGTGTTGTTTTTCTTGGGAGGACAGGCTCCATCTAGCAGCTGTAGTTATTATGATCCACAGCAATAGCGCAGTTCAGATGACGTACGGTATACAGTATATGTTGACAATCTTCCCCATACAGAGAATGAGGGGTGGATGGAGGTTTTCCCATTCTACCATTCTATACCTTGAACCCACACCACACGTCTCTCTTACCTTAACAAAGTGATCGTTTTAATCCAAACCATGATCTTTCCCTAAACCTAACCAAGTAGTTTTTATGCCTAAACCTAACCAGACCTTAGCACTGTCGCATCATAACACATAAAACATTTTTAACAGTGATTTGTAATGGTTTCGAGAAGCACAGACAAATGATGTCCTGGCAATTACAGCCAGTAGGGGCGCCAAATCAGAAAACACTCCTATGTGTTGTTCTGGAGTACTTGGTCAAATGATGTATTTGGTCCTTTAATTGGGAGGACTTGTTGAAAATTAAACGTACCATATCTAGTTGCCTCCTCAAAGGAATTTTAAGATGAAAATGTTCTTTTATTTAGCAAGTAGATCTTCAGAGGTCTGTGGAGGTAAAACTGGCAGATTTTTGATATTCATTAAGAATAAAGCCTTTAATTTGCATCTGTGAAGGTAATATCATTCATGGTAATGAATACCCACAGAGGTCCACTCCCTGTATCTGTCCTTCAAAACATCACAACCAAACACATCTCTTTGTGTCCAGACAATTTGTATTTAATAACACTATGCTTATGCTTAGTTGTTGCTATGGAGATTTAAAATAATCAGGAATATTTCATTTGATCCTATGATTTGTCTATTTATGGGTGTCAGTATGTGTAAGCTCACACTGTATGTGCACCCACATGCGTGGGAACTTCAGTGTTTTTATTGCTTCATTGCTGTGCATGTGAGAATGTGAACAGTGTGTGTGGAAGCATAATGTAATATGAGAAAATGTGTGTTTGTGTCTTTGTGTATTTGTGTGTGTGTAATGTGCATGTGAGCGTCTGTGCTTCCCAGATAAGAATATGGTGTTATTGCTGAATAAAAGCCCTTTAGAATCGGCCCTGTGGGAAAAGTGGACACAGTTATCAAGGAGCCAGAGACCCTGACAAGACGTCAAGACTGTAGAAATAATATAACATGAGCATGAATAAAAGAAAACCTTAATAACATTATCAGTGTTTCTTTCATTAATTCTCTCGCTTGCTCTCTTTCTCTTGCACACACTCACTCCCACATGCTTATGACTTATGGCTTTCATACAATACCTATCTTTGACACTCTAAATCTCTTCTTGTGCAGCACTTAAATGGAATCAGAACCTGGAAGAAATGCTTAACTGAAGTCGCTGGATTTTTTTCTGACAACAATCTGAAGGTTTTTAGTTTGAATGTGTTTTCCTGCCCTTACAAGAACCCAAAATATTGGGTAAAAAAACAACAGGATTAAACAACAGGCCACGACTGCTCTTACAGTAGCTAATTCTTTAAAACCAGCTATTTCCAATGTTACACTTAAATGAATCCTACTTTCAGGTATGTATGTGTGTTACATAAGCAATATACATGGCAAGGAGGCAGACACAGAGTGTATTACCATGCCAATACCATGGCCACTTAGAGAAAGGGTTGTGTGGTAAGTTTAACTGTTTAGGTCTGTGTCATCCATGGATGTATAAAGAGAACTGGATACAATGTCGGAGGCGGGGCCCAGTTCATTCCTATGAAAGTTGCACAGGGCGCATTAAGCCCAAAAAGTTCGACTTCTGGGTATAAAATTACCTGGATCTTCTGGGATCATTGGGCCCATAGAGCAATTGTGCAGCTCTTCTAGACTGTCAAAATGTGATCGGACTGAATGGATCAAATTCTGATAGTGAGACAAGTCATTTCGCAGGGGCTGTGATGCTCAAAAAAATTATCTGCTGATTTACAGATGTCTCTTTCGCAATGTAAGTCTATGGGAAAAAGTCTTTTTGGGCCCAATAGCGTCACATGACGTTGTAATTACACAGTTTGGCTGCTATGTCAAATTGGTTTCACAGCCCGGCGCTGTTCCTGGGGGCTTGGTTTCACCAGTGAGCATTTGAAGCCCACAGTAGTCTGCGCCATCCTTTCCTTTTGGATCCAGGACCGTCCAAATAAGGAGTGCAGGGTGTTGCCTTTCACACTCTACAGATAGGCCCGACACCTTGGACGAAGCAAATGCTAGCTTACTGGGAACACCAAGCAGTGCACACTTGGGCTAACGTTAGCTACTTCAGCTGAAAAGTCCTAACAGGGTAGGCATTACAATCAAGTAACATTCAACTTACCAAAATATATTATAATCACAGCTTTCCATTAACACCCTCACAACAGACATCAAAACTGACTAATAAGTCTTAAGATCTCATTAACGGAGCAATAATATCCAAAATGACCACTAGCACACTTATTAGAGGGCCAAAATATAACGAGTGAAACCATAATGAATCTTTGAAAGAAAATGATTGACTTAATATTGCTAGGGAGAAGTTTTTGAAAACTTTGAACTTTTTTGAAAGGAGTCAATTGAAGCAAATGATTTATTGGAGCCAGCATCTAGCAGCTGACGGTGGCATTTTAAGGTGCTTCTGCATTGACTTCAGCCTCAAGCCATGGCAGTGGTGCTTGGTTCAGACAGAATGCAAAGCTTATTTTAGAGGTGGGTCGATTGCTAATAAAGTCAATTGAAAGACACAAGTTGAAAATGTTTCAACTTGCCTTGTATCCTGGGGCTTTAAAGAACGTGCTTCATAAACTTACATAGATGAAAGGAAAAAGGAGAGACTGGAGGGGAATAATTGAAAGAACTGGAGTCTGGCGAGTTTTGAGTTCAGTCAGGTGCTGACCAGAACACAAACCCACAGGCACGGTCAGTGCGTCCGTTCGTAGATAGCTTACTGCTACTAAACTGGAATGGCTGTTTGGGGCGAAGAAACAGGTGAACAATCACAGTCCAGTGGTCAAATATGCATTTGAACACACCTTTAGAAAGATGGTTAAACTGCTGACCAGAACTATGTTTGAGGTGTCCTATTAAATTATTTGAACAGACACCTTCCAGCTAATCGGAGACTAGTATTTACCATGCCCCTGGTATAAATAGTAATAGTAAGCTGGAAATGTAATGTCTGATGAAATATTGTCTAATTATATGCCATTGTGGTACAATGTATGTATGTGATACGATAGTATAATGTATTGCATGAGATGTGAGACATGTCTGTGATAAAAGGCTATGAATAAATTTTACCCGGTTTTCATTTTGTTTTGTTGTTTAGAAGAAGACCGTTGGAGGAAGAGGGATATTCATCAGAACAACAGAGGCAACAGAAAAAGAGATGAGATGCTGAGAGCAGCTGGAACAGGTTTGGAAGTTCTTGGAAGTTTTTTTAACCTTTCATTAAGCCGAGACGCACAAGCTGCCGAGTTACCCATGCTTGCTGCTACCATGTCAGCCCCATATCCTCTACTGCATCCAACCATGGCTTGTCTTCTGCTGCTATCGCTGAGTCTATCCACACTGTGAACATTACATCACATTATTTACTCCATGATTCTTCGTATCAATTCGAATTCCAAATTTGAATTCCCTCAAGCAACAACTTCTTAATGCCAAACAGGCACATGGTGAGGCAAGCATTGAAAATGTGCTGTTTACCAAAGGCCTTGTACAAAGTCTTAGAAATTCATCAACTCCTTCATGACACAGATTTTAACTATAATGTTCTAAAATACTACTTTTTTAAGTTAAGTATTAAGGTAAATAGATCAAAAAGATGTTTAAGCCCAGTATGAACAGATGTTCAGAGATTGGTTCACTCTGTCTCTCTGGCCTGCGTGTCACCACCGTCACATCCTCAGTGACTTTTGGTAGCACAGCTGCACCTACTGCCTCTCCAATAAGAGGATACTTTATTAACACTTTGAGCAGTCTTTGGGGAGTTTCAATGAACTCTGTGCCCTCCACAACCTTTTCAAATCAAATGTTCCCTTTTTGTGTCAAATAAAGTGCAGTAGAAGAATTCCAGGGTGTGAATAGAAATAGTTTTGGCCATGCACCTGTGGGTTTTCTTATGTAACGTAATTATTTCTTTTGTGCCATACAAAACATTTCTTCACAAAAATTCCGATTCAGTACTTTTAGAATAATACTGAGGGATAATAACCCAATCATCTGTGGATGGTGAAGTGCATCTGAATTCAGGTTTAAAAGAAATGTTCAGGAATTTTTGCTCAAGTTTGGCTTTAACTGAAAGTGTGTCTCATTCTATAAAAACTGCATATTCTAAACTTATAAAACATATTTTGTTGATTATCTCTGACCATACCACCATGAAATAATAATAATTAGCTATACTTTTTTGGGTACATCTTTAAATAAGTCTTTTTTTCTATTGTCCACGGTTCACATTCTAACATTGAAATATTAAAGACATACTGTTTGGTTTGGCTTTAAAAGAAAACACAGATGGAGCATTTTCAAAACAGCCTGACCTTACTCAACTCCTGAGAACAAAATGATAACTCAAAGCAAAAGAAAAGGACACTGAGATGGATTTCCTGTCTCAAGCAAGTTTCAAGACTTAAGTTGCCTTTTACAGTATATTGTACTAAATAAGATGGAAACCAGGGGCAGCCTGGGAGGTAGCAGAAAAGTATTTATTAGTTTAGGTTTGGTCTGCTTTGGGGAATGGTTGGCATGAGTTGTCTACAGGATGCTTGTAGTGTGTCCAAAGGCATTTAGTCTACACTATTTTTTTTTTACTAGAAATGGTTTTAAATAAAACTTTGTAGCCTAAAGCCAGCACAATGAGAAGTGGTTCTTGGTTTAAAAATTCCTCTTTCTCCACAGTTTCAGCCATTGCCCAGCTGTTTTATCACGTTCTACAAAAATGATGGAAAAAGTAATTTAACAGTTTTGATTGCCCTGCTATGATATGATTCCTTAACTCTTGAATGTGAGATCCATGCAGGTCAGCAGCGGTGTGCACAATAAGGTGAGGGAGCCCATGTTCAAGTTGTTTCTGCTGGCAGATCTGCTCAGCGTTAACAGCACAACAGCCGCTGGAAAGCAAGGTATCTGGCTGAGCAGTCTGATTCACTTACTGGAAGCAGCAACTAGTTTTCAGCTCAGCAGCATCTTGGTTGCAGGAGACAAGTCTCTAGTGAAGGTTCAAATAATGCAGCTTGTGTGAGACCCATTGGTTTCTCAGCGCTCCACAAACTATTTTTTCTTAAGAATTTAAGAGCAAGCATGCTTTTAAGAATCATAAAATCTACATTTTTTCATTATTATTCTTTTGGGGCATTTCATGCTTTTATCAGACAGAAATAGTGGAAAAATGCAACAACGGACCCCAGTAGGACCAAGCGGCAACTACTACAGCTTGAGGCTGAAGCCAATGCGGAGGTTCCCTTAATGCCACCAATGGCTGCTAGATGCTGGCTCCAAAAAATCCCTGGCTGCATTTGACTCCCATTCAAAAAGCATCAATTTCTCACTAGAAATACTAAGTCAATCTTTTTTTTTCTCCAACAAGTCATCATGATCTCAATCACTAAATTCGGGCCCTCTTATAGGTTTGCTGGTGGTCATTTTGGAAATTATTGCTCTGTTATTAAGATTTGAAGACGTATAGTAGCTCTGATGTCTGTCGTGTGGGCATTAATTGACAGCTGTGATTGACAGCTGACTCACCTGCTGCTCTCCATGGCTCTGGAAGTCGAGTTGGACTATTGTTGCAATATTTTTGTAAGTGTTACTGTTACAAAATTACTTCACCTGCCCGGTTAGCACAGTTTAACTAAAGTAGCCAGCATCAGCCCAAGAGTGCAGCACTCTGTGTTCCCAGTAAGCTAGCAGGGCATGTTTCCAGGGCCTGAAAGGTGACACCTTGCACTCCTTATTTGGAAGGTCCTGGATCCAAACAGAGATGATGGCGCCGACCACAAGCAGCAAATTTGGGCTTCAAACCGGCTCCAATGAAAAACAATGGGTGATATCACACCTTGCTATGTCAATCTTTATATACAGCCGATGGACAGGACTCAAACAAGGGACACTGGCTCATGATCAGCGCCCCAAAATCTACATTTTGAATGAGTTAAAGTCCTTCAAGGGTATCTAGGATAATCTTAAATAAAAGACTGGAAATCTGTTATGTGACAGCATAAGTGCTTTATGCTAATCGCATTGTTAGCCTGATATATACTTATTAGTTTTCATGCTCTTATATTAAACTGGCAATATCAGTTAGAAGCTAGCCAGCTAGTTAATTAAGATGACTTCTTGCATCAATGTTACACTGCAGAAAAGCTTCAGTGATGTGGTATCTGATTAAAGACTGAGACTGAACCATTAAAACCTGCACAAGTCACATGGAACCGAAATGATTTGTGCATTCATTTAGTCACTCTTGCAGTACATATTCTCATAAGCTCATATTTACAAAAAACAATACAAAAAGGGAATAATGCATATGCAACTAATCTGCATTAGCAAAACATATTTATAGGGAAATTTAATGTAATTCAGATTGTATTTATCTTCAGCCAGAAATTTTATATTGAACATATCTGCAGAATGTTTGCTGCCAAAGACTGCCAGCTGGTTAGCCTAACATTGACTAATTGAAACCTAAGTGCAGTTAAAGGTAGAGTCAGTGATTCTGGAGAAAGATTGTGTGCGATGAAAAAAAATCTGGTGTTCATACACAGGGGGAAATCGTCAGAGCAGCTGTCTGTGTGAGGACATGACAGTCTCCCATCTCCAGCACCTATTGAATAGCGGGGGAGGGCTGGTGAACTGGAGAGAGCGAGGTCATGGCCAATTCACATAGAAAGTGTTTTCTCACAGCACAGATACGCTTCCTTTTTTTTAATAAATCAATCCACACTGAATCTGAGACAGTCTCACAGAGACCCCCACTGTTTCTTTATGCTCTGAGTCTGTCTCTGTCGCGTTTAGTGAAGCGTAATCTGAGCAGGCAGCTGTTTAAATCACACAAATATTCTGCTGTATGTGTGTTTTGAACTTATTAACTGTACCAATGAATCAATAAATACAAACACTGTTGATTTCTTCCCGTGGAGCCGACATACAAACTATTTTGGTTCAATAAATTTTTGCTGTCAGTCAGCCTGGTGAAGGCAGTTTGGTCGGCTGCTGTCCTCCCAGCTCTCCAGGAGCTGCTGCTGACAGACAGCTGCTTCTGTGGACAGAGATGCTGAACACAGGTTGAGTGAGAAGTAGGGAGGACGCAGAGAGGTGGAGAGTGTGGATGGATTGTTGTGCTCACGAGACAATTTTTTTTTTCCACTCTTGACAATGTGTGCAAGGAACAAAAGTGACTCTGCAGCTGACGCATCGCTCTGGATTCCACCATATTTCTCTTTTGGTCGTTGCCTTGGCAATACACATCCATGAATTTGAGGGGAATTCTGAAGGAGCACAAAGGGAGGTGTGTATTTGTTTGTGTTAGTTAGTTTAGTTCAAATACCAACAATCTTTCTCCAGAATGGCTGACTCTACCTTTGAGGTTAGACAGCTAAAGCCTGCTCTCGGTTAAGGGTTTCAGAAAGACGATGTTAGTGGTTAAATAATAAAAACATCAATGCTAAGTACTAGTATGAGACACAGTCCTAAGCTGCTGATGTCAAAGGCAAGTGCTTAATCCACCACTAACCTCCACACCTTTATCTTTAGCTGTAGGATACTGTATGAATGACACACTGGCACAGAGGGCTTGCTGTGAATCAATAATGCAGAATAACTGCATATGAACTTCATTTGAAGGAGACAGGGCTGGCAAAAAGACAGGTGATGAGAAGTGTTTTAAGAACTGAATTTGGGGGTACACATCCCAGAGGGCTATTTAATGATCACCGCAAATTTGCTGAGCCCTCTGCTTTGCCTGTTATTTTTGTTATTTGTGTTCATATTTCCTGCCATTTTTTTCCAATCTATACAATTTTAATTCTTTACTTAGTCAACTGGCTACTATATCAAGCTGTAATGTTTTCATTATTCACTCAGTCTCTTTCTCCTAGAGGCCTCTCTTTGGTGTACCGCTGCTACAATGGGCTCTCAACGAAACAGTTGAAAAAAATGTTCATCTCTTATCATGAGGCAGCAAATTAATATTCCAAAAGCCTTCTGTGTGTGTGTGTGTTAATCTTTTTCATTCTGTCAACATGTGTCTTATGTGTGAGCGTATTAGCATGTCTGTGCAGAAATTGTGTGTGATAATGATGCAGTGCTTTTGGCAGCTATTTGCCTCATAAAATAACGGCCATCAAAGGTCCTCTTGTGTCATTTATTATTGTTTTCCCATCAATTTTGACTCATTAACTGACCAAATGAAATTCATTATTATAAAGATTTTGTATTCACTCACCTGTACCTAGACATACATGCATATTTACATATTAATTTATTATTGATAGCCTATTACTGAATGAATGCAGTGAATACCATACCGTCGGCTGGCTCTGCTGCTGAATGCTGTGCAGTGGTCTGGCTTGCTTCTATTTTTCTCTGTTTGTTTATCCTGATTTGTGTCTCTGTTTCTTTCACCTTCTCTCTTGCTAACCTCATGTCTGCTGCTGGCTCTCTTTATCTGGAATCCAGTAGCAATGTTGGCGAACAAGCTGATTTGGTTGGCTGACAGACCGGGTGAGGGAATGCCTGGCCCGCCAAATATTTGGGTGACTTTTCTGACTGGCTGAATGGGATTTTTGGCTAGGTTGTTGACTGGGAGCCTGGCTGACCACCAAATGACGTAGGCTGCTTTGTGGCTGACGGAGATGCTGGTTCTCATCGGGCCTGCAGCATAACTGGGTGAGTGAAAGCCTGTGTGACACTCACCATGTACTGTATTGAATAAATGAGTATTTGTCTGGCTAACTCTATGGCTAGCAGACTATGTACTGTAGTTTGCTGACTGCGGCTTCCTGTTCATATCTGAGTAAATACTAAGTACAAACCTTTTAATAGAATAGCTCACAGGTTATACAGTGCAGTTGAAAGTAAAGTGTCATTTCCACTTCCCTTTAAAACCTAAAATATATTGTGTAAGTGTTTGTTTTAACAGTCAACTAGCTACGTCCACAATCCACAGCGCTGCTTTGGATCTTTTACAAGTTTGACATGTACTTGACATGAATGCACAGTATTACAGTATTTGTTAATAGTCATAATAAAATGGTTCCTACTTTCATGTAGAGATGTTGCTTAGTCATTCACAATTTCATTCTGTGGCAGAGGCTTTCTGCTCACTTTGGGGCACCCAGAGTTTAGCTTTCCAGCATCTGACTGATACAGCCAAGTGTTTACGCTATAATAACCACTCACTGATCTCCAGCAATGTGTCTTTCCAGCTTAAACTCTACTTAGTGGTATGACTGGGTGTCAGAAGTATTTACATTATTTTAAACGATCATGCTGACACAAATGTGAATGCATCAATAATCATCCGAGAACAGCTATAAAGTGCAACCCACTCATGATTCTTACAGTAGCACCAGTTTTTTGCAAGAAAATGTATGGTTTAATCTGTTTTTTACAAGTCAGTCAGGGTCATTTTTTAACACAGCCTAAATGGAAAATCTTTGTTTGTCCTGCAAATTGGCTTTCTCTGCCAGGTGTATGCATTTGATTTAGCAGGCGTTGGATCAATAACAGGCTTTTGTTGTGAGCATTTGTCTCTCTGCTTTTCAGTTAGTGAAGAAATGCTGAGTCAAGAAGCAAATAATGCTACTTAGGATTGTTTCCCCAGTCTGCAGTTGATTGAGCCACTTACGCGCGTGTGTGTGTGTGTGTGTGTGTGTGTGTGTGTGTGTGTGTGTGTGTGTGTGTGTGTGTGTGTGTGTGTGTGTGTGTGTGTGTGTGTGTGCGCGTGTGCGTGCATGCAGGCTGATTCCATTTAGAGTCCTCTTACAATCTAATGAGTTGTTTATCTCTGCTGTGTGATGACTGGATTGTTCAGGTTAAATGAATGGGCTTTTTTCTTTCATTCTCCATTTGTCCTTTTGCAACACCTTATTTTTATTTTTACGCAATTCACACAACACTGCCAATACCAGTCTTCTTCAAACACACCTCCAGGGCTGTAAAATAAAGCCAAAGTGGAAGTGCCAAAAACTGCAGTTCCTCAAATGGCCACTTGAGGCTGGCTCCAAAAGTGAATCAATCCCCATAGACCCTCATGTTAAAATGCCCAAATTTACAGCAGAAATTAATATGTTTACAACCTGGTAGAAAAAACAGTTTTGGTATCTATAGCTAATTTCCCTGCTCATGACAACAATACAGGGAGTGAACTTTTATATAACTCACCCGTTTAAATTTTATTAAGGCTTAAAGTTACGCATAATTAAGTGCGTGGCTGCAAGTCACTACCATGGCAACAACATTAGTTGGGTAACATTGCACTACTGTTATCTCATCTTGAAAATGAAATTGCTGAAAGCCTGTAACAGATTTACTGTCTTTGCAGTAAATTGCCATCGTGGCTCCTTTTTCATACATATACAATACCATGAGATTTTATAGGAAAGGGACTTCTCTTCTTTGTCTCTCAGTTTCTTCCTTCTTTTTCTCTTAAATTATACAACTTCAGGTCACTCACTGCCTTCTTTCTGACAGAATTTGGGTTTGTATTAACTGGTTAACTCTGAATATACTCTATCTTTCTTTGTAAATGTGTGGAGTTGGAGAGAAAAAAACAAATACACTTAACAACCTAGAAGAGCAACTCTGGTGAATTGCCTTTTTTTTTTTCTTTTTTTTTCTACAAATGTCTTTGCACATAAGCTCTCAAACTCTCAATTTCTACTACTCCTCAACATGTGGAAGAACATCCGGATAACAATACTGCTGTTTAAGAAATCTGTAATTTCCAATTGAGTCAATGTCTAGAGACAGGCTTTATTTGTCCTCTGTAACAGCATGTTTTGCAGAAGGTATTGCAGTGAGAGTATTTATCAGTGTCCTGCAGCCTTGACACAATTTGTATAGACAACACAGTCCTTGGGGTTTTTATTCATTACTGTTTTCTTGGTGCCAAAATATGTTTACGCCCATAGGTGTCATTTGCACTGGGAACACTGGGGACCTGTCCCTACAACTTGGCCAACTTTGTTTGCTTTTTAAAAGCATAATTTGTTACTAATGATCTGAAACATATATTGCACCAAGAAACGTTAACTAACAAATGAGAACACTTAGAGAAAGGTTTATTTGCACAATAAGAAAACATACAATGCAATGTAAATATAGAAGAAACAAATGTGCATTGTCCAAAAAATGTAATGTAAGTTAAAAAAAATCCCATTAGTTTACTGATTCTAAAATGACCCCAAAACGTGCATGCGCCTATCAGTAACTTCAGTAAATTCATGACACAGTTTCTTCTTGTCCAAGTTCTCTCTCTGTGAACATGACAAACAACCACGCTGTTGAGTGGGGCTTGTGACACTGAAGAGCAAAGCAGGTCTTCAGGTGTCTGAAGGCACTGAAGCTTCTCTCCACCTCAGCAGATGAGGCAGGGACAGGAGCAGAGCTAGACCCTCAGCACAGAGGGGGCTGAGCATTCTCGAGGGGCCCTTCTGATAAAGTCATTTTAAAATTCACAACTGTAAAATAGCAGATATATCCTATCCATAAACATAAATTGTCTCTCATTGAGCCAAGCAAACCTATGTCAAAGAAAATATACATACAAACAGACAAAGCCACTTTGTCAGACAAGCTTGTTCTGAAGAACAAAAGAAGAAAACAGGTTGCCAGTCGCGTTCAAATGTTTCAGCACCAAGGACAGCTCACAGCACACTACGTGCATTGATTTATAAACGGTTCAGCACCACCGCCGATAGATAGCGACAGGCCAGGTACACTGTCTCAGTACTATGTCTTTCTTACACAGGAATAACATAAACATAAAATAGACACTGTGGTCTACAACACTATACAAGGCCTATTCATTCAGTCATAAAGCAGACAGTCTACAACACCACAGGCAGTAACACAGACAGTCCCTTTTTAAAACTTCATCCTCCTCTTCTTCATTGTGGCAGACCTGCCAACCATTTTGTCCTTGTCAGTGTTTATGTCCTGCTCAACACTCAGCAAAGTGAAGTTGGATAGTCCAGCCTCATCTATGCAGAAATGCAAATAGCTCTTAATGAGCCTCAGATGGCTGAAACTCCATCCTGCGAGATTCATTCACTACAAACTTAAGAGGCCACAAATATCTCATATTGGCTTAAGTGAAGTTAGTCGTAAACTTTGAATCACTGCTTCTGCAGTCTTCACTTCTTGTGGGGTCAACGAGCAGAAATATGGACAGCGCCACTCTGCAATTGCAACCCACATTGTGGTCAGAGGAGGGATTACTGTGGTGACTGACGAGGGCAAACACGCTTAACTTAAAAAACACATGCAAATGGACTGATTAGCTTGCTAGCTAGCTAGAATAGCTTGCAAACATATTAAGATCATTGCATCTCATTTGCCAGATTTTACAGCACATAATAAAATGACTTACACTACAGTGCTGCTTGCTTAAGTAGTTTCTAATGTCTCTTACCTTTTTCCACTTGGACATTGTGCAGTTTAAGTTGTTGTAAATTAGGCTACTGCACTTTTTTTTTTAAAAATGTGTAGCTAGCTACTGTACTTTGATTATCATGTGGCGATTTATGAATTAATTGTGGAATTTTAAAAGAATGAATTAAAAAATAAGTGATTTGAGTTTGTTTTAAAATTAATATAGGCAAATAAACAGAAATAATCTAATCCCTGCTCTAGTTTAATTCATGTTCTCACATATCAATATTTAAACCTTATGCTTAGTATGAGTCATGATTGGTTGAACTTGACTCATGAACTCTTGTAGACTCTGTTTCTCCAATTTTAAAAAAAAGTATGCAGCATCAAAACAACATGGCAGTTTAACTAAACAACTAAAGGTAAGGTTGATTTATTATATTTAACTTATGTTGTTAACATTATTCCTTCAGTTGATTCTATTTTGTCATATTGGATATTGTTATTGCTGGGCTGACTGACATGCGCTGATGCTTTTTTTGTTCAATTGACATGGTGTTGCAGCTGTGGATGTGATGCATATGGATGACTGTTACTTGTGTGGTTGATGTGCATTTTATTTTCATATTGTTGACTCTATGCCCTTCTGATGCGCTGTTATACATTTTTTTTCTCACCGTAATTATCTACTCTGACCTCATATTGATCCCAGCATTACATTGCCTAAAATTGCATATGTTTAAGACCGTTTAAAAATGTTTTTTCATCTGAGCCCTTATGTCTCCACCACTTTTCAACACAAAGTGATGTCCTTGTTTATGCCCAAGGCCTTCTCAGCATCAGGTCCCATCGCCTCTTAGTCTTTGAAGTATGTCTTTTCCTGAAATAGGAGGGAAAGAACCCTTCTTGTGTTGTGTATGTGTTCTGTTGATGTGTCTGCTTTTCTTTATTTTCAAGTAAGGGGCAGTATGTATTAGATTGTTTCTCAGTTGAATGTGTGCATTGATACAGGTAGATATGACTTGAAAATAGTTGGAAACAGGAATGTATCCATTGTCCATCCTCCACTTGTGTCTCAGAAGGATTTATAAGGAAAGAAATTTCCAAGCGTACAGCAACTTTTTCATGAAATGACATTTCCCATTTATCCCCTATTAACATAATGGAGTTGGGAAAAATGGGAAGACAAAGTGATGGATGGTGGAGATTATTACATCATGCATATGCAATACCAAACTTAATAAAACAGGAGAGATAGAGGAGGGCTTGAGCTTTTGCACAAAGCCATAGAATACTTAACGCATAGGCCTTTGCCCCCTGTAACTTTGCTTCAAGGTACATAGTTGGCCCAAAGGGCTTCTGCTTTTCCTGTTTACAAAATATGTATGCTTTACTGAATTTTTGTGTTTATTCTTTCCTTTTTTTCCTCACCATTTTCCCCCTTTTCACATGCTCTTACAAAGTCATTTCCCTCACTGCATGCATTCATCTTGCTGTTCTGTCCTTCCTCCTTCCTTCTTTTCTCTCCACATTCCCATTCCTCCTCTCTGTCTCTGCACAGTTGCATTAATTTCCCATCGGAAAATTTACAATGCAGACACACCCCGACAGTGACCGAATCGGCAGTGTGAGCCAGAGAGATATCAAGTAAAATACACTTCTCATTACACCGTAACAAAGCCAGGTAAGAGGAGGTGTATTACCATGCTCCCTGACAATAGCAGATATATGTTTGGTGCATCACTAAGCTCTTGCAGCAACAGGCAGACAAGCATATCAAAATCTTATTAAGAGCAAGACATGAATTTCTCAAACTAATCCATTCTCACCCCTGGTGTTCTGTTTCTGTGAAACCAAATTTTAAATTACTCAGCTGTTGGTTCTCACACCTCCACCCCTCTTTCGGTTTTCACTGCAGTTTGCTATACTAAAATATTTCATTTTTATGGTTTCTTTCTCTATATTTTCTCATTCTCTGTCTCCATTTCTCTTTATCTAGTTTGCATTTTTCTCCTTTTGCACTGAAGTACTTACTGTCTTTCTGTCTTGTTGTATCAATTAGCTATTTTTTTTTCTCTGTGTGTGCATTATCTGTTTTTTCTCCTTCCATCAGTTTTCTTTGTGTTTCCTCTCTGTACAATCTTCCGTTTATTTCTATTGGCTCACCCCCTCTTTCTATGCTCATTTCTGTCTTTCTTTTTCTGTCTTTGTAATGAAACTGCCTTAAGTGCCCATGAATCTGATTTATCACTTTGCTTTCCACTTTTTTCTGAGCAACTTAGTTGACACAGAGCAGTGACAGATTTCTTGGCAGTGCATCAATTAGACTTGTCACACAGCTGAGCTTGGCTCTTCTCTCCATGAGATGTCAACCTCTCTGTGATCTTTCTGTGATCGTTCTCACACACACACACATACAGACTAGCTCTTGTCCTCTTGGATTTTTCCTGGTCAAGGCTGTGTAGCTGCTGTGTAATATACCCAGGAAAACTGGCACGTAGCCCTGGCGATCAAGCAGAGCAGGATTCACCAACAAGACATGTGACACATTCTCACAGACTGAAACATCGAAATTCACAGACCAGCTGTTACATATCAAGCACTCATAAATGTATAGTATGTATATATTTTAAACTAATTAATACGTAAATGGTACTTTATACGGCTCAAAAGTAAGACTATGACTGCTCTAGATTATTGTGTTTTGACTGACCTGCACAGGAGCTTTTAATTCTGAACTTGATTGATTTTAGCACAGAATCCATAAACCAGAGCCATGGAGACAATGGTAGATCCCCATTTCCTCCATCTGTGAAGACACCCCACACAGGATGACCATTTCCACCAACATATGCTGTTTTTTCCAGTCTTAACTTCTAAGTAGCAGCACATATTGAATGATGAGTAAATACAGAGGACATCTGAACAATGCAGCCAACCCCTCCAATTCCCTCAAGAAAGCAATTTCTTTTGTGTTCCTGTACCAAAACAGAAATGCACATCCATCAAAAAAGGTTTACTTTGCTAATGTATAGTGCAATTTTCTTTGAAAAGGAGAGGGAAGGGAGGAAGCTAGATGCTAAATTTGGTTAAGATGGTGGATAAACAGAGACAAAAAGGGCATCAAGGACTGTTGGGTTTGCAAAGACAGCTGAAGATAAGTAAGGTGAGGTTCAGGTGAGCCATGGCTCTGCACTGACATTTTTTAAAATTATTATTTCTCCCATTACATGTGACTTGATGGCAAAAGATTCAAATCCTAAAAGATCACAAACTGCACAATTATATCTCCCAAATGTTAACACCAACCAGCCCAGACTGTAATGGAATCAGACCAACTTGGTTGTAATGGGCAAATCTTTAAGTAATGTTTTTTTAATTTTCTATTTCTTGTTCGCTGTTTTTCTTTCACTACCACAGAGACTCTTTCCCTCAAAAACATACACACACACACTCTCTCTCTCACACACACACACACACACACACACAGAAATACACATCAAAGAGTCTCATGAGGGATTTTCAATGCTTTAGGCTCCTCTTTACCCTTGGCCTCAGAGCTCATTAGAGGCACACTCCTGCTCCCTACACACACAAACACACAGTACACATGTACTTGAGGTGAATGCACGGGCACAGACACCCATACGCAGACATATGCAGAGGTATGCTCAGACACACATTTACTTGCTCCCTCTCTTTTTCTGTCTCTCTCCCTTCTGACAGCCCAGCTTGTGTTAAGAAGTCTACAGAGAGCGAGTATGAAAACAGCCAGGCGAAGAGTTAAATGACTGTGGGATTTCTCCTAACGTCAGTTAGAAACCCCCACCGGTCAGCAAAACCTGCTCACACATGTCAAACTGTCTTGTTAGCCAGCCACCTGTGTGTGTGTGTGTGTGTGTGTGTGTGTGTGTGTGTGTGTGTGTGTGTGCATGTGTGTGTATGTACATGTATTGGATATAACTGTCTGGTCATGTAGTCTGCAACATGTATGTGTGTGCAAGAGTGCATGGTAGTGTTGTGAATGGGGTGGTTGGATGATTTGTGGTAGAGCAGAGAGAGGGGCACTCAGGTACATGTGGGGTTTCGAGATTTACTCAAAGAAGAAACTCAGGGTAAAAGATAAATGAAAAAATAACAAAAGACTTCAGCCGACAGGGCTGACTAAACCTCAAACTGCATTACTAAAGTACAGATATAAAAAGGTTTTAAGTGCTTAGTCCAACAGAGAAATATTAGTCAGTTATACTGTGTGTTACCCTCAGTCTCGATCTTCTTGTGAATCGTATCCATACGTGCAACAATTGTAATTCACACTTGGCACAGCTCAACTTGGATTTAGCAGAGCTGCGAGGACAGTGCAAAGGTGATTTATGTAGGGTTTTTGGAATTCCATATGTGTGTATCATGTGCCAAATTTCTAAACAGTCATTCGAGACACAACAAAGGGGTTCGCAGACCCATATCACACACAGATATTTCATTTTTATTTTGCTTAACTTGTCCAATACAAGCACAGGGGGGAATAATGCACAGACGTTTCATGTGCCTTCATAGAAGGTAAAGCCAAAACGTGCGTTCTCCCCCCTGTGCTTATTAGACAAGTTAAATGAAATAGAAAAAAGATATCTAATTGATTCGGGTGTGCGACCCCTTTTCGATTGTGATTTGGACTTCACCTTTGGTTACATGTACCCCAGCTCCCCCATGTCTTTTTAGTTAGGCATGATTTTTTACTTCTACTTTGTAAACAGTCATTGAGCCACTGCTCCTTTGCAGTAAAGTCCATACAGCGTCAGAAGTAATCCCAACTACATGTGTGGTTAAATTTTAGTTCATTTGAGAGTCACTGATAGTTATGATACAACTGAATTTCTTAAAATGAGCTAAAGCTGCATTTTTGTTTAGTGTTTTGAATATCTCTTAATGAATTGAACATAAATGTACCATGGGGAATAGAATACTTAAGCAATTTAATATAATCTCATAAGAAATTAAAAAAAGATTTTTAATGCAGTAATGTTGTGACTTTTAGTCCCTTCAATGGGTTAAGCTCCAAAAATCTTGATCCTATTTCCATAAAGCAACTGATAGTGTAGTGTATAGTGATAGTATTTCTTAGACCCTTCTTACCCGATAAACACACATAAAACCCTGCACCAAGCTCTTGATTTGTAATGCAGGCTTTGTGTTAAGAAATTATCCAAGCTGAAGCTGAGATAACCCTGATGACATCTAGTGTTATTTTCTTAGATTTTTCCTCCAGAGCCACAGAAGACAAATTGTTTTCACAGGCTGAGTAGTACTCAGCATGATTAGTAACTGATCCTATATAAAATTGGTGGAATACCCAAATAAGACAACTTGAAGTAGAACTCCAAGAACACTTTAAAATGAGGCTCCAGTGTTGCTCTGCTCTCACATGGAGGATAAGAAAAAACTGGTTGTACCAGGCAACTATTAGGCAAGGATTAGTATAATAGAAATGGAGCATGTTGCTCATGAAAACCTTCACAACCTTTCCCCTGGTTCCCATGTGAGAGTAGAAAGTAAAACAGTTTACATTAAATCTAATATACCATACCACTGTACAATAAGGGAATATTCCCTCTTCTGCAGTGTATAAATAATAAATAAGCACAGTGTAGCGTACAACAGCTGAATGAAATAATCCGTATGAAAGGGAGGATGTGGGCTCTTTCTGGTATAACATTTGATTCCACAGACAGATTCTATACAGCACTTATTTAAATTTACATATGGATGAACTTATGGCTGCAGACTGATTATCATTCTCACCCTTCATGCAAACCAGGAGCAAACTTCTAGAGATGCTTGATTAGACAGATGGACTCAAATCCATCACTAAACAGATGGCATAAAATTGTTTATATTTGTAGCCGCTGAAATAGCCCACAGACATAAAAAGGCCATCTGGGTGCACGTTGGGTGTCTAACATCAACCCATCTTTTCATTTGTGGTTTACTATCACAGAATCTGTTGCGGCGATTCCCTACGGTGTTTTCAGTTACTACCTACTGTTGCTTGATGTTTTCAGGAAAAGGGTTGAATATGATTAAGGTTAAAGGGTAATTCTGATTTATCACAACTTGGGAATTTAGTATTTTTGGGCATGATTTCTATTGGCCATTATAAAATTGTAATAATCAAAGTCCTTATTGATATCTGGGAACACGCCATCATCACTACAGTGAAGTCCAATGGGGCAAGAAAGACAATGAAGTCTGTAAACTGTGATGGATGTTTACAATTGACAGTTAACTTAATAATGTAACCTGACAGTTCATTCAGTCTCAACTTAAGGTCCACTTACTCGCTTGTTCTGGAGCTTTTGATCATATCACATGGCCTTTGTTAGCATATACACTTTGCTCAGTTTTAATGAACTGCACGTTAAAACTTTGAGGACCTTTAACAAAAGTAATGATTGTTTTGTCAGCTGTTGTTTCTAAGGTCAAGAATGAATTGTTAAGGTCAAATGTTGAACTAACACACACAAGACATCCTACTAGTGCTCAGAATAATGGAGAATTTGAACATCTACAATTTTGTGAAAACTGAGAAAACTAGCCAAACATTTGTTGATTAACACCATGAGATACAGTCAAAAGCTCCCAAACAAGTGACTCAGTGGACCTTGAGTTGAAATTGTTTTGTCACATTTTATCTTTGTTTGTCTTGTTTTGTTTTGTTTTGTTTGTTTTTTTTTTTACCTCTAAAAGAGTTTGGCTAACTAAAGGTTTGTTTAAAACCTGTATGATCTGACTGCTCATGTTTGTTGTCCTGTCAGACTTATTTTTAGTAACATGGCCACATTCCCAGATCATAATGATCAACTTTAATGAGTATTATGTTATTAAAACCAAAATAAATGATGGCATAAACTGCAAAAACAAGACCCAAGTTGTAATAAATTAGAATTATACTTTAAGTGAAGTGGAGAGTGCCATAAAAATGTCTCATTTAATTAAGCCCAACTAGGAACTACACACCTGTTCTGAACATACACGGATCTTCACCTATACTACCACGTATCTGCAACTAGCTTGTGGTTTTATGTGCACTAGCCACAAAATTCACCATCGACTGCACAGGTTGATGCTTTCAGCCTGGTCACCAGTTCAGAAATGGTAGTGTTTCAGCAATCATATTCTTAAGCACTAGCTGATCCTGCAGTTCAAAAGCCAAGTCGTACTAATAGACATATAGGAGAGCTTATGGGAAACCTGATTCTGCTGGCTTGAAACATCCCACTCCACAGTTCACAAACTAAACTGCTTCAATAAACATGAGCTTCATTACACTGAGTAAACACTTCAGACAGTGATTTGAATTGCCATTGCTTTTGAAATACATTCTAGGCTAACCTGTTTTGTTTTGGTCAGCTGGGTGTTTTCATATAGAGAATATTCAGTCTGATGAAGTCTCCTTTGATGTGCCTCCCATGTGAGAGGATGACTGACTGTTCAGAGAAGCCTGACTCATCGTCAGACAGTTTGTTGTGTGTGTTGGAGGGGAGAGAAAGAGAAAGAGCACTATAGCATCAGGTCCACCATATGGCTATCTGATCTTTCAGCTTGGACCAATCTGCCGAACCTGTGGGAGCTCGGCTGTGCTCACTGCATGCTCCATTTCAAACACCTCAGATATGAATGAGTCAGTGGGCTAAAGCATACCATGTATCCAGCAGATTCTAGGGCAAGACTTGTCATAGATGCCATCACTGTCTTGCATACACCGAAATATCACAAAGAAAACTTAACATAAATGGACATATTATGCACATTACCAGGTCTATATTTATAATCTGGGGCTCTACTGGAATATTGTTGCATGATTTACATTTCAAAAAAACTGTCTGAAACAGGCCATTTTAGCTCCAGTCTCTTTAAAGCTCCCTTACCCATGAGCCCACTCTGTTCTGTTTGGCCAGCTTCTGGAAGCTGCGTGTTAGCCAACTTCCAGCAGCTCAAAAACAAACAAAGAGTAGTAGTAGTAGGACTTCTTGTTCTTGTTCCTCACTTGAAATTGAAACTTCTCAAATACATCTGTACATGTTTGAGCCTGAATCTAATCTGAAATATGCAAATGAACAATGTGAATAACTCATGGAACAACCTTCGCAACAAAGGCTATGGAACAGATGGCCATTTATGGGCTTGCAAAACAAGGTGATGTCAGCTTATCAGCAAAGTAGTAAAAATCATTACCTGGGCTTTTGCAGAGAGCATTTCCACATACGTTCACCTTAAGGAACTTTGACCATGTTTAGCATAGATATATGACATCATAACAATATAAAAATAACAGAAAATCACAAAAAGCATAATATGTCCCCTTTAAGATATGACACAATATCCATTGCCAAGGATATTCCCCCTTGCAGTTGTCTAATTTCTGTGCGGATCATGGTAGCCACAATTTGGACACAGTCAAACTAGATCTTACAGAACTCCCTTGCGTTGCAGCTCTGCAAAAGCCAACATTGGCATGCCAACCACTGATAATGCTTAATTGAATCCTTGCAGCAAATGGTCCCCAATCACCGCTGGTTATGAAGTGCCCAGGTGTTCATTACTGACAAATTTAAACAATAACCTGTTCCATGACTGAAAAGAGAGGAAAATGAGATTGTCGAGACACGAGTGGTGTTCCGTCATGATGTGAGTTGCAATTAATTTGAGCTCTTGAGTCATGCTTCGACGTGTTGTTATTAAGTTTAAGGCGGATAAAAGAAAAGCTTTATGCAGAGATGATAATCATGTTGAGAAGAAAGAAGATCCAAATTGGTTATATGCATTGTATACACAGCTACACACAGTTTAATCCATGTGTGAGTCCATCAGTGAACACAGGTCTCTTACACACACCAAGATGCACATGCGCAACTAACACAGCCAGACATGTTTATTGAAGCAGAGGAAAGTTTCTCATTATCCTAGGTGAGGTCCACTCCCACACACTCGCACCCTTTTGGTTTGTGTCAGAATTTCATTATTAATTCATTGGATCAGTTCTGAGGGGCAAGAGGGAGGCTGTCACTATGATTTCTCATTAGCTGTTATCATGAACATGAGCTGAGACAAAACACAGGCTCTTTGTGATCACAGATACCGAGACAGTGTGAGAGAGAAAGGGATGGAGATGGGGTTGAATAAAACCCCCAAGAGATCCTATCATATCTGCAGAGTGACACTCGCACAAGCCTGAATTTTAAGCATATGCACACTCAGGCATGTGCACACACTCAGGAACACAAACTCGTACAGTATGCACGCGCTACATGATAATAAGTTGTTGTGATGAAGCAATTACAGAGTGTTTCCTCAGAGACTAGAGTACTGTAGTATACCTGTATAAAGAGCAAACTGCCTCCTCTGGGATGCAACACATATTACTGAACACAAAATCATCTTTGATTGTCTCTCCCTGTCATGTTTGTTAAACTAAATGCTTTCAGCTTATACCTTTAAAATCTAATGCAATTCAGTGCAATAGCTTTGCAATAAATACTACCTTTATTCAGCTTATAATGATTAATTTTGTTGTGATTGTGTCAGAGAGGCATTGATCCAGCTCTTTGGTAGCATGGTGAGGGTGTTGTTTGTGGTGTTTTGCATTGGATCTTATTATATTTCTTGCCTGTTGATGGTTCAGTGGGCAAATGTTAAAGCAATAAATTTACATGCATCAGTCAAAAATTGTCAGATTATGCATTGCTAAGCAAGTATTACAGTAGGGAACAGAAATTAGTTAACAAGCATGTTTATGCAACTATTTCACTGTAGTACCATTCAAGAGACACACTTGCAGCTGCCCTGTTGTACTCATGTATAATATATGGGATAGATGCGGCACACTTTTGCCATGGCTACTACTGTACATTACGAGTCCATAGCCCATTGATTCCATGGGGACAGGTAGACATGACAGGATGAATACATCATGTTTAACCAGGCATGAGGGAAATTAACTCAAAGGAAAATCCCCCTTAGGCTAACTCCCATCCATTCCTTTATACTGCATCAAGGTGGGAAGGCAAAAGGTAAGGTATGTGTGCAAATATGTGTGAACTGTGACTATCGTCAAGGTATGTATATACCAGTTTATCCTTTTAAGAGAGGACATTGATACAAAATGAGATCATTTTTGGTGGCTCTAATGTCTTCAGGTAGTTTGGGTTGGGGTTTTATAGGGCCCTATTGACCATTACAGTTTTTCTTACTTATCCAGAGAAGGACAAACTCATCAAATATTTTTTCATATACTTTCTGCCTTTCTAAAAACCATCCATCAGTGAAATTTCATTGGTTCGCTGGGACTTCTCCCTCCCCCTCTCTCTTTTGTTGCAGCTCTGCAGACTCTCTTCTGATTATCTCTGATATGTTTGCACAAATTACCACTGTAGCGGACAGCCTTCCTGCATAATATTACAGTTGGCAACCTTTTCATTAACAGGCAAATTATGCTGTGTTTCTAGCTACTCTGGGGGCCAAGGGCAGGGGGACTATGGTCAGGTGACGGCTATTCTCTTCCAATAATGCTGTTGTGTGGTCATCTGTTAGCAGCAGAAAGAAGAAAAAGAATTTTGTATTTAGTGCAAAAAGTTGAGAAAAATAGAGGATTTATATTTAGTTAGTAAGAATAGTACTATCACAGTATTGGTTCTTTTCTATCTATCTGCCTGTAGATTGTGATTATTGTCTGTGTAATGATGGAATTGTGCACTTATATGCTATACTGAAATCAAATCCCAAAAGCTTAGCTGTGTAGTCATTTAAGTGATTTGAATAGAATTAAATTGAAAACAGTTGATCTAATGTTAAGGGGTTAATACTATGCATACCTTCCTTTCAAGATTCTTTTTCTTTTTAATTTCTAAGTTTACCTGTGACTCACTTTTCTTTCTCTCCCCCATATTTTCTTTGTGTCTGTCCTTGCCAACCTTGACACACGAAACCATGCACACACACTGCACACACTGCATAGCTTTTGCCATGAGTCATTACTCTTCCACATTTCTCTGGTTAGATTGGCTTAATTCTGAATTAAGGGAGTCACTTAAAGTACAAGCACACAGCATCTTAACTCAGTCATTCACTCTACTTATATACACAAATGCATCCAATGACTTTCTGGTATTCCCACATAAACAATAAATCTGTTTCATGTATATGATACATATCATACTGGTCTTTTCCACTTAGACGATTTGGGAGTCAGAGTGATAAATGACCGTTTGAATTAGGTTAGACGCTCAGGATTAACACAGTCTGTTCTGTTTCACACCGTTGCCAAAAGAAAAATACCCACTCTGAAACAGGTGGGCCTTAGTTACCATTGGGGCGACTTGAAGCAGAGATGAATATTAATGAATTGATGTCTGTAATTAATGTTGGCATATCAAAATTGATGCTCATCAGCACACCACAGCTAATGGCTTCATAAAGTAGGATCGATGCACCTTTTGCTAAAGAGAAGATGAGTTTATTCTGTGCTTTTCCTAACTTGCACATGTCAATTTAATTTTAGATATTCCAAAATTATCAGGTCAAAGCTAAATTCTTGTCAGCCCAAATATTATGTTATGCAACATCATGTCACATCACCTAATAATGTATGCATTTTCATCGTTTCAACTCTAACCAGGAAAGTTGCACAACAGAAAAGCTGTAGAGAATATATTAACTTAAAATACATTATACATTCAGCATTGCCTGAAGGTTAGTTGTAGGAAGAAGAAGGGATCTTCCTTTTCTGTTGTGCCTCATTTTCTTTTTCCTTTTGTTTCTAAGAGAAAAAGTTAGTTCTCTTTGAACCAAGGTCAAGTAAATTCCTGTTGAATTGATTACTCTCATGCAAGAGTGGAAAAAAGCATTTCAAGTTTGCCCTAAACTAGATGCCCTTCAGAGGAGACAGGTGATTGAATGAGGGTGAGGTACCCAGAATTGTTCTCTGCTGTTACAATTGCAGTATCTACTATTATGGTTGCTGGTGTGAATACATTTTTAAATACAGTGGGAGTATATGAAAATCAAATGGAAGAAAAGATGACAAAAACTTAGACAACAGCAATGACAATTGCAAAAGAGCAACATCAAAGGGATGTTGGTTTAAAACTGACATTTGGAAGCCTTCTGGATATCCCCTCTTAAGTTAATTGACATTTTGGGAAATATGCTTATTAGCTTAAGAGTTAGATGAGAAGATGGATCCACTATCATGTATGTCCATTCAGTATGGAGCTAGAGCTAGAAGATGATTAACTTAGTTTAGCATTAAGACTGGAAGCAGTCTCCTTTGTTTAATCCATACACAAACAGAAATGTAAAACCAGCAAGTTATGTGCTGTAACTCTTTCTTGGCCGGGCCAATGACTTCCTGGAGTCGCTGCTGTTTTGCTGGCAACCTCACGGTGACAAAAAAACTTGAATAAAAATGTTAAACTATCCCTTTAACAAGATCAGCAAAGCAGTCTTCTGAATATCTATTCAAAACAGTTGACCACAATCAATCGCATGATATTTTGCAGATGATGATGTAATGTAGCGTGCTTTGCAAAGTCCGATGTGCAGCAGTCACCTTTACCATCTACTTAAGGGTTTAAGTCCTTCCATTCATTTTTCAGAGTCACCTACACTCCCTGTACTGTAATGAAGCTTAGCATAAGTTCAAGCAGGAAGACTATCTTATTTCACTCATTCATTCTCGTCCCTCTCTCTTTCGCTCTCTCACTCTTCTCCTGGCTCTTGTATCAGCTGATTAGGGGCGTTAACTCTTTTAATTAAACCAATAATATTTTGCCACAATCTCTATCGGCCAATCATATCTTAGCTGTCAAACTTTAAATCTGTTCTCTTCGCTGTTGCTGTCAGCTATCAGCTGTCATTTCAGTGTGAATCATTGCAACCCTCCTCCACCCCGTTCACCTCCAGTTTCATCACCTCAGCGCCCAGGTCTGAACTCACTAGAGGCCTGCTCCTCTTCTCATCATCCGGATCTCAGCATCCTCTTTATCCATCACCATCACCATTACCGGTGTCTAGACTCCATTGGGGGATATCCTACTCTACTCATGGCTTCACTTCCCCCTTTATACAATATGATGATGTCACGATGGGGTCTAATCGCCAAAGACTTTTTCACATTTCATCATCATTATTGTGCACGTGTCAATAAAATAATTGTTCACTCTAATGAAGTCTCTCCTGACTGAATTACAGTTACAGTCTTTGGCAGTGAGTCATTGCTGCTCATGAGAATAAACAAAACCCCTATTAATCAAGTTGTCTGACAGAGTTCATGGGTCTACAAATGTATTGAGTGATCGAGCTTTCATCCTGAGAACAATAGCTTTGCATATTATTCAACAACAGTGATATTGGAAAATGCCATTGATGGAGTATTATTCTCAATGATGTGGGCAAAACAGTACACAATGACTGACGTGTAAAACTGAAAATTTAATGGGCCACTACTGCGCCAATTAATATCGCAGAGGCTCCCCTTAACGAGGATTTCTTTAGATGGCAGCAACCAATTAATCTCCTTTCTGATCATGAAATATCTTTTTTTGTCACTTCAAAGGAATTTCTCTAATCCATAACATGGGAATTTAATATTCTGAATGTCAACAACAAAAGGATTCAATGAAAGACTTTAATCCGTGCCTTTCTCAGTTTGTAATCGCACAGAAAACATCAATTAATTGCATCTCAGTGTTTTCCGCATTAAAACCATGCAATGTTCCCCGAGGCCGCGTTGTTTCCTTTATGTTTCTTCCTGTGGATTTATTTTGACATAAGATGAGTCGAGAAGGTTGCTGTCAACATGTCAAAAGGACCCTTCGATTGGAACAACTCCACTGTTTGTCTCTCTCATCCTCTCCTCTTAGCATTTGTTTCAACTTGTGCCAGATAGACAATAGACAGACAAATCAGATAAACATCAGCTTAGTTGCCAGTCACAAAGACATTGATAGGAAAGTTTCACTTTACTGTGATTGCTTGCTTGCTGTGTCTGATATACATACAATGAGGCCGGATGTTGGATCTCTAAACAGCATGTGTCTTAAACATGTGAATGTCAGCAGGCATTCAGTGAATTACCTGTGAAAGCTGATATACTTTTTACAAGACATCATGTTTATCCAGAAAAAAATACCTCAGATAAGCTGTGTAGTATTGCGATAACACCCACAAGAACATTTGTTTCCACAATGACTGTGATTCTTCCAGTTTTGTGACGTGTGGTGCCATTTTGGCATTGTTATTCAGGTAACATTCTTGGTAGCCATCTGAGCTGTGCTAAAATATTAATAGATAAAATTTGCTTTTAGCCTTTTCTTGCATCAATGAGTCTGAATAAGTTATGTATACCTATGCTCATACAATAGCAGGCATCTTATTGTCGATGGATCGACCCTCCTCATCTAAAATGGACTGACCTTATAGAACCAGCCAGGGGTAAAAGCACCGAGCTGGATCAGGTCCTTGTTAACTCAATATGTAGGGTGAAGTCATTCAAGGTGGGGGCTTCCTCTTTGTCCTACAAGGCCCTGTTTTCTACCACCTAATGGTCCGGAGGGCAATCAGAGCTTCAGGACTTGATGAAGTGGAGCCTGTTGTGGAGAACAAAGGCTTACTCCATCTTGGTTCTATCTGGCTGACATCTTGGGTCCTCGGGGAGTTTTAGCTCCCTGTCAGTTGTTCATTCTTCCAGTCACGCTGTGCAACTGTTATAGACTGGGGAAAGGAGAGGAGAAAGAGTGGAGAAAGAAAGCATTCGCTTGGGGCAACGGGTGCTGACTGGGACCAAGTGATAGAATTTAATTTGACAATTGACTTGTTAGATTAAGCCCTGCACTATAATACCGTAGTTCCATTTTCTGTAATCAGTGCTTGACTTGTAATAAAAAAGGTTCCAGTACTCCACATCAGCAGCCTGTACACCGTGCAATTACAGCTTATATGGGGAAGGGTTCTCTCTGGTCTCAGTAGGCAGATGACCATGTGGGCTTACAAATGCCTAATACTAGCTGAGGAATAAAATCTAAATGAAAAAAACAACAATATTTCTTTCAACATTTTTCTGTCAACCAGAACAAAAACTACATATGAATATAATATACACCAAGATTTCAAAACATAAGCGAATGTATTCACTGATAATATATCCTGGGAGGCTATTTCAGCACCTGCCCTTTGGTTTAAAGGAGGTTCCACTGATACCAAAAACAGTATATAATATCTATATATTTTTTATATGATTTTGTTCATTTTATTATAATATTTTCTGTAGATATATTCATTTACAGGCTGCAATATATCCCAGGTTTTCTTCACCAATGGTCTGTTTCCCCTTCCTACTAAGAATAAAACTCTGGACTGCTGAATCCTTTTGTTTCTGGCCCAAAATGTGGTCAAGCTATCAGTGTGTCTAGAAAATCAGCCTTCAAAACCTCTGAACCATTGCGCACCATGAATATGTGACAGAAGGATTTATATGACAGCTTCAAAAAACAGGTAAAAATTGAGTTTAGATTGCTTTACCATCCAATTCATCCCCAAATGGGTTGGGGGACCTTGTCAATGAAAACTACCTTAAAGCGGGTTTACTGGCTCACACGGCCATCTGACTGGTCCTATCTGCTGTCTCCACATCATTATGGTGCTGCTGATGGTAGAACATTTACTGACAGAAGATTATGGAGGACACAGAAAAAGTTTCCAGCTGCTGCCAGCTAAAATGAACTATGTATTACAGCTAGAGAGCATTTCCTATACTTCCATGGCTTTTTTGGGCAAGACAAGGGACATTATAGAAAACTGTGTACCTTTATTCAATAGTAAGTGGCAGTACATGAGTAAAAGTATGCAGTTAAAGAGAAACACTGGCTACAAAAATGTCATATTGAAATGCAACACAATCGGGCATATTCCAGACTGGTATTTAAGAGATCAGTGGTTAGTAGGTAGCAGATGGTGAGTTTGGAGTGACAAAGCATCATCTGTGAGGTGGAGAAAGGAATCTCCTTTGGGAATGACTCCTCTATCATAGCGTAACTCTACCTGTCACATATTCTCTTGTGTTCCACTCCACTCAGTGATTCTCTTTTTCTCTGTCAGATTGTTAGTATTTCATTTCTCTGAGGGGCTTATAGTACGTATAGTGAATTTTAGGGGCACTGATGAGGTGAATCCAGGTAAAAGCCATTGTCCTTTATTGATGTGCTCAATCTATACTAGTTACAAGGGAGAGGATGGCAGTAAGGAGCGGTAGATCATCAGAGGATTGTTCATGTGAGTGTGTTTTCTGTCATTCTTCATTCGTTTTTCTCTTTTAATATCTATTCTTCTGTTTTATGTTGACTGTTATGGTTTCTCTTTCTTATTCCCTTATTCTCCCTTACAGCATTGACTTTATTTTGTACCCACTACCTCTAGCAGATTGTCACTGTCTGCTTCTCTCTCTCTTCGCTCTTGCTCTTGGGAATCATAGCATAGCCTCCCTCGGGGATAAACACACCACCAATTCACCTCCCTTCGGGAACACAAACAAACTGACCGGTCACACATCACGTTCACTGTAGATTTTACAATAGATTTACCAGCTCTGCTAGAGTAATTCATACTGTGCTGTATTCACTTATGTAATCAGCTGTATTTTCCCATTTATTTGACTGTGGGAAATGAACATTTTAATTTAGGGAAGGATAAACATCCTCTTGGATTACTATGGATACAATAACTGAAGAGCAATACATGTTTTGCACATTTAAATGAGTGTAATCAACCAGTTTACTTACTAAAATATTTAGAAACTGGCAAATCACTGTATAACAGAGGGAAAATGTAGACTAAACTACTGCAGAGGAAGGCTTACTGGATAAAAAAAAAGTTTAATCCCATAGGACTTCTGAATTAAACTTGAGAAGTTTCATATAAACAGTCTGAATGTATAAATCAAATGAATGTATTCCAATGGGACATACTGTATATCCTTTACAGTTACTTCAGTATCATGTGGATATTTAGTATTTAGGGTTAGGGTATGATGTACATTCATTTTTGATTAATATTTCATGATTCAACAATGTATCACATTACATGTGTAAAGTAAGAGGCAAGGCTTGTAGTGATGAACCTACAGAGAATTGTGCAGTTGCAGTTGTCTGGCCCGCAACTTTACTGTTTTGGCTCACTCACTGCTCATTTGTTTTCGGGTGCAGAAGGCAGCTGTTATCCTACAGACCCACTGTACCCTACCTGCTCAGCACCAAACAGCAAACTGTCACAGTTAGCAGTTAGCTGGTGAACATAGTCGAGCATTTAACAGCTAAAGAACCAGACATTTCCCTCAGGAGTAAATAGAGACCAAAAAACAGAGAGAAAGAAGAGTGAAGATTGGACTTCCATTCATCAGATGGACAGAAACATGACTCCAAATGAATATGCTGCTCCGTAACTGCTACATGTGTAAGGGAGCAACTGTGTGCTGACAAATGTGTCATTGCATCTTAAAAGGTGCCCCAAGTGGCCAAAAAATCAGTTACTGCTATTTTAAGTGTTTAATTTTGTGAATGTATTGTTAATATAGTCCTTTATTGGAAAACAGCACTAAGAGGCATAATGTTTACCATGTCCACCATCTTAGTTTAGAGTGTTAGCATGCTAACATTTACTAATTAGCTCTAAACATAAAACTAACACTGATGGGAATGCTGTTTTGCAGGTATCCAGTCATAAACCAAGTATTGGACAAGTTTTCGCCTGATGATGACCCCAGATGAAAAGCAATAATATCAACAAAATTTCATGGCAGTCCATCCAGTAGTTGTTAAGAAATTTCACTCAAAACCAAAATTCAACCTCAATGTGGTGCTAGAAGAAAGGTCAGAGGATCATCAAAGTCATTGGGATTCATGCTCTGGGGACCACAAATGTCTGTCTATGGCAATCCATCCAGTAGTTGAGATATTTCAGTCTGTGGACAGTGGTTGTCAGACCGGCATAGCCATTGAGAGAACCGTGCATCTAGCTTTGCTCAAAATGACAAAATATACTGTACACTGTTGTGCAGCTACTGCCAGCTGGCTCATATTTCACAGGTCATGTCAGTGTATAAATGAAAAAAAACAAAAAACATTTGCCATTAATTTACAACCACTCAAAATACAATGTGAAGTACCACTCAATGCCATAGCACACTTCACTGCTAACAATATTACTGAAAAAGGTTTCATAAAACTATCCTTCACCATCATCTAGGACAATAGATGAACAGTCCTTCACGTACCTTTTGCATGCATGACATCACAGCTAACAAATACTCCAAAAACACTAAACAAGAGCATTCGTATGAAAGCAACCATTTCTTCATTGTTTGTGCAACTGCCTCAAATAGGTCTCTGCATTTTGTAAGATATTATCTACAAACACTGGTCATTGTTGCATCCATGAGGTTTCAATTGTCTGAAGAGCAGACTAAAGCTAAAAGTCAACAATCAATTGTTTTTTCTTTGGATCAGACCAAAGGGACAGAACCTACAGAAAGCAACCTTAAATTTCAAACTTTTTTGTTTGTTTTGTTTTTCCTCCAGGGTTTCAACTTTAATAGTACAGGCCTGGTGGGCCACCAGGCCAATGAGAACCCCTGCTAGGCCAAAAAATATTTTTTTAAATGTCAAAAATAACGCCAAATATCCATTTATTCGGAAATCAATAGCGTTTGGGAGCCTCTTGCAGCGCTGTTTTGAAACGTGAGTCTGTGTCGTCGCCTGGGAAACTGCAGGTAGCGTAACTCCTTTTAAGGAATAGGGCAGCGCATAAGCAAGTGAGTGGTTAAGTGAGAGAGCGAGCATCAGAAAAGTGATGGTGAATGCGAGCGGAGCAGAGGAAAAAGTTAGCAGTAAGTTGTCAATCTGACAGAAAATATACAGTACAGACTACAGTGTGTCACTTAATAAATGCTGCAACTTGTCAAGACCATGAAAAGTCACGTCTGTTTGCCCAACTGCAAAGAAAACGACCGAGAGCAACCCCCCTGTGCCAGGCCAAACCACTCAACCTAGGGAAACACTGTCCTCTATCTGCTTTTTAACAAAGTTTTATATATATATAATATATATATATATAATATATATATATATATATATTTTTTTTTTTTTTTTTTTTTTTTTTTTTTTTGCAATTGGAGTGATTGCTAGGTAGGTACACAAACTACAGCCACAGGTGTTCAACACCATATGAGCAGAGACACTTTAATCTTCAATGAGCTTAATCGGCTGAAAACCTCTTTAGCAGCTGCTATTTAAATAAGAGCACAACTCAGGTGTATTAGCTGTAATTTACTGACATAGGGGGCTGTCAGTTGTAACAAATAGCAGGGTTACAATGGGCTAATGTGTGAGGTATACCTCCAGGACCACTCAGCCCTACAAAGTGGCTGACTGGAGCCCATTATAACAAAATATAGTCTGCTGCTAGCCGTGTCTCTGTATGAGCCCAGTGCTGAAACTCCTGAGTCAGGAAGAAAATGGAAGATGAGTGGAAGCAGCAAAAACAGGTGGGAAAAAGAAAGTTTGTAAAATAGTTTTTCTTTTTCACCACAGCTGTTTCACCAACAAATAGAGAACGATTTGAGAGAGAAACATTGAAAAATATAAATATTGTCCTCTTCAAACATGTAGATAGAGTTTACTATGCTGACCATATTTCACAAAGTAATTTAAAGTAAAGAAAGATAAGACAAGGTGAACTTAAGGCAATTCTTTGCATCTCTCATAAGTTACACAACTGACTCATATTTCAAAGCTTCAATACACCCTCCTGTCAGAGTCAATGTCATTCATGCTAGCAAGGACCTCTCAATTCAAATGTGCCTCGTACACTGTTGTGCACTGGTAAATAGCTGAAAAACTGTAATTCTGGTAATGAAAAAGTTAACCATTCAACTGAACCTCACTAGCACACAGGCCAGCTTTATTTATCTACATGTCACTTCACATGTCTAAAATCTCATTATTAATAACTAATGGCTTATCAGTAATGAGGGTTCAATTTGTATGTTGATGTGCTCACAGCTGTTTGGACTAATTACTGCTTGATGTGACTATTTTTGCATGGAAATTATTGAGTCAGTTCAGTAAATTCTCTAATTCATTTATATTTACAGCACCAGAGAGCTCTATTACAAGTTTTATACTCCAGTGTGAATTTCGATTGTTCACCATCAGTGAGACTTTAATGATGATTGAAATGAATAATGTATGAAAGATTTGCTCAGTGTCTCCAAGGACACTATTTACTGCAAATTATAGGAGAGGAGAGTAACATGCATGCACATAAAAGCATATGTCTAAATATATTTATCCAAACCCATGTTCAGTGCATATGAACCATCACGTGTACATTTAGACAATTGTTCACACACATACAGTACCTGTCAAACATTTGGACACACTTTTCATTCAAGTGAATGGGAAGGTGTGTCCAAACATTTGACTGGTACTGTATATTGGACACAAACACCTGTGTGCTCACACAGACACACACACTAACAAAGAGACACCAGCATACACAGCAGGCCATTCTCATTAGCCTGTGCTAATGAACATGAATTCAATATTGCCTATTAATGAATAAACAAACTAAATAAAGTAATCAGGCTTCCATCTTCCCCTGTGAGGGATTGTGTGGGGTTTTTTTGCATTTTAATTAAAAATAACATCATAATACAGTTATTATGGACAAATAACCTTCACATTATACTGTATAATTCATTGAATAACATTTAACGCCTGCTATGAAAGAGGCACTGTCTGAATAGAGTTAGCAATTATGGAATCATAATCAACTCATATTTTACATTGTTGCAAAATACTTTTAAAAGTCCTTGCGAAGGGTGCAGCCGCAGCCGGGCCCTGCGGGGGGCTCCTAGCAGCTTGTGAAAGTTAAAAAAACAATGTACACAATGCAATAAAGTTAGTTAAGGGTGATTATGTGTTACTATTAAGGTTGTCGTGATTAGACCTCAGCATAACAATGGTTTAATGCCCCACCCATGGAGCACACTTATGATTCAAATCAAACACACCCACCCACCACCAGCCTACAGGTGCATTCACAAATGTAAATCTGAATGGATAAAACATGGTGGATTCATCCAAAATGCTACAACCTGACAAACACAAGAAATTTGGAGTATGGAGTTTCAAAATTGAAGAAACCAGATTCTTTTTTTGTTTTTTTCTGCATCGATGTCAAACTACAGTGAGTTCTACTTTTCATGACATTTCCTGTCACTGTTGTGACAACTATTGACAAACTATTTTAGGAGCACAATGGGACAGGACAGGCTGAGTGGACAAGTCATACTATCCATTGAAAAAGAAAGAGCAAAAGAAATAGGACCTTGGCCAGAATGTGGAGGACTTTGTGCAGCACAAGGCTCAGCTCAGACCCTTTTAATTTCATTTATTGTTTGTTGTTTTTGTTTAGTTATATTAGAATTGTGCTTTTTTCTGATTAATTCTAGTAAGGCTATAAAGCGGAAGACGTTTGTATATTTTTAATTAAAAGTCTATTGTATGCAGAGGCTACAGAGTGCCAGTCTATAGAAATGTAATCATTGTTTGGTTTGGACACAAGGTCCAGTGGTGTGGTCTGCACCTGGGCCCGGAGTTGCATTGTTCCGCAACTGGTCTGAGGGTGTGGAATGTAAAGTCTCTGGTGTGTGACTTTGATCAGTTTTGAAAATGGTGTTACAAAAATCAATGTGTGGGCTAGTTTATCTTGAAATGGTGGGTGCTGTAAAGCAATTCTTTGCCATATAGAGGCCAGGCCTTCATCATGGATTCAATGCCAAACATTTTATGTCAGCCAACAGACTACGCTATGTGGAAATGCTGATTTGAATAGGAAAGATCTTTTTACTTATTTAAATTTTGGCTCATGTACCCATTTAACTGGCATGGGGAACATTTGAATACAATTGAAAATATTTTAATTTTAGATAGAGGAGATTGCACATGAACATGCTGTAGCGAAGTGAGGCTGCATCTGTATTCATGTCAGTATTCAGAGCTGATGAGAACAGGGTGAGAGTTGAGCTGTGGAGATTGGATTCTGGAAATCAGGGAAACAAACAAATCTACATGCTTACTAAAGGAGTAAGCACAAGTCTTCGAATGTTCTCACAGAAATGCACGCTTCCACACACATACACACACCCAGATAATTCTCCTTGCATACAAAAGAGCCTTTCCTCCCAATATAGTTAAATGTGAGTGACAGAGGCCATCTAGCGGCTGTAATAATTATGATCCAGAGCAGTGGCGTAGTTCAGATGATCGCTGTTCACTTCCTGTTTCCAACCGCAAGTTGGGACAGTTTTCTAAAAAAAAACGTGATTATGATTGTTGTGGTGTTCATTGTTGCCATGACGACGAAGGTTGCCCAACTTTAAGGAAGTGGTAACTTTAACCCACACCACATTTCAAGTGATCAACCTAAACAATGATTTTTCCCTAACCCTAGCCAAGTTGTTTTTGTGCCTAAACCTAACCAGACCTTAACCACAGTATTGTCACACTATAAAACATACATTTTTTTAATAGTGATTTGACAATTATGTTGTCCTGCTGATTACTGCTGACAGAGGCGCCTGATTAGAAAATGCTTCTATGGGTTGTTCTGGAGTGCATGGTCAAACAACCTATGTGGTCGTTTAATTTGGAGGACTTGTTGCATCACACTGGCTGGCAGAACTACACATTGTAATTTAGTGGGAGTACAAAGTGGGTTCTGATTACAGGCCCGTGGAAGAATAGTTGACCTTCTTATGCTCGGATCACACTACACAAATTCAGCCCGATTTTAACATGATTTTGTTGTCACTGACAAATTTCCAGCATCGAGCCCCATTATGAACGTTGGGAACAATGAACAGGAATGTAGTGTAACATAATCGAAGAACAGCAATGTGGCATCTGGGATGCCCCACAACACCCCGATGAAAAGTCTAGCATGTCAGAATTTTTCCTGCCTAGTTTGACATCTCCTACGATATGTTCCTTGATGTTGACCAATAGGATAACAGAGTACTCTCTGGTGCACATATGTAAACACCAACACAGAAAGTCAAAGCTGTTCTCTAACGGCTGTTCAGGCAAGCTGAGCTACATTTAATGTCTCAGACAGTGGGGAGAGCAGCAGTTCATCTCTGCCTCCTCCACAGGCTGACTCTGGCAGGAAAATCTGCTGTCAGTCATCAGTGACCATTTTCTTCAGTTAAATAAATATATATATATGTATAGTTTGTCAGTTTTAATGATGACCTTTGAACTCGTGCAAGGTCATAAAAGATGATTGTGATTGTTCGGGGTCATACTTGTAGAGTTTCCAGTCTCCCGACCAAGACACGGCAAAAATTTATGGCACTATGATCGCCTTATCTGACATGATGACCATCATGGAAGACAAAAATATTGTGTAGTCTGATCCCGGCATGATCCAGCACAGGGAAGATGTAGTTCATCCACTCAGTTCCTCTGGCCCTTTACAGCATAATGAGAGCCTGACTGAACCAGTGGACCTTCATTCCTTGGACTGTTAACTTCTCACAACATGAAGCACGCCTGTCACAAAGGTCTCAAAATGAGGTCTGGCAGTCCCAAAGGTCCCATAAGTCACTTCAGGATTCAGCCAACCGGTAGAGGAGTTCTTAACACTTAACTATTATTTTGCTCATTATAACTGAGAGAAGACTGATTATTATGGACATAGGTCACACTATGCAGAATAGATGCCAGTGAAATTATCTCCTAAATCAAATCAGACATTTAACCTTGCACATGTGAAAGTAGCTATTTTAAGTCTGATTGCTGATATTACATGTGTACTATGTTAAGGGATTAACATAAAGTTACTCTGATGAGTTTTTGAACGTTAGTGGTGCAATGAAGCAATGTTTTAATGAGTGAATCTCCACTTTGGTTATATCTTGTGCTCTTTATAATAAAAATGCATAACTTATATTTTACAATTCTTTGTTGACATCTTTGTTGTATTTTACGTTATCCATCAACAAATTACAACCCCAGCTCCCCATGCTCTTCTGCAGGGCCAAGGGGAGCCGGAGCCTTTCCCAGCTCACATTAAGGAAAAATGGAATACACCCTGGACCCAGTCTATTAGGCCTAACACATACAGAAAATAATAGACACCTATGAGCAATTTAGACTCACCGATTGACCTGCATGTGTTTGTACTGTGGGGGAAAACCTATGTAATCCACAGAGAAAACATGCAAACTCCACAAAGAAAGGCCCCAGCTGATTGGTTGGATACTAATCAAGGATGGGTGACTGTCAAAGGCGTTAGTAGGCTCGTTTTCAGTAGCCTTGCCAGCTTGTCTAGTTGTACTGTTACATGAGGTGAACAATGAAGAACAAAATACAACTGTCACTGGAACATGGGCAAAACTCTCAACAGCAAAGAGAACACAGTAAAATTTGTTAATTAACCTGCAGTATTTCTTTATTCTTTCTTCTCTGCTTAGTTTAGTTTGTGATTGCAACAATGCAAAACATTCACAAGTGTTTAAATGATGAAACTAATCACTTGTGGCAGCTAAGATATGCCAATGGAAGCTCTGTTGGATTGACACTTTAGATACAATTCAGTCTACAGGCCTCAACGAGGATTTTGATGAGTGTCATGCTGTAATCCAAAATGTTTCTTGTTTATATATGTATGGTACTACTATTAGGTGCTTCCTGATTGTATATATTTTTTCTATATTCACTGTGTTAAACCAGTTTTTTGTGTCCTATAACAAGTATGGCTTCCATTTGTATGCCTCATTTAAAAACTACAATTCCCAAGAGGTGGAGCTTCTACCATCAGGGTGTGCACAGGTGTATCGCATACTGCTAATGATTAGAATGGGATTAGTTATTTTTACCTCCTTGTTCATTATTGAACCATGTATGCTCTGATGAAGGTCTGATAGACCGAAAGCCCAAAATAAAGTGCAATATTGCATAGATCTAAGTGTGCAGAAATCTCTTTTATCAAGTTTGGACTCATTAATGCTTCCAGCACCTCACAAAGATTTAGTCAGGTCATACTGCATTAGCCAACCTCCCTCCAAAATATATTTTGAATATTCATTCAAACCAGCAACCCAGCAAAAGACTTCCAACAACTCTCTCAATCAGAATATCTGTTCAGAGAAATATCATAAGTTCAACAAAGAAAACAAGACCAGCATATTTTTTTTAACAATAATTTCCTACTATAATGTGTCCATTGTAACATTTTTTATTAAAAACTCATGAAATCAACATCAGCAAACCCAGAGTCAGAGTGGTCTATAAAATAACATTGGCTAGTACATCCATGACCAGTTCATACAGTGTTCAGTTGGCAGTAAATAAGCTAGATTAGCTTGTTAGCAGAAGTGCTTGCTCGGCTACCCACGTCTGTCATGTGATCCTCTCCTTGCAGGTCGTAGTTGTCTGTTGAGAAATCCCCAAACCAGGGATCTTGTGAGCTAACAATGCTAACCATAAAATCACTTTGCCACCCAATTTTACCAAAACAAAACACTGAAAGACGCTAGAAATATCAGTCGAGCTGAGGGAAACTGTCGAGTGAGTCCAGTGATAATTCTACAGCCGACTCCTTTCACATTGTATAATTATTCATCCTTTGTTAATATAAGAAATATTGATTTGAGCAGCTTTAAATTAAGAGGATGAACTGTTTAAAGAGATTACCTCTGTGAGTTACAAGAAGGAATAACAAAACAAGCTTGTGCCCCTTCTGATACCAGTCACCTCTTACCAACTGCTGACTCAAGAAGTAAATAAACAGACAAAGAACAGCTAAAGAAATGGATAATTCCTAATGACAAGAGAACCAGTTAACCACAAAATGCAAAAGCCTTTCCTTCAAAGTAATTATTTCCCCTGGTACACTCACTCTGATTGTCCTGTGACTCCCCCGTTCCTCTGTCTCTGACTATGTCTCTCTCCTGTTCTCAAGCACAGATACTCAGGCGGTCAGGATGACAGATGAGAGGAATGCCCGAGTTGTCAGAATTTATTCTCTACACACATCTGTCATCTAACCGGTCTTCAAAGGAAGAGAGACAGAGAAAGATAGAACTGGGGAGAATCGGCAAAATGACAAAGATAAAGAGAGTATGAAAATGAAGGAGGGGGAGGGGGAAAAGACAACATGATAATGGAAGAGGTGCATGGACGTGAGAAAAAAAGGAGACGGGAAAGAGAAGTCCAGGCTCTACAGTGATAGGGAAAGGGACTGTAAAGAGATAGTATGGAAACAATAGCACCTTGTAATTATTAAAACCGCTTGGTAACAAGATGAAAAACAGCCTTTGTAACTCAATTTTCATATGAAACATGACAATGAAATCTGAGTTTAAAAAAAACAGAACCAAGAACATGAGAGAGAAGCACAAACAGAGCGACAGAGATACACTATCAGTTCAGTGGATAACGGAAGGCTTGGGGAGAGGTGATATCCCTTTAAAGTGCAGCACTCAGTAGTCTTCCACTGGTGGTTTGTCAGCATGTTGATTAAGCAGTGCCCTGTTAGATCACCTGTCACATTACTGTTCATGTTACTGTTGCCTTTTTTTTTTTTTTTAGCTATTAAACCCAGATTGGAGCCATTTCTCATCTTTGACTAGGCAGCGGACACTGGAATGAGTTTTTATAAAACACAAAATGAAACACATGTACAGAGGGACAGCTGAAGACATTAGGTAATTATTAAATACTTTCTCGATGCACAAGAAATATTCTCTACATAAACAGAGAGTGATACTACTGACACCTTTCAGTTTTCAGATTGCCTTCCTATTGAAGCTGTCCAACTTAAGCATTCTACATGTACAAACTGTGGAAAAATAAAGCACAGAAGGAGATGATATTGCTAGCAAGTATAAAGCAGTCTTCCACTATCGGTTGATTAGCACAGCTTTCTTTTATCACCTGTCACACTTTCATCTGTGTTCTCGCTGCTCCTTGGGATATATTTCAGCCAAGAAACACAGACTGAAACTATTTTTCATCACAGACCTGGAATTGGGCATGTAATAAAAGAGCTGTGGTGCTAATATTGGCAAGTTAACATAGGGTATATTATACATGCAGCCTTTCTATATGTTGCTGTCATTTTTTCTGCTCTTTGTGGACAGTGAAGATGACTCAAACTGATATATGATGAAACAGTTACATCAGGTGAGGTATTTTGGGAAATTGAAGTTTAGAGATCTGAATTGGACTGAACACAGAGGCAGTCAACTGGCATGCACCACATATAAAGATTGAAATGTACTGAAGTGTGTTACAAAAATAATTTGACATTTTGAGAAAAGGACTTATTTGCTTTCTTGCCAAGAGTTAGATGAGAAGATTGATATACTACTCTTGTATATGTATGGTGCATATGAAGCTATGCCAGTAGCCAGTTAGCTTAGTTTAGCACAAAGACTGGGAGCAAAAGGAAGCAGCTAGCCTTCACCTGTCCAAAGGTAACACTCTGGTTTGTGTAAGGATTAAACACACATGATATAACATATTTGTTAGTGAGCTATTGAGGTGCTGGCTTTGTTTCTGTTGGACAGAGCCAGGCTAGCTGTTTCTGTTCCAAGCCTTTATTCTCAGCTAATCTAACAAGCTGCTGGCTCTAGCCTTGTATTTAGAGTACAGTCATTAGAATGGTATGGATCTTCTCATCTAACACAGCAACAAAGCAATTATTTGCTTTGTTATTTGCAGTATTTCCGTATTATTCCTTTAATCTGTTGTGCTATATTGCTGTTGCAGGGTGAACAATTGCGGAGTGAGAAGTATAAAAGATGTGGACACCACACACATGGTGACCAGACCATGGTGCTAAGAAAATAGCAGTGGTGATGTCTCCAATTTATCTTGGCTAGGAAAATAAAAATTTATAATGAATAACCTACACTACAAACTTGGGTCACCAAGGTTTAAAGAAGTTAGTGTTTACCTGGCAGGGAGGGTCTGATGAAAACATGCTGGTTGCATTATGGGAAACATAAGATCAACCTTAACTAGTAGTTTAAAGTCAGGATATCTCAACATCTCCTATACTGATTTGACTATTCTTTTCAATTATTTCCATTTGAGTACCCCAGCTCTATTAAAGGGCCAATGGCTGGAACACTCTGTCAAGGTATTACTACCAGTGTGGCTAATGTAGGGTGATTCCTGAGGATAGTGCAAGTGGGAAGGCCACATGGGTCATTAAATTAATCAAAAGGGGTTTTCATCTTTGAAATATGAACATGCTCAGCAATTTTCATGGTTATCTGCCAATTAGAATATTTTGGACCAAAGTGTTAGGCGGACTGATTGACTGACCAGCAGACCTGGACCAGAACTGTCAATCATAGGCTCTATTACTGTAATACAACATGGTAACTGAACATGATTTGTACATTATAGATTTGTAAAATTCTGTGTCCTGTAAAAACTTTGGTGGCTCAGTCTTTCAAGTAAAACAGTAAATCAGAAAATCACCAGTGGACTTTCCACTCGCCAATTCTGTGAATTTCTCAAACAGCATGAGACTGTGACATTAATATCTCCATTGTATTTCTGCTCCCTTGCACAGTTTCAACAAGTAAGAAGGTTGTATTACAGGGTGGTGAAGAGAGCAACTCCTGTATTGCAGTGGCAGCATAGCTTTCCCCTCTTCTCTCTTTATTGCTGTAACACACACCTCCATGGCCTCGTGCTGCCAGGCGAGCTCCGTCGAGACGACAGCAGAATACAGTAATGAATTTAAAAAGCTGCCAAAAACTTCTCTCTCTCTCCTGGCCTTAGGACTCAATTTCCCTCGGCAGCGTATTGAGTTGGAATCAGATAACTGCCAGAAAGTGTGGAAAATCTAATGCATATCAAGTGAAGAGACATGCTGACACTCCCTAGTGACAGAAACACTGTGCTCTGTACTTGCAAAATACAAACCCAGCATAAAACTGAAAGGAGTGGAGTGGAAAGGGGGAGCTGAGAAGAAGAAGTTGAGCCATAGGTGGGATGGAGATGAGAGAGTGTTTTTTTTGTTGTTTTTCTTTCAGGAGACAGGAACCTAAATGGGCTTCGATTTCAATGCATGACATGTGTAGCAATTTATTTTTACGGGTCAGGCCCCATGGGATAGAGACTTTTTCTGTGACATACTGCAGGTGGTGCAAGGAGAGCAAAGGTTTGAAGAACACATGATCCTGGAAAACCTGTAAATCATTGCTCAGTGGTGTCACCTAGTGGTTGTGGACATACAGTAAACTCTAGACCCATCAGGGTACATGGATCCCAGAATAATATTGTTTAACTAAGTATAAGCATGTCATTGGTCCAGTAAGTCCCAGCTCTCAAGCTGCTATATATGGGGACCTACACCACATTATTTTTTTACCTCACTGGCATGATTTAGCTGCTTGAATCAATATTTCTATATTAGCAATGTATCAAATTACTTTATATAATGTGCAAGGGATCAGAAGTAGTGAGAAACCCACAAAGAGTTATAAAGCAGTTCTCCTCAACTCTACAGTGCCTTTAAGCATGTTTTAGCACATTGTTTTGGTTTTAAACTCCACAACTATACAGCATTGTCTTAAGCCACTGCAGGGCAAATGTTTTCAAAAAACAAAAGAGCTCTTATAAACCCACTGTACACTATCTGCCCAGCACCAAATGGCAAAAAGACAAAGTTAGCAATGTGATCTCATGGTATGGTGTATAAATAGCATGCCACTTTTAATGACACTTGTGTGTCATTTCTACTGTGTCATGTCTACGCATTTTTAACCGTTTTGGGTGTCATTTAACACCATCGGTTAGGTTTACGCACAAAAACCACTTGCGGGAAGATCATGAAATGGGTTAAAACAGTAAAATGCGGTAAAAATGTCCCATTTAACGGCACTAAAATGCCCAATGTGATGATTTAAATTTCTGGTAAAAATGTCCCAATCACAGTAAAACATGCCCGGTTGTTGGTCTTGAACAGTGCTCTCCTGCTGCTTTTGTAACTTTTTGCTAACAAAATATCTAGCCAACCACCTTAACCGACTCCTAATGAGCAAAAACTATCTTATATAATAAAAGAAAGTCACATTATATTAACATAATCTGAAATGTGTCACTTCCCCTGTCACTCAAACATGACAGCGTGAAATGACATGCGAAAAGCTTAAAATGCGTAGTGATAACATACGAAATGACTTAAGAAATTGGCGTGTTATTCATACACCATTTGGTGAGACCAGCAACTAGCCAGTGAATATAGTGGAACATTTTGCAGCTAAAGAGCTAGATATTTCCATCAGGAGTTGGTGAAGACTCAAACAAAGCTAAAAGGTAACTCAATATTGGACTTAACATTGATATGGTGGCCACAAACATGATTCCAAATGTATACTTATGTTACTCAGTGTATGCCGGATGCGTAAGTACTGTATGCCCTTTGCTAACATGATCATCATAAGAACTTTATAAGATGATAATATGTCAGATGTTGTGTTTGCATCTTGTTACACTGCCCCCACCTGGCCAAAATTATCAGTAAATGCATACCTTGTATTGGCCTTGGTCTTTTTTTTTTTTTTACGGACTTTGCATGCTCTCTATATCTTTGCATGAGTTTCCTTCAGCAAGCTCCAGTGTCCTCACACAGTCCAAACACATCCAGCTCAGGTGAAATGGAAACTCTAAATTGCTCCTATTTCCGAATGCGAGTGTGAATGTATCTGTCTATGTGTTATCCCAGCGATAGATTGGCAACCTCTCCAGAGTATTCTTGTGTTTTTCACTCAGTGTATGCAGGGATTGGCTCCACCCTCCCAGTGACCTTTCATGGAATAAGTCAGTATTTAAAAAAAAGGACTAGATGGCATAATTTAGTCACTTGTACACTCTTCTTTTTGTTTTTAATAAATGCAATCTGTGGCATTTATGACTTTACAGCACATTGCTTCTATCCTTATTACCATGACAATTAATTAAACTCCAGCAACCTTCACTTTGCTGAATTTGAACCCACTAAGTAAATTTAAGCTTGCTGCATGAGATTTATTGTTTGGTTGGGGTCTAAGCAAAAATGATGATAGGTAGAGAAAGGTTTTGCTAAAGGAAGCAGGGGAGTATTTGGAGTTTGAGAACTTGAGTACTGCTCATTTTGAAAGTGATGCACATAGAGGAAGAAGATAAATAAAGAAGAGGAAAATACCTAAGAATAGAAGAGGAAGGACTTCAGAAAAAAATAGTTGTTCCTTTGCATATATAGTGTGTCTGTGTGTATGTGACAGATAGACTGACACTCTCCAGTACTTGTTATCCTACTTGTCAATTTGTTTTAATAAGTGTGCCTATTGCTTCCTGCTTATCACAACCTGACATACGGTATTATTATAAAATACCCTGAGGAACGCAGCTTCCACTGATTTCAAACTAATGGTATTCCACTGAGGCAGTTTGTTCCATTTTTTCCCATTCATGCAGCGCAGACTTTGCTGCATTTTCACCAGCCTGCCTCTTATTCATATAAATGCACTTATGAACATTCAGCACATTATTACAGCCTGAGGAAGGAAACTAGTATTTGTTCATGCTGTGGCCACTCCTATGCCTTACAAGGAGGTTTAAAAGACACTGAACTTAAATATAGTATATATATATATATATATATATATATATATATATTACTATACTGTAAGTACTGAGAAGTGAACAGAAATAAAACAGAAGAAGAGTTGACTTGTCTTCCTGTTTACTTTCATCTGTTTATTATACTGGATTAAGTGGGAGATGGCCCTTGTACAGGACATTGAAGTTTGCGTTCACGGAGGAGTTTAACAATTTTTTCTGTAGATTTGAATAATTTGCATTTACAGCCTCTGTGTGCCACGTTTGAACTGCATCATCATGAAATAATAAATAAGAGAGTTTGCAGGTTATAGTGTACCTGTGTATTTAGGTTATATTCATGTATATTCTTAGACGGGTTAATGTATGTCAGGTTATTATGAGGAGGATTGTGTTTTCTGGTTTCTTGGTTTTCTGCTGCTCTGCATTTTTCTTCCTGTGTCTGTTCTGCCCTTCCCTCCACAATTTCCCTCCAAACCTGCCCTGCATCATCCTCGTTAGCCCTGCCCTTTTTCCCCAGCCTGTCAGCTTCTTTTCCGTTCTCCTGTTTCATCTCCTCACTCCACTCACATGAGTTTCACCACCCATCTCCCCACCTGCACCTCATCTACTCGTTAGTTCAGTTAGTATTTCAGTCCTGTGTTTCAGTTCAGTCATGTTGGATTCTTTGGTCTGTATTGTTCAGTTGTGCTCTGCTCTGTTCTGTCTGGTTTTGTTTTGTTCCTTTTCGCTGTGCCTGCATGCCTGGATCTTTATTAAAGAGACATTGTTCAGTTCATTCTGGCTGTTTTGTCCTGCATTTGGGTCCAGATCCTGCGACTCCCCTGACTATAGCCATGGTTCCTAGAATCCTGATAATTGGTGTTCCTCTGATGTTTTGTCAATCTACTAGATTGGATTGGCAGAAATTTTGCACTGACATGCAATGCTGGTCCCCTGAGTTTTCATCGAGCACCAAAATGAGGTTGACATGTGGTTTTGAGTGAAATTTCTCTATTAGCTGGATTGCCATTAAATTAAATAAAAACTTAATTGAATTAATTAAAAAAGACATTCATGCCCCCCTCATTATGAAATGTAGTAACTTTGATTCCTTTAACTTTTCATCGTGTGCCATAATATACTTGATTGAATATACCTGATTTATGACCAAATATTTGCAAAACTAATGTCCTTCCCATTATCCACAGTGTTTTGTGCTAATTAGCACGCTGACATGTTAAACTAACAGATATGTTTGTGGTAAACACAAACATATCTGCTAAATGACAGGATGTTAACACTGTACAGCTACTGTACAGTCTCACAGAGCCACTAGCATAGCTGAAGGCTCTTAGCTTGTTATGGTATGTTCATACTTTTTACTGACATGCATTGTCAAAGTTATCTTAACATGTTTTATCTGATTATAACACTAATGGAGATTGATCTTAATATGTGATATCACAACCCAAATCAAATTAATATTTTTGTGAAATAATTTAAAAAATGGCTACCTATTTTTTTCTTAATAGTGCCATTACGTTAATTTTTGAGATGCAATGGCCTCAGTAAATTATTTTAACTGTGCAGAGCTGTTGGGGAGTGAAACATATAGTTCAGAGTTCAGTAGACGGTCTTTATTGATGGCTGCAAGTTAAGGGTGATCCTTTGTGTCTCTGGTTACCTGATTAGTTAGCTGGTAAGTTGAGACTCAAAAAATATGTTGTGTTTTGCTCTGTTGGTTGATACTCTTGCTTGAACAAGGTATTATCACTAAATGAGCACAATGCACAGTGCAGCACACAGAAGTTCTTTTTGGTGATACATGGTGTTGAGACCCACAGCTGAGAAAAACACTTGCAGACAGTTGTTATCATATCAGGCTTTTCAAATACAGAGAAAGCTGCATTGATTCAGGTGTGATTTTCTTCCCTGTCTCAATCAATGTAGCCATATCTTTGACATTAAGCTTGGCGCATTACTCCCGCTGTACAGACTGTAGGTTCAATCAACAGGGATAATGCCATTTGAGAACAAATATACAATAGTTTGTGGCCCTAAGGTGTATCAGTTTCACAAATTAGGGATTTAATTCAGAATTTGCTGTATGAACACTCCAAAGCTTCAAGTACAACAAATAAATCAATAGAAATTGATATTTACTCTGTAAAACTTCTGTTGACTGCAACTTGGATTGTGATTCTTATGAATTGTGTTCCAAATCCCTCTTACAAAATGTCAACAGTGTGTGAGGACATATTTGAAACTAAACCCCCAAAGCAGTTAAAGCTCAGTAATAAATGAATCAAAGCTGAGGACAAAGTTGTTTGTATAGGCAAAGACAAGGATGTTTCCAGTCAACTAAACAATGCAGGAGAGAGGGGTAAATTGATTCGCGTTAAAAATCTGTTAGAACTTCTGCATTTTAGCTGACACTCTTGGAATTACTTTGCGTCTTTGTTAAGACAGGAGTGTCTTGATGCGTAAATACAACATTTTGCATTTTACCTGTTCATATTTCCTGTGCAGCCCCTGCAGTCTATCAAAACCTGTTTTACTGATGTGAAATTTGATTGTGTTTTGATGCATAAAACTTGTCTTTCGGACTGAATAATGTTGTGCACTGGGATGGAAGTCTGCCTGTGAGGACAGTGAAACTTCTTCTATTGAGAGCAAAGTATGTCTATCTCAAGTTGGAAGTAAAACTCATTGTGTAGTCAAGGTCAATGGGGTGAAAAAAAGAGAAGGTTTGTGTATGTTCATGTAGGTGGATGTCTTCTTGACAGTGTGCAGACCTGTGTGCCTACATGTAAGCTCTGTGTTGCAGTGTAGCTACAGTATATGCAGTATGATATCATTGTAAGCTTGTGCAGTGCAGTGTTCAGTGCAGTGGGAACGAGAGGTCTGAGTCAGTGATGTTTACTTGATCGTGTGTGAAATCCAGTCGGCTTTCTGCTGCCTCTATCTCCCGTCAGCATCACAGAGTTATAACAGCAGTTTCCCACACAGACTGTTTGGTTGTGATTCTTAACTATGTGGAAAGAGTGTCAGTCAGATTGAGAACCTCTTTCCCCTCTAAATGGATTCAGTTCCAGTCATGCGCAAGGTGTAAAATGCACACGCTCAAGCGGGCATCTACTGCACTGCACACACATAAACACGCACAATTTCTCTCACACTCCATTGCCCTATCTCTCCTGGTGTATTGCTCTCGCACTTACTTTTTTTTGTCCTTTCGCCCATTTTTGTGTCTCTTTCCTTCTCTCTCAAGCTGACTGTGAGTGACATGTGATAATGACTTACAACGAGATAAAAAGGCTTTTACAACCCAGCCTCAGCAGACAGGATGGGAGGACGGGAAGAGGAAGATGAGGAAGAGAGACATTTCTACATCATGCTCCTCTCATTACCTGCTGGCAGTATTTTGGCGCTGGTAACCACTCCATATCCTCTCTGTGTCATGACCTAGCAGAGAGAAGGGAGGTAGTGTTTCTTCATTTTTCACCTCCCTCCTTTTTTCATATATCATCTTTTCTATCAAATCTATACCTCTATGATTCACTTCTGTCCTGTCTTCCTTCCCTCTCACCTATTTCGCCTTCACTGAACTATTTTTCCTTCAAATAATCCTGCAAATCAAAAAAATTGAGATAAGGAATGACTGTAACAGCACTGTTAAGTTGACATGAAATAAAAACATAAAAATGTAATATCCAAGTCAATGATAACCTTAAATATTCTACCAATGAGGTCGTTGTTTTCACCCTCATATTCATATTTTGACTTAACTTTTTCATTTTACTTTGCACTTTACAGAAATATTAAGCCACTTTTTTTTTGCCTCATTATATTATTTAAATCAGGAGTCTGATGAATACATTTAATTCTGAGCAGGATCTGTGGGTCTGTTGGCATTAACAGTGCTGAGCCATTACAGCTGAATTGGCAATAATAGGACTTTACCTCAGTCGGTTTGGTTTGCAGTATCTCCCAGTTTTTGCAGATATCAAATGTAATTATGGTGTTGGCTTTCTTGCTATGATAAGCGACCTGGGAAAAGTGTTTTAAATCCTAGTCAAATGTGATCAGATGGTGAGCTTCAGCCGCCTTGGCATGGTCAAATGTATTTTGTATTTGACTTGCAAATTTTGCTGGAACGAGCTCAAACTGGATGTACATTTAAAGGTGTGTTTCAAAGCCTTACCTTCTCTGTCTCTGTGTGTAACACCTCAGCTGCTCTCATTTTCTAGATCATAAGGATATGAGGAGGGAGAAAAAAATCAAGAAAATAAAAGAAATTATGGGTATGCAAATGGTAAATGGAATTCTACAGTGTTATGATGGAGGAAAAACAAAAAAGCTGGGTCCTTAATATGATACCAGTGAACAACAGCCTGCTGGTCGCAAAGTTCACTTGTGACCAGCGGGTTGAAGGTTTAAACCTGGGAGTTTTTCCTGAATGATAGACTGTGACATCTACTGCTGACGAGGGCTCCAAACTATACCAACATGTACTGTATATGGATTTGAAAATATGATGTATTGTTGATCTGTAAACAGCATGCTCGTATACAGTGTGCTTCTTTGGACAAAGTGAAATAAGTCAACAGTATCTGATGATACTAGAAATGATGTATGCAGGCACCACTGTGTACTTCTGTTCTGGGCTGTTTTTCAAAGTTGGATTAGACCATAATGTAGGGTTTGGGAAAGAACCTTCCCTGTTTTAACATGACAAATAATTGGTTTTCCCAGTCTGGTGTGGTTAGACTGACCTCAAAACCAGCAAACACCTTTTGGGATCAATTTGAACACACACTTATCACCCAACATCAGTGCCCAACCTGTAATGCTCTTACTGTAACATAATGTAGAAATCTTTCTATCCTCAGAGGTGAAAGTTGCCATGTCAATGAAACGCCTTGAAAGAAAAACAAAAGACATGAACCTTATACTTTAAAAAGTCACTGCTGTATTAAGACACTAGTGTATGTATCACCCTATAACTTAAGACATCCACCAAGTGGCTGTATCAGCTACATTTAAAAAAAATTATAGTGTACAAATGTTCTGGGACATGTAGAAATGGTGTTAAAACATATTTAAACAACTCAGAATTCAGTACAACCATCACAAATCAATAAATCATACATCCATATTCTTGAACTGAGTACACAGTGGTCCCCCCGACCAGACTCCAAACTGAGTCCAGACTTTTTACTTAATCCCTGAAAAGCAATTTATTTTACCTTCCTACTTGTTTGAACTCCCCAAAAATATTCTCAAAGTCCCATTAATACCTGCATTGCAATAACTTAAATTTAAAAAAGTTAAAAAAGAAATCAGCAGCCGCGAGGCCTTTTGCTATCAGTCCCCGTTCATATGGATTAACCTCCCTGCTGACGTCAGACATTCCGAGTCTGCCGAGTCCTTTAAATCTAAACTTAAAACTCATCTTTTTGCCTTAACCTACAATTAGTTGCCTTTAATTGAGCACTTATGACCTTGTACTGCACAGCGGGTCAGTTTCTGTCTCAATGAGTTTACTAAGCGTTGTCCTGCCGACAAGATTATTGATTATTGCAACTGTTCTGATGACCATTGCATCATTCTAACCTTCTAACCTTCGTTTGTTTGTTTCACGAGCACATGAGCGTCTGAGCTGTGGGCCCCTCCCTCTTATCTCCTGTTCTCTCCCTTTTTCCTCCTCCTGTCCTCTCTTGTCTTGCTGGACCAGCACCCATCCTGGAGCTGCTCTGTTTCCCTTGCTGTCGGTGCCATTTCCTGAGGTTTTGGATCTGGTTCCTCAATCTGCAGGAGTTTAGCCTCACCTCATGTCTCTCTCTCTCTCTCTGAATGATGTCTTTATCCTTCTTTCTCTCCTCCGTGAATAATGTCTGTGTATGTGAATGGTAAGATATAAGTCTCCCTTGTAAGCATGTGTAGTCTGTCCTCCCAGGTCTCCATGTTTATGGGGGTCATGTGGCTCAGGTTTTATTCTGTTCTGGTGGTATCTGGATTCTGTTTTGCATCCTCTTCATCACATTCTTCATCTATATATTCTTCATATATATTACAAATTCATTATAATTTTGGTATCCTGCTCAGTGCTGTATTCTGTAATTTGTGTTCTATTTCTCTACACAAAAGGACCACAAGGATTCCTCCTCTGTTGCTATTCCTAAAGTTTCCTCCATTTTTTTTCCCTGTTAAAGGTTTTTTTTAGGGAGTTTTTCCTTATTCGAATCGAGGGTCTAAGGACAGAAGATGTTGTTTTGCTGTACAGACTGTAAAGCCCCCTGAGGCAAATTTGTGATTTGTGATACTGGGCTATGCAAATAAAAATTGACTTGACTTACTTGACTTGAATTTTGGGTCCAAAGAAACATAGGCAGGCATGTAAATGCTAATTACTAATTATCCCCTTGTTGACACACGTAGTCATTCTCGCACACGAGCACGCACACACAAACACAAGCACAGACAATCTAGCTGGTGAAAGATGTATCCACACACACACAAAAACACACACAGCTGGGCATTAAAGTATTGTTTAGTGAGTTTGTTTGTGTGTGTTAGACAGCCCACCATCCCTAATCTACATAATCAAACAAGCTTCCCCTAAACACATTCTGCCGCATTGTTCATCATTTGCTCATTTAGTATTAATTAAGACTGGCTTTGTTTTACAAAGTTGAATTTGATGATGGCAAGTCCTCCTGAGGTTGCTTACCACCTCGCTTTCCCTTCCTTCCTTTTATGAAGTTTCTCACAATGTCATCAGCCGCTAAACTGAAAGCAACCTCAGCAAGTCAGAAGAAGCCTTTATTTGTCAAGATGCTCACAGTGGGAGGCTGTTTCTGGTTTAAAAAAAAAAGGTGGTTCATAAAGAAGAGGAGACAGAAAAACCACATTGAAAAAACACACACATTTAACCTTAAAATGAAGAAAGTGAGGACAAGCAAAATGTTTTTTACCTTCTCATGTTTCAGTCCTTTTGAGGAGATTTGGTATAAGAACACATCCGCACAAAAATGCACACAGCTCAGTAATAGCATACATAATTTAAAGACAGAATACAAGAACCAAGATTTGAATATTGTAAACAGTTGCTGAATAGCTTCCCAGGATATGAAGGGAAAAAATAGAGCCTATGCTGTGCTTTACTGTGCTCCACATTCTATAAATATGTTGAAACCTGAACCAAACGCTGAAGCATTATTTACATATATCTATCACTTTTATCATACACTCAGATGGATGAACACACCGACAGCCGTGCAGAGTATTACATGCCTCCATACTGAAAAATGCAGCCCATCATACATTATGCATATGGAAGAGATAAACCTGTGTTCCACATCAGTGTGAAGCTGCAGTTTGCATCATAATGGCAGCCGAATGCCACGGTGTAAATGTATGTTGTAGACTGGGGTGTATCCCTGTACAGGTGAGTGTGTGAGACAGAGAACAAGACAGTATTCAGTTTTGGCATTGTATAGAAATATCAACATGCATGCATTTTGTAATGGAAATTCACCAGAGGTTCAGTTCTAAGGTTAATTGGTCATATTGCCACACTGCGTTTGTGTGCGTGTGCTTGTGCCTGTGTGTGTGGGGTTGTCACAAACATACACTCAAGGACACCAAACTGCATGGAGGTAGGGTTGTCATGGAGTATATACTGGACATAAACACACATTCATGAGCATGCATGCCCATAATACACAGGGCTTGCATGCATTTACAGATCATACAGACATTTAAGCTAATGCTAATTTATGAGTCAGAGTTTTCTTGTTTGCATTCCATACAAATACTATGTGTATGTGATTCTGTATATTTTTTTAATGTGTGCTCGTGTGTCCTTGTTCATTATGTGCTTCTGTCCTGTAGATTTATATCTACAGTATATTTGTGTCTGAAAGTGTATTAAACTGTACGCTTATCTTATGTGTGTGTGAGTTGCATAGGCATCATGTTTGTGTGTTTGAGTGGTGTGTAGCAGCATTTATCTGATGTACTGTCTGATTTATTTAATTACATTTTTTATGAACATAAATGTACAGAGTGCCAGCCCAGGATGCCCTGTCATATACATACGTATGGTATGGCACACACACTCATATATACAGTGTGTTTGTATGTGTTTATGTACACACTTATAATCTGACAGTTTGATCATGTTTGTATGATTAAAACCGATAAAAGATGCAGCCATGTCATGTGCTTCAGGTCCATCTGATAAAATGCATCTACTGTGGAGACAGCAGCCGAATGCTCACATGGTTTCTTCCAGTTTTCTCTTTCTTTTTATATCTTAGCTTTCTGAATTTCAACGGAATACTTTTAAGTAATTACAATCAGTGAGGAACAGGAAAAAATCAAGTCTAATGTTTCATTTTTACCTTCTGAAACACAGAAGGTAAAAATGAAATTATAGTGATAAAGTGCAATACAGATTTTATGCTGGTTCAAAGAGTCTGATGCAGACCCTACACATAAATTGTTCTATAAGTGTTTCATCTGTTGGTAGTGCACCGACTTAACCACAGGATCAGTTCGAAGTAGCACAAAGTCACATTCAGTTGGTGACGCAATTGATCAAAGAGTACAAATTTGCATTTTAGAAATATCAGAAAACAGCAGGAGCTCCAAGTTGCTTTGTGTAATTCCATTCATGGTTAGTGCTCACCTGCATAATGCGTGATTTTGATGTTGAACATGCCTGTGAGATGCATATGTCCCATTCTCAAATGCCCCTCATGCAAGCCAAGCTTGGAATAAACTTATCTCACAGAGCAAGACATGTTCTGACTTAATAACACCCATCAGTCTTCACGGCATATACACCAGACTTTCATTACATTTGTGTATATTGTATGAATGAGCATGTGTGAAGCTGTGTGTACTGTCCATGAGGTATGAGTTTGTGAGGGAGTGGGTTCAAATTTGTGTCTGTTGTGCCTGTGTGTGTGTGTGTGTGTGTGTGAGACAGAGTGAGAGATTGTGTCTCATTAACAGTGTTGTTTACAGACACGAGTTGGAGAGAGCTGTGAGTTGGAAAGAGACAGAGGATGACTTCCAATCATTTAATTTTAATTATACTGACAGCATTTTTTAGGCTCTCTCTTTTACAAATCATGTCTTCTCACTGCATTTTGTCCCTCTCCTGTCTTCCTCTGTTGTTTTCAGTATCCTGTATTGTTCCTGGTTCCTCTTTCTGTCTCTCTCCCTCCCTCTTTCTCTCTCTTTACACTCCATTACTGCCAAATTCCCTTACTAGCATGTGTCCCCTTGGCCTGAGGACTAGTGCGTTCCCAGCCTTGGCAAGACCTCTGACAGGCTGTTGAGCCAGGAAGGCCAATATGACTGGCAGCAGACAGGGTGGGCTGCTCCAAGTCCATCACTGGGAGAGGGCGGAGGGACAGAATCAACCGCATGACTACAAACTCACTTGGGTGTGAAGCAAATGTCATTCCAGCTCTTTTCATTCCTCCCTCCATCCGTATTTCTTCCAAATGGCTTGCACTGTGCTTTTTGCAGTAGACCAATGTCTGTTTTTGTGAGCTGTGTGAGTAGGAAGAATTGGATGAAGCTCCATAAAGACTTAATTGTAATGTCAACCCCCTGCTGGAAGACAGTCACCTGTCTGTGTTTGATTTGGTCGGATTATAAATACCATGTGATGCTGATTGACAGAGATTTTGAGACATGGAATGACAGCAGTTCAAAAGCAGTTGGCATTTAATTGAGCACATGTCTCTGTCAGCATGTCAGTCTGGATTTTTTTAACAACCTAAATAATTTGTCCATGAAATCCTGCAGCTGCAAAATGACATTATACATGCCTGATCAAAAATGTTGTCACTTCTAAGCTTTAGAGCCCACCGCATTGCAAATGACCACTGTTTTTTTTCCAGTGGTCATACTACCGCTGCCAAAAATTGGAAACCATGTTAGGGCTGCTTTGTGTAACCTGGAAATTATCTGACAGTAACAGAAAGGTTAGTGTTGCACAAATACATTCAGACTTCTTTCTTGTGTTTATCTTTCTAAAATGCTTAAGAAAATCAGCTCAGATTTCATAAACTCCTAAAGTTAAGAAGAAATTGGCATGGTTTTTTTTTTTTGCAATAAATGAATCTATGTACTGGTGGTTGATGTTAAGAGGTGTTTTGGAAAATATTTTTTCTTATTTCTCTTAAAAGAGAAAGTGGCTTAATTTAAGCCACTAGGGTGTAGCATTTTGAGGTAGAAGATACAGTATATCTGCATTCATATTGGAGTAAAATTTGATCCATATTTCCACCATGACGATTAGGAATCATTATGTCAATGCCACAGAATGCCAAATCCAAAATAGAATGATTACCGTCTGCAAAGTGTCCTGCAACAGCTGATTTAGGATATACTCAGTGGATAGCGCTTTTATGTTCATTGATTCTAAATCTAGTTTGTCTCCTTGTTTTTCGAACATATTGGATGCCATATTTGGTACATGCAAGAAGTTAGACAGCATGACCAGTGCTGTATGTTATCATATTTTCAATGTTTTGTCTTATTTGGGGGGGTCACAAAGTTGGTAAAAATATTAATCTTTTTACAATTAGAACATGCAGCACAATTTCAGCAAGGGAAGAAACTATGTGGCGTTGTCCAAACATCTCTGGCAGATGGAGTTTTCCTGTGTGTGTGTCTGTGTGAATATATCCCGAATATTCTTTGCTCTAGAAAAAGAGAAAGAGGAAGAGAGTTAAAGATCTTTTTGCCAATGTCATCAACAGATAAAATGTGTTTTCTCACAACATTACATATCTCACCCCCAAGCGGTGAACAGATAATATTAAATACACAAGAGAATGTTTTTTGCTTTTCAAGTTTACATTTGGTGTAGTTCATTTCTGTTTTTCTCATAAGACTTTGCAAATGCCTGATCCAAGACATCTTGTTGATATTCTCTCATCAGAAATTGATCAAAGTGAGCTTCTATTTGGAAATCATCATCCCTTGTGCAGATGCGTTTAGCCCTATGAAACTCCCTATAGGACAGGCCTTTTTTGAGGGGGATAGAATGATAGCTTGAATAGTTTAAAAGACTATTTCTCTCTGAAGGTTTGGTGAAGAGGATGGTTTTAATGTCTCTCCTGTTATAGATTACCCATGTGTCCAAAAAACTTACTTTGTAACAGTCACATTCCATATTGAATCTAATTGAATCAATACAATTGTTGAGATACTGTAAAAAAGCCTGGAGATCACAATTAGAGTCATTCCAAATCAGAAATATGTCATCAATGTATCTTTTCCAAAACACAATGGATTGCGAGAATAGTGGCTGTAAGAACATGGCCACTATACTGTAGTTTATTTTGAGTCAATCACAAATACACATCCGGCTACCGTAAATACTCCCTAGAGCACCAATTATGTGTTCATCCACCACTGAAAATAGTTCCCAACAAATTTACTCTTGTTTGAGGGAGATCTGCTAATAACTGCAATACCCTGCTGTTGTAGAAAATTACTTAACCTTTTTTTTAAAAAATTGAAACTACATTTGTGTGACTTGTTTTTAAAGATTTACATTTTCAGTTGGAGCAAATAAGCTTGGAGCTGAGTGGCGCTAACAGAAGTTGAAAAGTACTGAGAGACATTTGGTTTTGTTTTTCTCATGAGATTTTTTTGGGTGATAAGTAAAATTAAGAATTATAAAAAGAAGCCTTATGCTTACACAAAACAATGTTAATTAATGTATAATTTACAACTTTTAATCACATCCTAAATTCTGCTTTCTTTACCTCATGATAAAACTACCCAAATTATGCACATACATTAATTAAACAACTTTTCACAATGTGTGCTTCAGTTTTGTGCAGCTTGTCACCTGTATGTTCTGTTGTATTAATGTTTTAAAAAAGCCCCCTGGGTGAAGATGTGAAAACTTAGCTAAACATTTTGTTCCACATGCAGGCTCATTTTCTACTTCAATGCAAAAGTACAGGAGCAGTGTAAAAGCCTTAATACATAATTCACCACCATCTGTCCACAGCACATGTTGTGTAATAAAAGCTGTCTTGTACCCTCTTCTCCTCCCTCTTGTCTCTATCTCTCTCGCTTTCTCTTTCTAATTGTTTTTTTTTCTTTTTGCTGTCTCTCACTCTCTTGTTCTCTTATTCTCACGTAGCCTGAGAGAATGTGTCAGACTGCCCCACACACTCTCTCACACAAACTTTTTTGTCATATTCTCCTTGTCTCTTTTTTTTTTCTTTTTCATTTCCATGCAGCCTCTCTGTGACTGTCTCTGTCTTGCACTCTTTCTCTCCCACGCAGAAACTATCTTTTCTCTTTCTTTTTTTCCCCACTCTTTCCATTCTTTGTCTGCTTTTCTCTCTCTCTCTCACACACATATTCATGTCTTTGGACCCATCCTCTCTTGCATCCTCTCTACAATACAGTGCTGTCAATGACTCTCCATTTTGCAAATACGTGCCAGTAGCAGCTCCACTCTACCTGTGGGTCAATTAGTATTTTTCACAACTCATCAGGGCCATTGTCCAGGGCTGTGTATGTGTCTGTGAGTGTGTAGGTGTGTGTTTGTGCAGTCTCAATCTCATCAGGTCTATTGTGGAGGCTGACAATGCAGTGGCCATGTGAATCAGTTTCTTTTGTAGTCCTTATAGAGTCAGAGGCTGCAGTATGTGGGTGGATAAGTGTCTATCTCTATGTGTGCGTGTGTGCGTGTGTGTGTGTGTGTGTGTGTGTGTGTGTGTGTGTGTGTGTGTGTGTGTGTGTGTGTGGTAGCGTGTCAGCTTAGTGCAGAGCAACTGCCCACAGTTTAGTCTTCTTCACTACGTGTAGCGCAGAAAGCTCTTCATAGTGGCTCACTCTCATGGGAGAGGAAAGGAGGAGGAATAAGGGAGAGGAGGAGATGAGGAAAAGGAAATAGGGGGTCACACAAAGGAAGGAAAGGAGGATAATATAGAAATAGAGGTAGAGAGGAGATGAGAAGAGAAAGCAAGTAGTTAGAAGTGAACTGGTCTGAGCTACTGTACTGCAGTAGTTCGTAAGCTTTACTTGTATAATAAGTGATGGTAATTTGAGCATATTTTAGCCCCAAATACATCTAGATGAACCCATAAATCAGACTATAGTGGAAACTCATGCTGTCAAGATACAATTTCTGTCTCACCACTTGCCTATTTCCTCTTCGCCTTAAAGATAATTGGCTGCAATTATTTCTATATCTAACTAACACTAGTAATTATTTTTCCCTTACCTATGTTGTTTTAAATTGTCATGTTTAAATTGGCATCATTTCTGCTCATCCTGCCTTTGGCCATCTTAATCACAATATCTTAATATTTTTTCCCATCTCCTTGCCTTTATGAGTGATCCCGGAATTTACAGTTTGCAGTCACACTCATTGTATGTGACTCTGATTTCTAAATGTCATGTAATGTAATGTAATGTAATGTAGATAGGCAGGTATGACTTACTTGAGTGTATAAGGTGCTGTGGCTGGTGGTGAGCTAACAACTAGCCGAGTTAACAGCTGGTGGTTCTACATGAAGGGAGCCCATGGTGAAAACCTCAGCCTGAAAACTCATTACTGAGTTTGCACTTGAATTTGCCACCATTATAAACTGCTATTTTCAATTACGAGTAGAGGGCATTAATTAAATATAAACAGTACTAAATGTTCAAACAGTTGATCTTTTCAGGGAACCGACAGGCTGAAAGAGCTCCGGTAATGGCTCCAATGTTGATTTCACCTTTTACAAATGGACATAAATGGAGGGAAAGCAGTACGTTAAATATTAGAGTCATAGAAGGCAACTCAACATTGGAGCATTTATAGTAAGTTGTGTGTTTTTAAGTTTTTCAAAAGCTCATTTTGTTATATTTTGAGTTAAACTTTATATAACTTATGTTATAGATGCAAAATTTGTCCTTTTGCACTAAGTTTTCATTATGTGTCCAACATTAGGTGTGTTTCATTTTCAATTTGCTGCATATAAAAACCTGAGTGGAAAGGCAGCAAATTAGTGCAGTGGTTACAGACGTAGTGAATAAATCATGATGTACTTGAAGCATATGACTTTAACGTCCACTCAAGCTTCCACTCCACTGAAGAGACAAAAAATAGTGACAGATGGAAACATCAGATCTGTGTGGAGTGAAGAAGGAGACTGAACCCTGCTTAAAATAATACACAAAGCAAACATATTTCCATCATATTTTCTACATTGTTTTTCATTGTTTGATGTTTCAATGGTGCTCTTTTAATTACACTCTCTTCTTCTGCAATAGTTTAATGGCCCTCGGCTGGAAAATTAGTGCCGCCAGCTATTCATCTTGATGACCCAACTCCAAATATTCATTCTTGCTCATACGTCTTCTTGGTAAAGCTCCTTGTTAGCAGGTGTGTATGCAAAAAGACACAACACAGTCCAACCATTCCCTGGGCATTAGAGAGATTTTGCAGTGACAAGGACTGCATGGGGAGTTGGAAATATCAAATAAGCAGATGTACAGTATGCAAAAACTCTCTTTTCTGCATTCACCATCTTTACCTTGTCTTTTTTCTCTGACCTGTGCCTGACCTTTTGAACTCCTAATACTCTCCAGGCTCCCTTCTTTTCATTCCACATTCCACAGGGTTTCTGTTCAGACCCTTCAGGCCATTTTGAAAGGCTGCTTGGCTCTGATATACACTGCAGAACACTACAATACATACTGCTGCTGTTTAAAAAGCTTGGAGCCTTTCACAAATAACAGAGAAATGGAAATTTGTAGCTTGATCCTTGGGCACAAATGATACTGATTACAAAGCAATGCATACATGCAAACACACATTTACATATGCTAATATGGTATAATATTGCCATACGGCTTTTAAACTTGAATACATTGCTTGTATAAATGTATAGTCATAATACTACAGTTTGCACTCTGATTACTGTCAGTGCTTTGATTAAAAAAGGAAAATGTGTGCAGCAGAAATGTAAAGAGAAATTTTGTCAAATGAAGCCATTCTTTCCACTGTTAACTACTCCTTTAGAAACCACAATTCTACTTTCCAGCATTCAGTGTCCACTCATAGGCTTTGATTCCCCTCTGAGAGGTTGTTTAGCTCTGATGAATGCAGCAGGAAGGGCTGGTAGAAAGCAAAAGGCAGCACAGAGGGGAACAGCAAACCCTCTATTGTTATCAGAGGTGGAAATGCGTTCTGAAAAAAGGCACTGTTGTGGTTATTTCCATTCTGTGTTGATTTTTAACCTGAGAGCTCTCTTTTATTTGTTTCTGTTGTGTTTTCAGCACTTGTTGAGACATTCCTGCCGATTCTGGATGAATTCGTATCTGATTAGTCTTTGGGGGGGGGGGGGGGGAGGAATATAAATATCAAATGAAATTGTTTCTTTGGGTTGAGAAGGTTTATATGCATATTAATACCTCTGGTGAGAAGAAAGAAGAGGAGTGAGCAGCGGGGAAGTGCAAAACAGGCTAATCAGTGACATTCAGTTGTGAGATATTCATGTTCATAAAGGAAAACCTGTTAGATCTAGTACATTTGATTCGATTTCAGGCTTTCATTCATTGCAGGAGAAAACAGATCTTTTGTTGCAGTGAATACTATAATTGTAATTCAATACCAGCAGAATGTGGATTCTGTTGTCAGATCATTAAGCTAGGAATGTTGTTAACTTGCTCTGAATGTTAACTTGTTCTATCACTCAGCAGTGTGTGTGATTATAACAGTGGCTTCATTGCACCCTTCAGCAAATTAGATTTACCTTTAGACATGATGTGTTACATTACATCGCAGTGCATTATACACTGCAAACAGAATTCATATTTGCAGGTGAAAGTGTGATTTCATTTTACACTCTGTATCGCAGTGATAAACTGATTCTATCCTGTAATCATGTTGATCTAAATTACTCATGAGCTGGTGTTGTGGTAAGAATGAATTTGAATTGACTGCTATATTTGCTTTGCAGCTCTGAATGAGTGTTTTTTGGTTAGTGCCTGCTGGCAATAACCGTGACCCAAGCGAATGCCTGCTGAGCCACAGTGAGCAAAGCAAAATTTCGGTGCTGGCTTTTGCCAGGTTTATTCCTTGCTCCCAGGTGTTTAGAAATATAATATAATAAATGCAAAAAGATCGCATGAACTAGACACAGTATTTGTCTAGTTAGGGTGATGAAGTAAGTGGGAAGTGCAAAATCATTCCAGGTAATCAAAAATTAATTCTTGTTGAATGGGATTTGTATCCTGTGGCTGTTGCTCTGGGGAGAAAATGCTTTTACAAGTGCTCTGAGTCATGTGGCAATTTTCTTGGAGTGCTGTATTTCTATAATTTATGAGGGAAATAGTCTTTCTGCAGGTGAGCAGGTTTTGTATTAAAATGACCTAAATGACTATTTGATTCCTCACTTTTGCACTCTATATTTTGTCCAATCGTCTTCCTGTTCGATTTTCTTCCTGTTATTCCCTCTTCTGGGTAATTTGTTTATTTTTTTCTGCGAGCCTTTCCCACATCGCAGCAGAATAAATTTACTTTTCGATCTCTCCAGTCTTCCCTGGCCAGCTCCAAACCCAGTAATTTAGAGCTAGAGAGGCCAGGGAAAAGTCTGTCGAGAAGGATTCATCTCTCCAATCCCCAAGCCTCACATTTTATCGCCAGCTCTTTAAAAGCATGTTTAATGCGCTGCCCCAAATGGAGAATTGTCCTCGTAGATCACCGCTACACAATTCTCTGTCTTTCTCAAGCCAATACTGGTTTGTCTGTTTTAGTTGGTGTTCTTATATCTCTCCTTTTGTGTTAATGTGCGTGCATGACTGTGTGCAGATGTGAGAGTGAGAGACATAGAAAGATGGCTGAGTTGTTCTGGATCAGAGGAATCTAAAGGGAGTCAAGGTAAAGTACAGAGCACATACATATTTAAGGCAGAAAGAATATTCCTGCACACCCTGTCCTTGTACTTTATTATTCCTTCTCTTTTTTTATTTCAAGCAGGGAAACTGGAGAAGTAAATCCCCCTTTTTATGGATGTGAGTTCAGTTAAGATGAGGCAAAATAATGACATAAGGTTACAGATGTTTTCTAAGGAGTGATGTGTAAACATGTTGGTTTTCTTATTGTAACAGGCACCATTTTCCTTCCAACACATTTTGAGGGAAATGTAGAAATTAATTTATTAGCTGTATTCATTTTGGTATCCACCAAGACATTACTTCCCCCTCATGATGGGAAACTGGTTTGGTAGTGGACACTCTTGCTGACAACAAGACCTCTGTATCCAGGAGTCTAATAGGGCAGTGGACCTTTTTATCTGCCTTATCAGATGAGCTGAAGTACCCTGTCATGTTCCAAATATGTTCATTTTCATTTAAATGTTACTTAACATTATTAGTTATTTAAAAAAAATATGTTATCACAATGTTTTTAATACATAACAAAGTGACCTTAGAAGAGTCCAGGCTTTTTCTTTTTAAGTATATTTTCTCAAGTTTATGTTTGTTTCACCACTACTTGGGGGAATGTTTTTTTTTTTTGCACTCTCGATCACAAAACTTAGTGTAGTGTAGTGTTACAGCTGACTCACGTTGGTGTGAGGCATGTCCTGTACAATCCGTCTATTGTAGCTCCTACTTTAGTGGTTTTTGTGACAGTATAGATATACTAGAGATCAGCATAAATTGTAAATATTAATTTGTAAGCCTATTTGTGTGCTGACTTGCGTCCTAAAATGTGTGGAAATATTGAATACACTCCCAAAGTTTTCAAATTAGTTGAGTTATTAGTTGAGTGGTACATTTTTTTTCTGTTATCCCCTGGGAACAGCAGATACCCGCTGGGGTACAAGTATCTCTGTTAGGGAATCCTGCTGCATCTGTGACTTGTGACAATGGATAAGAAAGTCTGCAGAGTGCTGCCTCAGCATATTGATGTCATTGCTGTTCCCACATCTGTTACTATTGGGCACTCTAGAGTCAGGTTAAGTTACCTGCATAGCATAGGGAACATTATAGAGGACATGAAAGGAAACCATTCATGATGCAATTTTCTCTGCAATGTGAAAGATGGTGGCATACATATAGAGTGACTTTGTGACATGAAAGATTTTGATCTTGATTGAAAAAAGTAAAAAAATACAGTTTCAGTCCATACAATTTTAGGTGATTTGTCACTGACTGATAAATTTGTATTGTTTTATAGCTCAGCCTTGTCTTGAGCTCCATGGTGCATTGCACCACACACAATACTGCAGCTGCTGCACAGAGTGAGAGTACCAAAACAATATTTAGCAATCTTCAGCAATTTCCTCTTCACAAGTGACAATAATTTGGGTAATAATCCCATGGTTACCGCTTTGGGGCGGCGGGGGGAGGGGTGTGTGTGTGTGTGTGTGTGTGGGGGGGGGGGACATTTCTCCGTTCTCTGTTTAGGAGAGGCTGAGATTGGCACTAAAATGAGAATAGCTGGTCCACCTTAAAGGTCAGTTCACCTTAAGTGAGCCTGGTCAGGTGAGGCTAACCCATTGTCACTAACTTCAGGGCTAACCCCTATCACTTTTCTAGCATGTGGGGGAACAACAAACGAGTCCTTTCTTGGTCTTTTATTATCAGACACACTGTAGCCTCAACTGTACATTTACTGCCAGATTGACAATTTATTGCTAACCTTTTCCCCTGCTCTGCTCACATTCACCATCACTTTTCTGCTGCTCGCTCAACCACACACTCCCTACACACACACATTACGCACTGCCCTAAAGGAACTACGCTACTCTTAGAACAGTACCTTTCACGTAGACGTCCTTTGAAGAATGAGGAGAGGGAGGATGACTCAAAACAATTCCATGGTAACTAGGGTGTCATTTTACTGGCACGGTGTGCGAGTGAAAATCATTAGTAGCCCAGTGATATTAATGATATTGATTGATTAATTAATATTAATCATGTGAAATTTTAGCAGTGGTGCTCATAATTCTGGTAATGAATGAATATAGGGGAAACACTGATGTTTACATGAAGTAGAATTTGCCCTCAAGAATACTGGATTTTTTCTTCTCCAAGGCTGTTACTGTAGATCTGATAGAATGAACACTATGACTATTGCAGAATTTCTCTCATAGATCAGGGTGGTTTAGCACATTGCCGATTGTATCATCCCCAAGTCCCAAGTAAGACTGAGTTGCAATGGTTTTGTCACATACCGAAGTAAAAATACCCAACAGGAAGCACAGGGGGAATTATATGTTCACTAAACAGGGTAAAGTAGTACCTAGCAGAAGGAAGTGTCATCATTCGCTCATTTTTTCACTCTTCTAAGTCCAGTCTGACAATATTTTGGTTCATTAACAGTGCTGGCGGGGACTTAATTAAAAAAGGCAACTCGGTATGCAGAGCATGCAAGGAGAGAGTTGATGGAAAAGTAAGTAACACTTCAAATTTAATGATTCATCTGAGTGACATCATTCTGCTGCTTCACAGTGAATATAACATAGTTACATTTAAGTTCAGAGCATGTGAGGAATTTGGAATGAGGAACATGTCAGGTCAACTATGTACTGACTGTCCATAACTGGCTGGATTCATTACATTCCTCCAGGACACACAAGGCCCTTTTTTAACAATCTAAAGCGCACGGTCTGAAGCGCGTGGTGCAATTGCATTGAAGGTATGTCCAAATCCACTTTTGCTATTTTAACGGTGGAAAAATGGTCGCTGCGCCAGATGCATGGTTCAAAGGGGTTGTCCATAGTTTACACCAAAAACACACCCATGATTAATGGGTGTCTTTTTGGCGCAACATGCAATAAACCAATCACAGTGTCATCTCCCATTCCCTTTAAGAGCCAGGTGCACTTGCACCTTGGCAGATTGCTATTATGACGGCACATTTGCCAAGTAGTAAGAAGGAGCGTTTCTCTGCAGAGGCAACGGATCTGCTCGTGTGCAAAGGGAAAGGGCACGATCCATAACGAGCACACTGCTGCTCCTGGACCCTCCCGTGGTCAGCCCCAGACCACAAGTTTAAGGTCCTGTTCATTCATTTGTAGCAAATTTATCTTCGTTTGGTTTTTGAAAAGATTTTTTTTTTTTAATTACAGCTTTGGTTTCTTAAAAATCATTTTGTTCAGTCATGGAGTGACAGGTCAAATCAGTGGGGTTTTAATTGCTGAAAGTATGGAAACCTGATCACTGTACTCTCAAAAATGTTAAAAATATCTGTTAAATATTGTTCAAAAATTAAAGAATTAATTTTAATCATGTAAAGAATCATTAACACAGTTATCAGGACTTGATCAGCTCTCCAAGGTTCTGATCTGGCTGCTGGCAGCAATTTAATCCATCATTACTGTGATAAGTTAATTCTGATAAATATTATGACTAAGCATTATGACATGTATTTTTTAAAATATATTAATAAACACAATAATAATATTTCACATTGTAATCCTTTTATTTGTTACCTTTTGCATGTTTGAAGGCTGCTGCGCGTCCTGTGTGTGTGACAAGCAGAGTGTATGTTGTGCACCCGCCTGTGTAGGCGCACATTACTGTCTTGATAATGTGCCTTTAAAATAACAGTGAAACACTGCACCATTGACTTTTGACCAGGTTTTTGTTGGTCAATAGCGCAATCGGTCTCTGCTGCCTCAAGATAGCAATGCGCCAACAATGCACCTGACCACACCTTACATTTAGACCAACACGCCCATGGGCACACTGATGGGCGCAAGTGCCATTGCTTTTTTAAAAATGTGGGTGCTGGATGGGAAAATGACAACTGCGTCGGACTTAAAATAGCAAAGAGACTAACACTTAGCACCACTCTGTGCTGGGCGTAAGATAGGGCCCATAGCTGCTGATCAGTAATGTGCAGTAATTTACCATTAAGTCACCCTGCCTTGAGAGGGAGGAGCCGTTGCACTGTCAAATAACCTCTTGGAATTTTTTAAGATAAGATAGTTTCTGTGGAACAAAGTCTGTGTCACAAATCTGCTGTTCACTCACTTAATGCCACAAATCCTTCCTTTACCTTGTACCATGTTCAAACTCTGACCCGTAACAGTGCTCCACTTTCATCTACTTTCCCTAATTCTTTCAGTCTGTCCTCTCTTTCAACCCCTTTTTTCAGCCAACTCACAGTCTACCTCTCCTTGTTCATGGTCCAAAGCTCCACAGCTGGCAGGAGGGTGTTCGAGGTAGAGTGTTTTCAAAAAAAAAAAAAAAAAAGAAGCAGACTCCCTGTTTAGGGATAAAGAGCAGGCTGCATTCTATCGGAGTGTCCAGGAAGCCGGGATAAGTGTAGCCTTGGGCATGCTTGCTTTGGTGCTGCAGTATTCAACTCAAAAATAGAGAGCGAGAGAATAACTGCATATACTTACACACATCCACGTAAACAAATACACACATGTATTACATAAAATGGAACACCTGCGGTACATTTATTTTTTATTTATATGAAAGACATAGAGTACTGTAAGTGGGAGGAAAATGTTAAAGGAGAGAAAAGAGAAGGGAGGGATAGTGAGGGAGGAGAGAGGAGGAACTGAAATACAGAGAGAGGGGGAAGAAGAAAGACAGGATGAGAAGGGTGTCAGAAAGAGAAAACATATGAGTGAAAGACAGATCCTTGCAGTTTCTTTAAAGTTCTGCTTGTTATGCTGGCAGCTGCTGGTGTTTGATAACACTTTTTTTGTTTATTGTACAGCATGGTTTTTCAGAATTGTCCAATATTAATCACTTCACCTCAGAAGTAAAAAATCATGTTACTTAAAGTCAAAGTTTAACTTTCTCAACTTCTCTATGTTGCGCCACAACAGAAAACTTTTTAGTCTTGAACCGTGGGGGAAGGTGCTGGCATGTTATTCAGAGGTTCCATTCACAATGAATGGCATTCTGTCGCACCTCTAGTGTTAGAGTTTCTATGTGTAACCTGGAGGTAAGATTGGAAATCAAATAAATGATATTTTTCAAGGTTTGTAGACCAAAATTTGTTCTCTATTCAAGACTGGGCTGTCTTCCAAACTCAGCATCTCTAATGTCTGCATCAATTTCCATTTAGCACAGCCTTCTCCCATCTGAGTACAGGTATGCAGAATGAATAGAATACTTATGCTTTAGACTAAACCCTCAAGTTTCACATTAAAATCAGTGTCAATCTGTATTAAACTGGAGAATCCAGTTCCCCGAATGACCTGTTTGGGATGCACACACATATACACACACACATGCCGGTGTAGATGTGGACATACGTCTTAAGTAGTCATGCACACAAACACATGTACACTCACGCATACAGATGCATACATTTCTCAGATTCAACTGGTGAAATCACAGATTCAGTTCACTGCAGTGGAATTCATGAACCCATTCCTTTAAATAAACACACACTTAGCTCACTCTTTCAGCATTTGGAAGATGAGTGAAGAGGGTTGTGTACTGAAAGGGTGATATGACTGTTGTTGGGTGGTAACAGGGAACAAGTTGTCTTGGTGGGCAGCCAAAATCATTTAATTTGAAGCTCAGGTAGGAGCTACAGCAGGCAGATGTGTTTCTGGTGAGTTTATCTGAAATTAATCAAAATCTTTACTCTCAGAGTCTGAACTGATTTCACACACATTTGGCTGCGCTAAGTGGAAAATGAAAAATAAAATGGACAAAATTCACTGAGAGTTAATATAACAGTTGTTTTCCTGTATGCACAAATATAGTTTTTTTTAATTATACAAGAGTTTGAAGGATTTCAAGGGCCTTAGCACATGAAGGTCAAACATTTACGTTTTCAAGGCTAAGGCCAATGTTCAGGCGCATTCAGTAAATAATATTTTTTTTAGGAGTATAAATAAGTTAGTATTGTGGCTAGTGTCAAATAAGAAAAAAAAACTGTATTTCTTCTTCTGTGTTAACAAAAAGTAAATAGTATTTACAATTGAATTGCGTGTTTTACATTTTACTATTTTAGTGCTCAGTAATTGTTGAGAACAGTAGTAGACATCCACAAATACATGTGTTTTGTATATAGAAAGAGAGTCAGTAGTATTATCACTGCATTCGCACTCAATATTCAGTGCATATCCAGCAGAAAGGATGAGAGGAACTAAAGGGTAAATATATACGCTGAATGTATAATGACGTTATCCAACAATGGAAACAGGGGCACATCCAGTCTCGGGTGGTTTTCAGAGGGTGACGAACAAATATACCTGATGTCAACAACAAATTAAAAGGTGATACTGCACATGAACATAGTTTTTATTCATGAAGCCCTCCCTTACCTTTCTATCACAGCTTTTTACTCCTAACTGACCAACTCTGTGAACTGAGGACACAATATTTATAAAATTATAAGTCAGGCCTCAAAGGAGGTTTGCTATGTAGGTCCTGAGAAGGCTGTTCCATAAGCATGAATACATTGTGTATGAATTCGTCCTACATGTATGCATAACTGCCTTATGGTAGAAAATGTTGTAAAAAGTATGGTAAGGTAGAGTGATAAAACCTCCTGAAACAGTTCCTCCTGTTCCTTGAGGTCACTTTCACTGTCAGTTGTCTGTAATTATTGCTGTCATTTTAGTAGTGAGCCATATACCGCCTCAAAGTGTGCAAGTCCACAAGCACACAGTGCCTCAATAATCTGAGCCATTAGAAATTACATTTTAAAGTAGAACAAAAGGACCACTCTTTCATATGTTCTAATTGAAACTGCTTAGTACACTCATGGTTTATTTATTTATTTATTTTTTTACACTTTTATCCCTCTCATCACACTGTGTTTTTCTCTGTATTGTTCTTGCTGATGGTTACTGCTCTTTTCCCTGCTTTTTTTCCTCCTCTTGTACTTTCTCTGCTTTTACTGGAGGGAAAAGACCTTTTTAGGGAGAGTGGCTAAGGCCACAACACAACAGAAGCAGAATCTCACACATGGATGGATAGTAGGGCAGGTATCCCTTAAAAGCGGAGTTAAGAAGCACTCCAGCAGACAAAACACTTATTCAACTTTTAGATCAGTCACGACATCACACAAACTACTCCCTCACCATGTTGTAGTACTTAAACTTTGTCTGCATATGCAAACACTACATCATGTTATGACTCTCCAAACCTCCATCAGATGTACAGTAGGTGTGTAGGATCATACTAAGCGTAGGTCAAAGTGACAGCTTTTTGTAGTGTGTTCTACTGGTGCAAAGTGCCTCTTATCTTCCTGAAATACAGCATGTGTGGTCATTGGCTGAGTGCATTCCCCAGACTAGATCAGTAGTTGTCAAGCATTCTGTCTGCAGGACCTGGCCTTTATCTAATATTATCATATACACAGAGATAATCATTTTCTCCTCCAAGTGAAATGAATATTTTGGAATTTGTAATAAAACATTGAAAAAAAAGGAAGAAGAGAAAATGCCTAGAAATGACATGTATCTGAAAGTCAGTATAGTATTCCTGTAGTACAGGATATATTCATATGCTTTGGAATGGGCAAATGGAATGGACATTCACTTTCTGAGAGTTACATGAGAAGATTTGATACCACTTTCAGGACATAAGAGTGGTATTGATTGGTCCTTGGTCCTTAGAGAGAGAAACACTGAATGCACATGAAAGAGTGACTCAGTGCTGAATGACGTGTGTGAGGGAGTGAGGGATATTTGGGGTGAGGAAAACTGGAAAAAGAAAGAGAAAGAACAAGAGAACAAGAGCTGCAGAGAATAAGAGAAGCAAAACAAAAAGAAGGGAGGTTTCCAAACTCTGATAAAAGTCTTCTGCTTTTCAACATAATACTGCGTGGGAGACTTGATAGGGAGTAAGACAGAAAGAGCGAGATAAAGTAGCAAAGAGAGAACAACACAAAGAGATAAAACAAACTCTGGAGAAAAAGGCAGAGATAATGAAGAAGAGAAGAGGCTGGTTCAGTAACTTCATAGACGACAATGAAGGGACAGAGGAGTCAAAGCAACACTTTCCTCCACCTACAAGACTTCATGTTTGCAAAAGCCACTTATATGAAACAATAAGAAGGCCACAAGCACATTAGAACTGCACAAACTCCATATCAAGCACCTTCTTTGTATGTCTGCATCTTGCTCTGATCAGTAGTAGAGGTGGTAGAGGTCAGTGTGTTGTCACTCTCATTCTGCATGTGTGTTCTTAACTCCTACTTCTCCTTCCTCTTCCTCTCCACTCTGTTTTATCCATTGTAATGAAAAATTCAGTGGGGCCAAATGCAGAACTGTCATACTGCTGTATATATGTTAAAATAGATCCAGCCTCTGACAGGGTTTATGAATAAGTCATTAAAGCTACAGTGACACAGACTATAAACTCTGTTTGAAACCACACAAATAAAATAATGAAATGTTTCTTCTGTTTGTGTTTTTTTTTCTTTTTAAGTTGTATGCTTGTGACAAAAAAAGAAAAGAAAAATGGGCTTTCCTGTCCAAAATGATGAAATACTCACCGCGGAGGAATCCAAAAGATCATTGTTTTTCATGTGTCTTTAAAGATATGATAAAACTGACTGTGAATTCAACTTCAAACAATATAATAGCAAGATGTGAGAGTAGTATGATGAATGGAACATCTGTGCTAGAAGCTATGAAGCCGTACTTTTAATGAATCTATAGTGACAGTGCATTTTTAGTCTACTACTTCTAAGATTAGTTAGTGGTTTTATTTATTCAGGAAGTCTTATTGAGATCAAGATCTCTGCAACTTATGGCTTTATAAATGAAAACACAAGTATGCTGATGCCTTCTGGATGTCAGTGATGACTATCCAAAATATTTTATTTAACAACAGCTGTCTTGAGTAATGAAACAAACGGCATCCAGTGGTTTAAGGGTAGTGGCAGCAGCACGCAAGCAAAGCAAAGCAAAGCAAACAATCTTACAATGAGGTCTCTTTCTACTATGACTTAGGCCAAGGTTGTCTGGTGGGTAGAGTCCTCTTATCTGGTCGCTGGATGGGCACTGTCAGGATAACTAGGCATTGGTCAATTCTTTTCTTCACACTTCGAGTAGCATTTCACTGTGTCAGTAACGCCCTTTGAATTGTACCAGATGTCTCCTTGATCGATCAAGTTGTCAATAAATTCTTTTGTTTAAGACATCCAAGGTTTTTTTCCTGGTATTTTTGTCACAAGATTTTCTACAACAGATTGATGTCAACAAACATGTCTGTCTGAGATCATAAAGAAAGTATATTTTCTGCGATTCAGCTGTGGCTGTGACTGCACATTATGCATTTAACTTGATGTGTAGTCTAAAATAGGTTAAATTAGAAGTTGATGTCAGTGGTTGCGTAGGAAATTTGTGGTACTCCCCTTAGAGGGTGAGTCTTTAGGGCGGCCCTTCATATTGGGGTAGTGACATGCAGTTCACTGCGGAGGAGAATGAGGGGAGCACAACATGTCTGGTAAGGCGTGCCCTTGACAAAATGTAAGGGGTATAGGTTTGTTAGAGACTGTTCTTGCCGCCGTTCAAGAAACTACCAAGACATTGCACATGTCACTGCAAGCCGGTCTGCATGTTTCAAGTCAAGGCTTTGATGTGAATGCAAAATGGGTAATAATCAGTCCACAGCAAAAGTTAAACCTGAATTAGTGAACAATTCACCAAGTGACTCTGAAACTCCAAATTTAAAGCAAAATGATCACCCTGCTGGTAACAAGCCAGCAGAGACAAAATCATACAATGTCATGCTGTTTTCCCCTTGAATGCCTGCAGGAATAGTAGGAAGGCTGAGAAAATGGTGTTATGTGTTGCCGTTCACAACCCTTATGTGTGAATGGGGTAACGCCGAGTGGCCGTATGAGGGATAATTTGAGGAATGTAAACTGCAAATCGCAGAGGTGATGATCCCAATAAAGGAAATCCATCCTGGGATTACAAATACATGAGAGAGTGTGGAGAGAAACTGCTTTCAAGCAACAGGGAGAGTGCGGCATGATTTGGGGACAAATGAGAAGTGCTTTGAGGTCGTAGAAGAGTTGAGGAATACCATAGAAAGATGCTTACTGTTGCTGCATGTCATATTCCTCTGCTGGAGACTGCGCTGCAAACGAGAGCAGCAGAAATTATGAAAATTAAAGAGCGTGATTCTAAGGATATTGTGGTGAGTGCTAAGTTGATGATGTATTGTTGGGCAAAACACCAAGAAAATTACCCACCCACCCCAGAAAAGCTATTAACATTATCAGACACTGTTAATCTGCAGGTTCCAAATCAGTTACTGAGAAGCAAAATGAGTAGTGGAAATGTTGAAGATAGGAGAAATAACAAGGTAGCACTGTATTCAAAGTTGCCGACTAGCAATTGCACAGATGAGAAGGGGTTAGAGAAAAGGCAGACAGACAATGATTTATTGCTCCTCGCAGCAGCTGCATTAGCAAAGATGCAGGGGCAGAGATCAGCACAGGGCAGAAAGGATGATGCGTCTGGCTTAGATTTCTGACAGGAAGAGACGCCCAAAAGGAAGGGAGCTGGGAAACTTGGAAGAGGACGTCACTGCAGACGGTCCCTTCACAGAGGGAGAGATAGACACAACAGCAGACCATGCACATACAGGTCCTGCTCCGAGAACAGAGAAGGAAACCCGCCCTCCCCCTACAACTAGATTGCGACGTATAGCTAGATTGAGACAGGCTGAGAAGAAAGGAGAGGATTTGCATGTGAATGTTGCACCTAAAATCATGGTAGGTAATATGCCCGTTTGCAAACTGTGGACCCCATCTGAAGTCATGAACATGGTTAGGAGAGCCCCCAATCCAATTACACGCCCAGATGAATATCTGGTGTGGTTTACACAAGTGTGTACTGTTTACAGCTGTCTAGTACCTGATGTGAAGCAGCTGATAACATTCACATATGGGACTGACTGGATGCTGTGTAAAGAAGAATTTAATTTCCCTGAGCTTACAGCAGACGGCCAGTGGCCTACAAATGAAACACTGATAGATTGGTTAAACAATAATGCCAAAACAGCCATTACAAAATGTGCACGAAACCACAGCAGTTTTTCATAGGTTGTTCAGTTTGTGCAGGGCAGTAAGGAGCCCTTGCCAGATTTCATTCAGCAGTTCATCATGACATGGGACACATATGCTGGAATAAAACAAGAAGATAGTGACCTCTTTGTGATTCAAACTTTTCTACAAAATTTAAAGCAGTTTGTATACTGTGGATCAGTATACAAACTGTCTGTGGTGGATTGGCAGTCTAAGGATTGGAAAGTCACTATAAATAAAATAATGGTGTTGCATAGAAGTCAAGTTTTCTCGCAGAGTAGCTCTTTTGCAGGTTCTAAACAGATGATGCAACATGTAAACATTGACAATAAGCCTCAAAAAGGGGGCAAACAGCAGTTCAATGATACTTCGAACAGGCGGAGAAGAGGCAATTGTCTCAGATGTGGCAAACCAGGCCTTTGGGCCCGGAAGTGTAGGACACACTGTGGAAAATCCCATAACACAAATCATGATTACATGGCGTCTGGCTGTCCGCATGCTCAACCACCCCCACCACCTCCGTTAGATTTTGAGAGGCAGCAAACAAATCACTATCAGGCTTAGGGAGGCAATGCAGAGACAGGATCAGAGCAGCAACCTAAATTACAAGCAGCAGCAATTTGGCTTTACACTTGTTCTGCAGAAGATCCGACTGTGGCAGTTGAGGTTAATGGCACCACGGTTGATATTTTGGTTGACAGTGGAGTTTACCATTTCAGCAGTAAAAGCTAATGAACATTGTGTACACCATCTTCTAACTTTGTACCACAATAGGAGTTGCCAGCATTCCCATGGCAGGGCCCATTTTAAAAAATCTACTGTAACTGTTGAATATTCAGAGGTACAGCATTCTTTCCTTATCTTGAATAAAAACCCAACTAATTTACTTAATTCATTTTGCTATGCAAGCTGAATGCTATCATTCATTGTATTCCAGATATATTTTTTTTAACCATTCCTGATGACGGAGCCCTGCAAACATTTCTATTCATACAATCCACCACTGATTGTTTATATTGTTGGACATTGCCAGACTTTGATATGCAACACATTTTTGAGGTGTCAAACATTCAGTTGCTAAAAGTTGCTAAAACATTGCTAGCATGTGCATCATTGATGTCTGCTATGAGACCTGTTTTGCATTATCATTGTGCAGCAGTAATGAACCATTCAGATGAGCAAGCGACAAGCGATTGGCTGATTCATTTGTAAATGCACAAGAGTGTTTGGAAAGTGAGCAAATTTTGGTTGTGGGTCCCCAGGGGTGTGCTTTACCTGTCCAATTACCTGACACATACAATAAATTGTTTGAAGCCGATGAGTCGTGTCTACACAGAGTCGACCCAACACATAAGCAAGCTGAGCACCTGTTTAGGGCCCCAAGCATGAGGGGGCCCCAGAGGGCCGACTCACACTGTTTCAAAACGTGGGAATCCCCCTTAACTGTGGTACCATTTCAGCAACAACCAGTTCTAAGAAACCCCCCCTAAGAGGCTCTATCTCATTGGTGTCACAGACATGCAAGTTTGTTTGCACTGACTACACAAAATAGAGAGGGATTATCCATCTGGGAGTGAAAAAAGAAAGAGGAGGAAGAGAAAAGAAAGCAGCACAGTGATAGATGGGGCAGATAATGACGAATGATGATAAATTATACTTGATGATAGCAAATGGTAAGCCAAAAAGTTAGTTAGCAAAGATACATGATGTCATGTAACATGTAGCCTGGCTAACATTTTAGGAGTTGGCAAGAACTTAACTATCTAGCAAGCTAATCGAATTTAGCTTGCTAGCTACTTACCTTGAGATTATATAAGACTAATTAAAATCCAAGGTAAGGTAAGGTTTGTGAAACCAGCCTGTGAAACTGATTAAAGTTAAGTAAATCAAATGGAATAAATTAAATATATATAAAATAAATATAATGTAACTATATAGTTAAACTATATAGTTTACAGTTTTATTTTATAGTTCTTGGCTCCATGCAATGTAACGGCCTGAATATATATATATATATATATATATATATATATATATATATATATATATATATATATATATATATATATATACGAATATATACGCCCAAGTGGACAGCGTACATAGACAGCTGCGGACACCACAGATGTGTAGTTCTGTTTATGCTACTTTCTGGAGTCCACTTGGAGGACACATTCCACATGTGCAGTAGAAGTACAAGTAGCCCTTGCAGCGTAGTGGCCGAATGGACTACAACAAATTGGAGGTACGCGGATGTCCACACAGAGCCTATGCATACACCCTCTACATCATGCGACCGCCTACATGCGGACACAGAAAGTATAATTTTGGCTGAAGGAGGGCCCCCAAAGAAAATCTTGCTTAGGGCCCTCTCTTGTCTGGAGCCAGGTCTGTGTCCACATGTCAGTCTAGCAGTGACACCAGGTTATGAACCAAAACATATTGGAGAAATGATGACTTGATACCAGTCATTGACAAAACCTGTAGCAGGTTCTCAAACTTAGACCCAGACAAGCCTAGGTGATAACATGTATATGTTACACCTATTTGAACAAATCGTCCTGCCACAAAATACATTTGTATTACAACAGCCACCTCTATCAGTATAATATGGACCCATATCTGATCTTTCTGAGGTTCCTGCCATTTTATGGGCTAAACATAAGAACCATGTGGGACTGGTAAAGTCTGCTCCGCCTCACCGAGTGACACTCAAAGCTACCGCTAAGCTGCCCATAATTAAACAATATTATTTGCCCCAGAAAGCAATAGAAGGAATTGAACCAGTGATTCAGTCACTAATAAATAAAGGCATGTTGGTTCAAACCACCATACAACACTCCTATTCTGCCTATTCCAAAACCAGGCCATCCAGGTGAATGGTGATTTGGACCAATTGTGCCAGACACTAATTCAATTCTTGCATCACTGCCCTGTAACTCCACACACTACACAGTCATTGACCTATGTTCAGCATTCTCTTCAATTCCTTTGCATACAGTATCTGTTTGCATTCACTTTTAAAGGTAAACAATATTGTTGGACCAGGCTAATCCAGGGATTTTTCGAGAGTCCGACAGTGTACACAGCAGTGGTAAAACGAGATCTGGAAGATCTGCAGTTGCCAGGGGGAAGCACCATTCTCCAATTTGTGGACGACCTGCTGATAGCTTCTCCATCAAAGAAACCTTGTTGGCCCTACTCCATCTTGCTCCTGCAAAGACTGAGTAAGCTGAGCAAGGGCACAGAGCCTCTTTGTCAAAGCTGCAGTTTTGTCTGCGTGACATACTTGGGACATGTTCTAAAGAATGGACATTGCCTCCTCTTGCCAGAGAGAGTGAAACTTTTGAACAACATGCCTCCTCTCAAGAATAAGAAAGAGATACTCTTGTTTTTGGGGATGGCAAACTACTGCAGGCACTGGATTTATGAGTTTGCTGCTATGGATGCAGTTTTGTGGGCAGCCAAAGTCCAATCTACTCCTCCAAGTGTGCTATGGAATGAAGAAATGTACAAAGCTTTCCATGAACTGAAACATGCACTCTCCGTAGCCCCTGCCTTGGGCCTGCTGGATTATCTCCAGCCATTTCACCTGCATGTACATGAGAGGGATGGCTATGCTACAGGCATATTGGGGCAGAAACATGAGTCTCATTACCGGCCTGTAGTGAACTACTCATCTCAACTTTTGCCTGTGGTCCTTGGCATGCCAGGTTGCCTTAGATCAGTGACTGCGGCTGTCACCACGATTGAGAAATCTTCTCCCATTGTACTAAGTCGGGACTGTGTGGTGCATGTTCCTCATTCAGGGTTGCAGATCTTGAACACCTATGCTACTCAGCATATGATGAAGTGAACATTCTTTTCAGTTCCCACATATCTTTGAAACACTCACCTCCCTTAAAGGAATAGTTCAGATTTTTTGAAGTGGGGTTGTGTGAGGTAGTTATCCATAGTCAGTGTATTACCCGCAGTAAATTTGGGTCGGCATGCTCCCAGTTTGGAAAAGCAGGCAGGAGTACTGGCACGGAAGCAAAGTACTGTACTGTTGTGAATGGGGCCAGCAGCAAAAAGTACTTAAGCCACCTAAAAAAAGACCCACCTAAAAAAATCAATATCGTACGCTATATTTAGAATATTTTCACCGTGTTACCTTGCCATCAGACAGCCCTCTCCTTTGGCAGTACATTTTCTCAGCTGTAGAACTTCTGTATTCCTTCACATGCCGCGCACTGTATTATGCCACAGATCGGCTATTTGGGTCAGAAAGTGCTGCGTCACCTTTCATTTGTTCAGTTAAAGTGTTAGCTTGATAATCATTTTAACTACTGAATGTTCACATCCTAGCTAATGTTGTGTACCTAGCTGAAAGTATAAAGTGTTATCCTGCAGTGTTAACAAGCTAACATTAATGATTGCGCTAGTAGAATTTACAACACGTCAAGTATGTCATTACATTCAATGTAATACAGTATAACGCTTGTGGGTTTATGTCTTACAGAAGCTGAAGCATGTTTAGGTGATTTTAGTCACATAGCATCTTTACACTAAGCTAATCTGCCACTGCACTGGTTAAACTTGCAAAAAAAACTTCACTGGAGCTTATATAATCAAATAAAAGGGAAAACTAAATCCTTCTGATTTCATGCCTTATTTGTTGCAAGCTTATCCCAACAGATAATTGGAAATTAAACTCAACTTTTCCATTATTATTGTGCCACATACTTGTACTGGTTTGTTGACAAACTGGAAACAAGACACTGATTTTAGTTAGCTATATTTCTTGTATATCCTTGCATAGCCCATTAATATTGTATTTATTTACATCTAGAATGCCAGTGATGATGGCTTTGCGGCTGTGTGGCCACAGTTTGATTCTTATGGCTTCTCACCAAGTGGGAGCTGTCAGAAATCCAGATATCTCAGACTATAAATTACAGTCAAGAGACTGACACTAACAGTTTTTCTCTATAGGGTCAACATTTGGTCAAGGTACACCAGCTTCTTTCCCCTCATCTCAACCACAACCCTGTCATATAGATATATATAGAAGTGGAAAGATAAGATGAAAAAGAATTCAATGCTATTTGGTCCTCAAAGGTTTATAATTTATTTTGAAATAAGAAGTATGTTAAATAAAGGTTTTTAAGTTAAGGATGTAAGATATTGTTTTTAATATGATACACGGCATACAATGTATACTTAAGATTACAGCCGGCATGTCCTGTACTTACCCTGTAACTACATGTACCACCGCATATATATAAATAACTTACTCTGTAACTACAGAGAACAGTGTGAGAACATGGTAGAACAAACTAAATTAACTACACAGTTTGCTGCCAGAAGAGCATATTAATCATATATGTGCGTTGTGATTCATATGTTTTATCTTTCTAGACCCATATTTGTATTTAAGCTGTGCACAGAGCTGAAAAAAGGGCAAGCTTGCACCTTGAAAAATGCCGAAATTGCCAGGGAAAAGACTTTCAACATTTTAATGACTTAAAAGTTGTCAACATGTGTTTACACCAAAACACAAGTGAGTGACATCTAGGGTGGGTGAATTCTGTCTGCTGATGGCAGGTGTCCAGTAATGAAGTTTGCTGTTGAGATGAATGAGGTGAATTTAAGTACCCCAAAATTAAAAAGGAACAATGTAATTTGCTTGTTTGTTGGTAATGATTTTGAAATAAAATCACATCAGATTTGTTAAGTGCTGCAAAATTCATCACTCTATCTTCCATGAGACGTCCAGATTTTTGCTCAGTTTTATGGTCATACTTTACCCTGTAATAACAGAACAGGAACCTTTAGTTAAATAATAACTACAATAATAACTACAGTATAAGTTCTCTATAAGTTCCTCCAAAACTTCCAGGTTATAGCTCAGAAGGTCATACATACCCTGTTATAATGGAATAGGTACCCAGTAGTTAAAAAATAACCGCAGTATAAATTCTCTCTAAATTCCTCCCAAACATCCAGATTATTCCTCAGAAGGTCATACATACGTATATACTGTAATAATAGAATAGGTACCCAGTAGTTAAGAAATAACTACAGTATAAGTTCTTTGTAAGATCAAATAGTTACCCCCTTATTCCATAACTTCACATCTTGTTCCCCTTTACCAACATATATATATCGGTACATACTGCACTGGTACACTGTTAGTACGAAAGATTACACCGTAACACCGGAGTAATTACACTGAACATTGCAGACTGTAATGTAAAGTGTTACCGAAAAGTAAAATGAGCTTTACCACACTAGGGAATGTGCAGGAGTTGGTGGGTGTGTGGATGTTTGGCCATATTGGAGTTCATATTTTTACATAAATGTGTCAGAAACATGATCAGTAAGACAGAAGAAGATATATATGTGTAACAGCAGTTTTATATATAAGACCACATAACTTGTGTTAAGGCTACTGGGTGTGCAGTGAAAGAGAAGCACCTTGACATGTGTGACTAACCTGGTTCTTGTGAAAACAGTTTACATCGAATCACAACTGTGACATTATCTCACAATAGGCCACTGTGGTTTGGTCACCAGAGCTTAAGTGAAAAACATGAGGAAACATGTTGTAATCTGAGCTAAAGAGAGATGCCACCCTCCTCACACTGCCTTCTACTGTAATGCATAACATCTTGGGTAGTTTTGTTTATTTCCACTTGGCTTGTTTGTCTGGTTAAAGTGTGGAAAATTGTATCTGCAAAGAATTTGGAACTTTCGGCCAAATAATGATGCCTGAAATGGGTGACAGTGTACTTTACTCGCTCGTCGTTGCCTGTGCGTATGCCTCTCAGTGTGTGGGTCTGACTGATACTCTCTGACAAATGGAAAGTGGATTAGAGAAGGCAGTTTCCCACCTCTGAGTGACCTGAAGACAATTTCTTTTTCCACTCCCTGAAGCCTCCCTCTCTCATTCCATAACTTTCTCTGTCCTCTCTTTCCCACTTTCCTCCATAAAAGTTATAGGAGCTCATTGTCATCACAGTGGTACCAACTTAAACAGGAGTTTGACAGTGCTGTGTGAGACAAATATAAAGAGAAATTAGGCTCCCTCATACCCTCTTACCTAACTAAGAGTTTTTGTTTTTGCTACGATAATTAGATTTCTTTTTGGCTACTTCAAGGTTGTTATTTTTGTTGTGTGTGTATATCTGTATTTTACCCATTTTTCAGTTAATACAAATTTGGAAATTGATACAGTAAATGATTAATTGACTTAATTTATCAACTAATTAGAGGTTGAGAGAAAAAATACTGTTAAATTTCATTTAACAGTTCAATTTAATTATGTAACTAACAAAATCATTTACTATTTATGTATTCAGTTGTCAGTTGTGGGGCTATAGAGTGCATGATATCATACACAGTGATGTGTGTTTAAGTGTGTAGTCCATGTAAGGGAGTACACATGTCCAAGTGTGCATGTAAATATTTTGGGTGCATGTGTGTGTTATGTTTTTCTCAAAATGTGTGAGAATATGTATTCAGAGCCTCATTGCTACTCGCATGTGATCATTATTCAGCATGGGAACCATTCACCTTTACATTCCCTCTTTTTCTCATCCCTCTTTCCCTCTCCATCCTCTGACTTTTCTTCTTCAATGCTTTGTCTAACTTTTTCTCAATCTTAATGCATTATTACATTTCTTTTGCTCTCTCTTTTCCCCTCCTCCTTCTCTTCTGTCTTTTCTCCTTCAGCTCCTTTCTGCCTACCCATAACTACCTCTCTCTCTCTCTCTCTCTCTTCTTCCCTCTTGTCCTCTCTGCACTGCTCCGTCTGTTGTGAATTGCTCTTGTGGAGCTCAGAGGGGAGATGACTCAGTGTGGATTCCCAGAGCTACATGCTTTGTGTATGTGTGGGTGCGTGCATGTGTGTGTTTGTGTGCAAAGGTCAGTCATGTCCCTTTGGCTCCTGAGCACTGAGGATTGTAAGGAAGAATACATTTTTCCATTCAATATTAGAAGACTCGTAACCACTCTATGCCTCTCATGCTCTCAGTCTCATATAAAGTTTAGATTTATAAAAGCTCCTTGATGTCTTTGACACGAGTTTCGCATGTAAACTCCACCAGCCTGATTGCTAATATCCCATATTATAATCAATTTACATGTTCACCTCCCTGATGAATACCTTTTGAGACAGATTGAAGCCTGAAACAAGCAGCAGCACAGAGCTTTTACCAGGGTGACATTTCAGTTAAGAGGAGATACTGTACTGTATAGAGCTGCACTTGAAGTCCCCCCTTCATGGTGGTACAATTAAATGTTAATATCAACATTTTATCTTCACATGTGGCAAACACACACCCTTGTTCATCTCTATACAGAAAATGATCACACCTTAATCTCTGATCTAATGATTTAATCATGAGCTTTACGTTGACCGTGAATGTAAAATTCATCTTTAAGTGGTTCTGATGACTGTAAGATAACAAATACATTGCATTTCTGCTTAGTCAGGTCTTTATCAGTAGAAATAATTTAGGACTGTGGAAACCATCAGCACAGCACATATTAATTACTATCTTGTGAGTCATTTTATGAATTACAATTGTAGGTACATCTTATTTTGGGGTGGCAGTTTGCAGGTAAATACTAAAAAAGGGAAACACACTCAGGTAAACACATTTTGGATGCTAGATAGGGAAATGCAGAGAGGGATATGATAGGACAGGATTGAGTAAAAATTGAAAACGAATGGGGCATAACAGAAAAGAAATATTGCAGTCATGCAGGTGGTGGCACCATACTGGGAGACAGAAATAGTTCAGTCAAATAAAATTATTAACAGCTTATATTTGACTTTACTGTAGAATAAGCAAAAGAGAGCACTGCTTTTATTTGAGGCTCAAATAAAATTACAAAATACCATGATTTTTTTAAAAGGGGTAGACACATATTTCAGGTAACTGACAATTAGTAAGTTAGTAAGTCAGTATGTAAATGTTAGTTTAACAAACGTCCATGTATCCATGAATTGCATGTGTTGTAATTGTCAAGAAATCAAATGAAATTACCAAAAGCAACAATGCGTCAGCCCATCTCTCATAATTTCTTACTTCCCCAGTCTGCCTGTGGGTCTCAGTCCAAAGCCCATTTAATCTGAAGACATATATCTTTTTTTTTTAAACTCATGAATATATAGTTACATCTTTCAAAAGGCTTAATAATTCGCAGCTGGACACTGTTCTTACAAAACACTATAAATAATGCATTTGTTGGGGACTCTTTTCAGCTGCGGATTTTGTTTTCAGCTGTGGATTGAACGTTTACAATAGTGTATGTGGCAATGACTCAAAATAAACTACAGTGCCCATGTCACCAAATACAACAAGGGAGGTCTATGGCAGAGAGGAAAAGGTTATATTAGGCTTTGGATACACTGACGAGATCTTGAAAATTTGTCCAATAATTTGACAAAAAACTGTAGAAATGCTTGCAAATGATACCATTAAACATTATACAATTGTAAAATTTTACAAAAAATTCCCTGTGGAGAGATTTTTATACATTCTCCATCTAAGTTGGTTCCTCTCATAATAGTGCCTTGCCAAATTAAAATGAATGTACATTTCCAGCGTATAGGGGAGCACGGGGTTACATGAGCCACTTTTTACATTTGATGAATTTACTGCAAAATGAAAGTGTATTTGGTTCAAATAATAGTTACTATATATACCTCAGGTTGTTGTGTACCCATTGAAATTAAAATAAGTTATCTAATTATTATGGTTTTAGAACAATGAGCCATCAAAAAAAGTTAGTCCTATGGCACAACTTACCCCAAGGTAGGGGTAAAATGAGCATGGGGATGGGGTAAATAGTGCTACCATTAAACACTGATATAAAAATTACACAAAATCAAACAAATTAATTATAAAATTAAAAATAATTTTGAACTTTATTAATGCCATCAATTTAACAAAGGCAAAAACTCATACTTTTAAGTAAAATGATATGTTTGTGTCCTGTTGTTCAACATGTTACCTGAACATTTTCAGTAAAGATTAAACTATGATCTTTCTGTGTTAGCTACAGAAAGAATGTGTGTGTAAATGTGCTTTTGTAAAGGAAAACCTGGTCCAGGTCTGAATGCTGGACCCCTACAGTGAGGGGGTCTGGGGACTCTGTTATGCTGTGGGGAGCATTTTGCTGGCATGGTTTGGGTCCACTTGTCCCCTTAGAGGGAAGGGTCACTGCTAATCAATACAAAGTTGTTCTGAATGATCAGCTTTATCCTATGATGAAACATTTCTATCCTGATGGGAGTGGTCTCTTCCAGGATGACAATGCCCCAATTCACAGGACACGAGGGGTCACTCAATGGTTTGATGAGTATGAAAGTGATTTGAATCATATACTATGACCTTCACAGTCACCAGATCTCAAACCAACTGAACCTATGGGGGATTTTGGACTGACATGTTAGACAGCGCTCTCCACCACCATCATCAGAACACCACATGAGGAAATATCTTTTTGAAGAATGGTGTTCATCCCTCCAGTAGAATTCAGAGATTTGTAGAATCAATGCCAAGGCACATTGAAGCTGTTCTGGCGGCCCAACACCTTACTAAGACACTTTATGTTGATTTTTCCTTTAATTTGTCACCCACCTGTATGTACATCATGTTTGTGTGTGGCTTAAACTTAACATTAGTCAACAATTAGGTATTTATTCATCAACATTGTAGCACTTGTAACAGGGATCAAACATAAACAGTGTCTCTAGTCTCTACAATATCAGAAAATAATTTTTGGGGGTAAACTGAACCATTGGCTCAACTTGCTCCAACATCACTGGCACGTTTTACCCCACAACCTCCATTTTGACAAAACTGTTTCACACAGTGGTTCAGATCCACAATTATGCTGAGTTTATGACCTTGTTTTGTGGCTGACACTGACTTAAATTAACATGTAATGATGTTCAAAACGTATCTATTTTAATTAAGATACAAGACTGATAACATTAGTAACATGATGAATTCACTTGGCATGACAAAAATATTTTTTTTGGCTCTGTTTTGCTGACCTCTCTCTCCATGTGCTTGAGTCCAAGATGGATTGAGTAATGTGAACTATACTTTCTTAATTTGTTGTCACAAGTTTACTTTTGTTTATGGTTACCTAGATAAAGGGGGTGGTTCATTTTATCCACTGGCTCTGTTTACCCCGTTCTCCCCTACTGTGGGAGTACTGGCTATGGTACTATGGAGATTGCATTAGATGTTCTCTAATGTTAAAAGTAATTAAAGACAACCAGTGTTTACAATTTTAATGCACTCTACTTTTCTGTAAAGCTTACTGTATTTGCTTTCTTTTGCTTATAGAGTTTGTGACTTTTCCTGAATATAATTTTCTAAGTGCTTAATAAGTCAAAAGAAATCAGTCATAGCTTGTCAAAAGAGTTCTTTATAATTAGATAGTGACATTTGATTTCAGAAAAAAAAATCCTATGGAAGGAACTATGGCTTTCTGAAAATACTATATATATGTTAGCCAAGAAACATGGCCAACATATATTTATTGAGTAAAATGTCCTTCACCAGTCATATCAAAATATACCAAAGATACACTGACAATAAGAAAATGAAGGGATATGAAACCCAGCAGGAGAAAGCGAGCTGGTGTAGGGAAAGAGTGATAGAATATTGCTAAGGAGGATGAAAGAGCAGAGAAGACACGAAAGGGAAATAGCAATGCAAGCAACCAAAAAAGAAAGACAGTGAGAATTTAAAAAACAAACAAACTGAATGACACAAAAATATAAAACAATAAGAGAATGACAAGAACAATGAGGGAAAAATGATACATTGAGGCTGAAAAGACGACAGCCAGATAGTGTGCGTGGGAGGTAGATAAAAACAAGGGTATAGTGAACAATCCTTTGAGAACACTGCTCGCCCCTTTGGGATAATCAATAAGATATGTAAATTTGGTATTGCAATTACAGGTAAAGAAAGATAAAGAACAAAATGGATGCAGGAAGCACCAAAAAAGGAGTCATGTTAGAGGGGAGAGGGGGAAAGTTAGCAGTGTGGTTATCATGTGGTGGATGGCTGCCTGTCACGGTTGGCTGGTGAACGGTATTGATGCTCGCCTGCTCTCACTCTCTGCAGCTTGCAGAGGGGGACACAATCTTGTCATGTGCCAACATATTGCATGTTGGCGCCGAAGCATATGGACTGCTAATGCCATCCCTTGCTCCAAGAAATAATATTATCGAGACTGGGAGCAGGAGAAAATAAGAGAAGGGTTGAGATAAGAGAAGGGTTGGCGAGGCGAATGAAAAAGAGGGAGCAGGAGGAGGGAATGAGAAAGGGTGTGAGGGGTGAGAGGTATGGTTGTTAGAAAGAGAGGAGGCTTGAAGATGAAGACGAGAAAGAGATACAGGTGAGAGAAGGCGAGATAAGAGAGGATGGGAGTGGGAAGGAGAGACAGAGAGAGACGAGTACAGCTGTGACAGTATGTTGAATTATAAATGTGTTGGAAGCGAAGCATGGTCTCATACTCCTAGCTCACTCTGCCTGCAGTGTGGGTGGTTCATTGATGCGATCTGGCATGCAGGACACACGCGCGCACACACACTACGTTGTAATAAAACTACTACCCTGAACTGAAATGGTTCCCCACTGAATGCAGAGTACATGATGATCATCTTATGTGTTTGTGGGAACGTTTGCTATACAGTATGCCTGTGAGGGCTAACAGCTGGCAGTACAGTGTGCTGTGAGGACATATTGGCTGGTCCTCATAGGGAAGAGGCTGTCAGGTGTTTAAATTTAGGTAACCTTTGGGAGACTATGGGTCAACATTAGGATTGGGTTTGGGTTTTTGGTGATTGGAGGATTTTATTTTAAGATCCCCTCCAGACATGTTTTAAGATGTATATAAAATACTCAACTTTGAATAATCATTTGTGTCTGATATAGTTTTTCTACAAAAAAAGTTCAGTTATCCTGTTAAATCCTTAAAATGGCATCTACTTTTTCTCCCTCATTAAATATTCCAGAATCTATAAATATGCAAATATATTTCATTTCAGATATATAACTGCTGGACACAAGCTGTCTCCTACTTCATTGTAAAGTCCATTCTCAGTGTATGTGCACTACACACTTGTGTAAGCTGAATAATTGACCAGGATTGGCTTCCAAACTATTTGTGATGTCACAAATCCTGCTCGAAAGCCTGTCCCTTAAAATCAGATTTTCAGTGAGCTCAGAGAAACTTTGCACTTTCAACAGATGAATGTGAAAACAACCTTCTAGTGTCAAACTCTGCACATACATCATTCTGTACAATGAAGCTCAAACATCCAACTGTAAGAACAAAAAAAAAAACAGATTTTTGAGTGCAGGGAGACTTTAAGTAATGAATAATGTTGCAACTCAATTTTTTACACAAGACTGTCATGACCATATTTTTTTCTCCAACAATGACCATGATTTTATTCTAATCTTGAGAACAAAAAATAATCTTAAAACAAAGTCCAACTGGCTTTTTCTAGAGCACTGAACTGCATCTCAACTGCTTAATACCTTTTAAGTGGACCTAGTGTTAAAATTAGTTTGTCAAAGTATATGTCCATGGTCAATAATTAACTTTTTTTCTCACATTAGTTTTCTCATATGAGTTGTTATTGGAGCATGCTGATAATCATTTATGTTTCAGAACATACATTTTGTCATCTGCTCATGTCAGCGAGGGACTGAATGCACTACAAGCACACACATTGCACATGCGCAAGCAAATTGGATGCTTGTTTCGTGTACTGTATGTAGAGTTTGTTCTGTATTCCCCATCCTTGGCCTTATTCTCAATTTTTGGTGCACACACAACTTTCTTTTTTTTTTTGACTTTTTCTTGTTCTTCTACCTAATACAACAAAGAGACTCTTCCTCTTGCTGTATTGTTGTCGCCACCTTGCTCTCTAGTGTGCATGTGTGGAACACGTCTCCATACGTCCCCGACTGAAGTGTGTATAGAAACACATGCGCTTCTGGATGTCCACATGCAAGCCTGCACTCCATTGACATGGATGTGGTAACCATGAATTGGCTTTTAGTATAGACATGCGATAAAAGTTAACCATTTAGGAGTTGTTCCATGCTAGTGGAATTGCCTTTCAGAACATTCTGTTGAGACATGTCCACCCGCCCAGCTACAACAGACGTTTATAACATGTTTCTGTCATTTATTGTATGGAGCATATTTATTTTTCAAGACGCCATGCATTTTATGAAAAGGAAGTTAAAATCAAGTATTGTTTCTGACAATGACTATCAGAGATTACAGCAGCATTAGCTGGATGGTTATTTAGTCATTCTGAATATTTTTAGCAGATTTTGAAACTTGAGCTTAACTTTTTGTAGTTTAAGCAATGCAGATCACTTGGAAAGAATACACTTTAGGCTGCAATGGTTGCCCTTTCACACATGTAGCACACAGCAAGAGATTATCTGTCACACACGTTCTCACCCACTGGAAATACTCCGTTTGGTGTAGGTGAGGGGTGGCACCTGGGAAGAGTGTGCAGGAGGCAGGACATGACGCAAAAACTACGCATGGTTGTAATTCAGTGTTTTTAAGCTTTTCAGCAGAAATGAAATCACTTTTTTATGAGAAATCACAGGAAGTCATCTCTCCCATTAGCACTGGCTTCACAATGGATCATTCAGACCCAGTCAGAACAATGCAGCTTAGCTGGCCTGCTGCATATATCCAGCATCAGCTGCATGATAGAAAAGTCATCAACACGCCCACTTGCTCGCTGTGAATTCTCTGGAAAATTACCTGCTGTATTCAAACATTGGCTCAATCGGACATTACACAGACTTTGTATTAGGGAGTAGGGATGTGCAGAGGGCCCAGTATTTGTATTTGGACCAGTATTTGTTGAGGCAGCAAAAATGATTTGTATTTGTATTTGTATTCGTATAAAAGTGGAAAGAGGATTAAAAATCTGGTTTTTGTTTTTATTACACTTTTAATTTTAGAAAATTAAAGTGTTACAATCAGTGTTCATGAATAAACTATGTTACGAGGGAGGTCCCCACACCAGGTCTCGAACTGGAGTCTCCTAGATCATAGATGACTGCACTGACTACTGAGCTAAAACTTCACTCATCGCCTCATTGCAGACAGACCTCTACCTATTTATATACCCATAACGCAGAGACAGCACACTGTGTAACGTGTAGGGAAGAACTTCAAAGGCAATTATTGCTTTGCACTTTTCATTTATTGCCTATTTTTCACAACCTAACTTTGTGGAAAGGAGAAGGGGAACAACAGGTTATGGAGAGTCCCTTGGGAGCACTTAGTGTGTGTCAGTAGCTCAGCTTTATTTCTGGCGAACACCCCCAACTCCAGGATTGATGTCCAAATAAGGAAATGTGCATCATGTAGCAGGTGGATGTGACTCCCCTTGTTGAGACCTGATAGATGTAACAGTGGAGCAGAGGAGAGAGAATGAGATAGAGATTGTATTTAACATGTTTTCTTTGGGTTTTTTTCTTGCTGAAAACAAATAATTTTATATATAATATTTGCGTGAAACAAATATTCGTGAACAAAAAAACACTATTTGTGCTTTGCTGAATAACGTATTTGTATTCACGCCTACTAGGGAGCTGGCAGGATAAAGTCCGTTTAATGTCCGGTCCGACTGATTCGGACATTTGTATTCACACATACTCCAGGTAATTTCCGGATAACTTCAGGGTTGCACTGCATGTGTGAAAACAGCTCTTGTATGGAAACCCAGACATCCCTCACCCCCGCAATGCCCTCCAGCTCCTCCTGGGGGATCCCAAGGCATTCCCAGGTCACAAAATAGGCTGGTAATATTGAAGGTTTGCTAATAACGGTGTACTTCCACTTCCACATGTTGTCGAGTTGTAGAGCTTAGGGCTATAACCCTATGAATATAATACATGCAATGACGTTAATTCACAAGTACTCTGACACTCACTAAGATACACATATGTATACTGTATATGCACACACAAACACATGTAAATTCAAACTGCCTCACAGTGTACTACTTACCTTTACATAACATACTTTCTACTTTGAAGGTCATTAATGGGCTTTAAGTTACTTTGAGGTTTGGATAAACAACTTAACTATTTGAACTCTTGCATTGGACGAATATGAGTCAGCCCGTAATGGTACGTAGGATGGTGCGATGCAAATTATATACAACATTGGGTTTGACATTTTCGTCTAAGCTATTCATCTTTCAGAAAGTCTGTCATGGTGTAATGGATTTTTCCTCAGCTTTGGTCAATTAGAGAATGGAGGAGATGGAGAAAGTGGAGGAAGGAGAAGAAATGGATAGAGTAAGATAAAGGGAAAGATGGAAAGAGACTAATGTGGGCCATGAGGAGCTGAGATAGAGAAAGAGATAGAGAGGAAGGACAGAGGAATTAACAAGAGTCAGTAAAGATAGACAAGATAGAAGAGGACCGACAAAAGGGAGGAATGGCGAGAAGGGCAAAAAGATGGTGATGAAGGGATGATGAAAGTAAGGCAGAGCAGTGATTAAGTGGACTGAAAAAGAAAGTCAGAAGGATATAAAAAAATAAAGCAATTTGAAGGCTTAACAAGAACAGAGGAAGAGATTGAGAAGCAAAGAATAGAGTTACGATAGAGAGGTCAACAGAGGAAGAAGTTCAGATGTCAGAGTGTTGGGTCTGATATTTAATCTGACCTAGACATCATTAATCACAGTGGAGCCAGCTTGCAGTGAATAAAGCTCAGATAAAGGGAGGAAAAGTTAGACAGGAAAACAGAGGAGGAGACAAACACTTTCATGTTTCTGCTGACTCATAGTAACTAAAACAGGAAGCTTTTTATGATGGCTGCCAAGTGTGTCATGCACAAACACACAAATTGATGGTATGTAAACGTACAGACACAAAAGGCTAGCAATACACACACTGAAATGTTTTCTCACGCATACATGCACACACAGAATACACAAGGTAGCTTTTTCTGCAGTGTCTCTAGAGGTGGCAGAGCAGCGACTACAGAGTAATTAGGTCTTGCTTGGTCAGGGGTTTTATTAAAGAGTAACTGTGTGTGTGAGGAGTTTCCACATGCAAGACGTATAACTTTGGCTAATTTCACAGTGAAGTATTAATAGCAGCTACCAGCTACATGCTTGCGCATTTTGAGTTTGAAGGAGATTTGGAAAAAAGCCACACACACATAACTGTCATTGTCATTTGACTACTTCCATGTTAGAGTTGAAACAAGTGGCAGCTACCACAGCTTGAGGCTGAAACCAATGCAGAGGTACCTTTTAGCGCAAAGCCAACAACAGTCGCTAGATGCTGGCTCTAAAAATTCCTGGTTCCAATTGAATCCCATTCAAAAAAATTCACTCATCTGCTGCTCTCACCGGCTCTGGGACCTACACTGAGTCGGACTATTGTTGCAATATTTCACTAAGTTTAATGTTCCTTGATTAGGATACCTCCCTGTTAGCACAAAGTAGCTAACGTTAGCCCAAGTGTGCACCACTCTGTGTTTTCAGTAAGCTAGTGTTCGCTTTGGTTCAAGGTAGTGGGGGTGTGTTTCCAGAGTGTGAAAGGCTCCTTATTTGGAAGGTCCTGGCTCCAAATGGGAGATATGGCGCCGACCATAAACTGCAACTCTGGGCTTCAAACCAGCTCCAGTGCAAACCTGTTATATAGATTGTATGGGTTAAAACCAGATAATTCATTAAGCAGCAAAAAAACCTTTTGTAAGATCCCTTTGAATACTATCAATTTGCCACTAAAATCCATCAGATTTTGCCCATAATATAGATACTCTCTCATTTATTTAGGTGTTGGATAAAGAATCATGACTGCAGCTACACTTACAAAGAAAAAAAAAAGTCTGTATAAAAATTTAAGAATACAAGGGCCTGGGCCTGCAAAAAAGAAAAAAAAAAGAATGCCACAACCCTAGAGTGTTTATCCCACAGCACAGTGGGATGCATCAAATGGCAAATTCAGGTCAGGCAGGCAAACAGATATCTTTGAGGTTAAAGGACTTTCTTGGCTGGAGTGAAACATCAAGCACTTACTCACAGACAGTCCACTGCCTCAAACAAGCTCCACCAGTCAAATTGTTATGTTTAGAAGGTTAAAGTTTGAAGGCTTTGAAGGCTTAACTCAGGGCAAAAAAGCCCAATGGTATCAGAAATGACTAGAGTGTGTTATTTCATGGCTTCATTTCATGGTGACTTATGAATTGACTTCATCATTTCATTATTTATTTGTAGGTAGAAGCCTTTATGTCTGACGATAATACACAAAATGAGAGGAAAACCAAAACTTAAGCACATGATGGGGTAGATTTTGTAGTTAAGATCATAATGATTCAGCACTGTTTGGAAGAAAAGGAGGAAACTACAGAGTAAACCAGCATTTCCAGACCAAACCAGATAATAAAAAGAATGTTGGAGAATTAGGGCATAACTCTGAAATCTAGTGTGGAATGCGATCGAACTATAAATGTTAGTGTGATTATCATTTTAAATGTACTACTACACAGTAGTTGTACTACACAGCTAGACATGTGTTATCCAAACTCCACTCAAAAATGTTTTATAATTATGAATTCTTGCTATAAGTGCAAAGTAGGAAAAGTCTCACTGAAGTTAATGACAGCAGGACAGAGGTTACACTTTATTTAAGAAAAATTTAGGTATTAAAATTTTCTTAATTAAAATAATGTCCTTTTACAGAGTGCAGGATCGGCGGTGGGAGTAAGTTGTGAAGTTCATAATGAGACAGAGGGGACAGAAAGGTGAGCTTTTTTTATGGAGGTGGATACAGAGGCTGTGTCAATTAAAGTGACACTTGGCCCTGAGGCTGCAACGGTGCCGTGTTTGGAGGAGATAACTTTGTATGTTCAGCACCAAGACCAAGACAAGAAACTAGCTGTAATACTCAGCAGATGTTGGAGAGCATGAGATAGTTCCATTAGAAATTAAAACAAGTGACAGCACAGTCTTTCCAGCAATGCAAATCAGTGTTATTCTTGTGATGGAGTGGTGGATAGGTCATGGCTGCCTGCCTGCTTAGATGTGTCCTGTGACCCTGAAAATTAAATAACTAACTGAAGGAAATGAGTGAATATGTGTTGACCTTGATAAGGCTCTCCCTAAAGTCAAACTTTTGCTTCAATGTCTGGCAATAAAAGACTGATTCCTCATATTCTTCACGTAACCCCCATACATTTACCAGACTCTAAACTCTACTGTATAATTCCACTTGTTTATAGTTTATAGTTGCATAAGAAAGTTAGTTAAACCTTCATTAATTTTTTGTATACACACTGACTCATACGCAACCCTCATTTACTTATATTTAACAGATATTCAGTCAAATTCAATGCTAGAGTTGTTGTTGTAGTTTGATTAACAGTCCAAAGGGTGGCGGTAAGCGCCTGCAGCTGTTGTCAATAGCGATGCGCAAGAGAAGAAGGTGGGGGAGGGGGAGTGAGAGAGGCAGAAAAAAACAAATGAACGAGTTTAGCGGGTGTGCAAGCGAGCGAGTGAAAGAGAGGAAAAGTTGGTTATATTTGTTGAAACCAGTGTTAAAGTTGTCCAGAAGAGACTTATCTTGTTCCGGGATATTATTAATTACCAGAGGATGAAGGAGGATCGCTATTAAATGTGTTTTTGATGACAAATCTCTGGTGAGTGTGTTAACCTTTCAGTGCTAGCTTAAAAATCGATGTTAGCTCATGCTCAATTTATGACGGTGGATGAAAAAAACAAACAAACGGAGAAATGTGTTGTTTGTAACCTGAACAGAAGCAGCAAGTGATGTGTGCATTTTCTAAATGATATGAGATGTGATTTATTATTGCTGGCAGAAATTATTGTCTTGTGAATTGTATTTTCCGTTCATGGGCATGTTTTTTATGTTCATTCTGCGAATATTTAAGCCAGCAAAAAAAGTTAGAAAATAAAAAAAAGATCTTGATATTAATCTGCATACTAAAAAGAGAATTTGGACATTAACTGAAGTTAACTTCTACGCTATGCAGGTTGATCGATTTCCTGAGAGAGGACTCCAGCGAGCGGGAGGTTTATCAACGACCACGGCTGTCGCGTGTGGGAGTGTCACAGCCAAGACGCAGTTGGATTTGGACGATCCACATCTCCATCTGGATTACAGATAAGATTAAGCAAAATACAGAAGAGAAAAAAGGGGGGACCCCTTAACTTAACTGAACTGAACTAAACTTTCAAGGAAACTAAACTATTCGCATCTGAGGAGTACATAAAGAAGGACTATAAAATTGTATTGAACTGAATGTGATACTACCCGGGTATTGACAAAAGGACTGAAGGATGGACAATTTCATTTGATTTATTTATTTGGTTTAATATTTGAGGAGCTCTGGAAAAAAGGAATACATGTAATTTGGTCTATTGTTTATTTGTATATATACATATATATATATATATATATATTTGTTCTTTTAATGTTATTATTGGCCAAATCTGAGAAATATGTGAAAGGTTAATCTTGGTTTAAATTATTTCCCTGTGTGGAATACACTCATTCTCTTTATTTTCACTAAGTTGAACATGTGTTTTACTTATCATCTTGGGGTCGTAACATGTTCAATTTTTGACTTCAGTGGCAACATCTGCACTTTGCAACTACAGCATGATTTAGGGGTAGAGATTACAAAACACTATAAAAATGAAATAAAATAAAAAGTTTAGGGGAAGTGCCTGTAGGGGTGCAACGGATCACAAAACTCACGGTTCGGATCGTATCACGGATTTGAGTCACGGATTGGATCATTTTTCGGATCAGCAAAAAAAAAAAAAGGGGGGGGGGGGACTAATAAAACTTTCCTTTCCATATATTCTGCAAAACACTTACAGCATGGAACTTTTGCCCATGGTCTTAAATGAAACATTCAAGATGTCCAATGTTTAAATAAAATCTTTAAATATACAAAATATTCAAATTAAATTGCAATATGAGGCCTGAGCACACGTCTTGTCCTGCAGCTTGTTGAACAAGCCACCAAACAAACATCCACCGGAGAAAAGTGCACCGCTAATGTCAGTTAGCAACTATGTAGCTAATTAGCTACGCAGCTGCAGCACATTAAACAGCGTTTAAACATACCTGCAGATGTCACTATGGACCCGTTAGATGCTGGTTTAGTCGTTGCTCTTTAAAATCCCTGTTAGCGATGCGCTGTCTGTCCATGACTTGTACTTACAGCAGTTTGTTTACTTTGTCTTAAACAAGATATTACATTTTGCAGTTAATCTGCAGTTCACATGCATGCCGAACCGTGGGGGGGTTGATCTGTACGGATCACAGATCAACTACGATCCGTTGCACCACTAAGTGCCTGTGATCACGGTAAATAACCTATGGTTATAGTGCTATTGGGGTTAAAGCACTTGTTGAAGTTTCTAATGTCACTTTTACATAACCCTCAAACATGCATTGCACCCTTACAATAGTGGTATCTGAGTTTGTTTGTAAGTTACCCTCAACACTGCTTCTTTGATAGCAGACCTATGCCTGCACAATGCAGTCATCATTTGTAGAAATCTCATTAGGATAAGATTATATTGATGTGCGCAGGGTCTAAAGTTCAGCCCTGTGCACCCATTCAGTAGCACAAAGTCATGTCTTTAATCTGAAAGAAGTATCAAAAGAATTGCATATGGGAAGATCCACAGGATGAGCCAATTTCTGTGAAATACAAAGTCTCAGTTCCTCTCTCTGCCTCGCAACATCCCATGTGGTTATAAATCTTTGTTATTAGTTGGATGAACATTCCTATAAATAAGGTGACAAAGAGACCCCCCCCCCTTGGCCCAAGAATCTTAACATGTTCCATGTTGTTGTTGTGAGCTACTTAGTGAATAAGCTGGTCAAAGGTAAAGCTCAGAAGAAGATGGGTGCACTGTTGTTGCACTGTAAGTGTCTATAAACATGTGATTAAATGACCCATTGAGTTTCACTGCCTGTTGACTTATTCCACGTGAGCTTTCCAATTTCCTCTCCGGATGCCGGTTCTCCATTATTAAACATAAAGTCAGGTATCAAAGCTATAACCTCAACAACTTCTTTTATCTGCTTTCTGCAATAAGAGCAGCTTTTAAACTCATTCTCAGAGTTGTTTTCCCACTGGATGCTGGCTCTCTAAAGGAGGGGAAAAAAAGACATTCAAGATGAACATTGATTGGATCCACAATCTCCAAGAGTCTGCGTAATAGCTCATTCCTCTGAGCTACTGACTCTATCAACAGCTTAGCCTGTCTGAGATCATTTCAATTTCCTCTTAGCATAGGTTGTCAACACTCCAATATCCCTGGGGGGGTGCTTCAACGCACAACTTCTGACCCTCTGACTAGTTGGTAATCCTGTTATGCTGCGAGAGATACACTTCTATCTAGGCCACAGAATAATGCAACCAAGATTTACTGTACTGTACTCCTACATACTTCACCATAGTACCATAGTATGAGATGTTGTACTACACATTTTATAAATCAGAACTCAGTTGTAGCTCGATGAAAACTAAAACATTTCCTATAAGAGTCAGACATATTAATTTATTATATTTATATTATGTCTCTCCATGCATTTTAAGGTATATTAAACAGTGAGTTTAGTCCAAATCATAGATGGAAGTAGCAGCTCTGTTTATTGTCTTCAACAGTTAATGGCTGGTCCAAAAGAACTACAATTTGTTATGTCCATAACCTAGCCATGACATACAGTACTTCTAGTATAAAGTGAGCTTTATCTAGCAAATAAAGGTGAGCTAAGCTAAGCCAAAATTAGCTTGTCTGTCATGAGACCGAGAGGAAGAAGAAGAAGAAGGAGGAGAATTGTAAAAATCGTGAAAATTGTCCTTAAAAATTGAAAAAAACGAATCTTGTTAAAAAAGTCCTCCTCCACTCAGAAATATGTTTTCCTTCTTGTTCCTACAGTTGGATGTTTGAGCTTCACTGTGCAGAATGATGTACATGCAGAGTTTGACACTAGAAGGTTGTTTTCACATTCATCTGCTGTAAGTGAATATTTTATCTTCTGTGTGCATTGAAAATCAGATTTTTAGATGTGGGACTACAAACATGATTTGTGACATCACAACTAGTTTGGAAGCCAATCTTGGTCCAATATTCAATTTACACAAGTGTGATGTGGAAACTTGAAGCACATCCAGTACACAAACACTGAGAATAGACTTTACAGTGAAATAAGAGACAGCTTGTGTCCAGCGGTTAAACTTCTGAAATGAAATATATTTGCATATTCATATACTCTGGAGTTTTTAATGAGGGAGAGTGTGTATGTTATTTTAAGGATATTAAAGTGGTAATTATCGTCTTTTGTGGATAAACCATATCAGACACACATTATCATTCCAAATAGAGTGTTTTTATATGTCTTAATACATGTCTGGAGGGGATCTTTAAATATCTGCTTCTCCCTTTTTAAAATGTCATGTCTTCCTCTATATTTGGAATTTCAAGCTTGAAATATCAAGTGTACATTTACAGTACCGTAAAGCGCTTGTGGCTTAGTGGTTTAATACTGTTTGAAGAAAAATTATGAGAAACATGACTAGCTGAGATAAATTCTATTAACATGAAACATTCACGCAATATTTTTCACATCAAACATGGAATTCAATATATTCCAAGCAGCTTTGATATGAAACAAGACCTGAAGTCTAACATCTGCAAACATTTTGCAAAGGTTAGGGCCACAACATTGATGCAGCTTCGCAGCCAGTAGCTTAACACATGGGGACAGTCAATAACTTGCTGCATGCAGTCTGAGGCTATTTCCTTCAGAGAACAGTCTTTGTTGAACTGCCTTGTCTCATTCAGTGTGTGATGCAGACCCGTGATGCTGACATCTTGCCATGTTGTCGTGTTATGCAGCAGGGGTTGTTTCAGTTCTCCGCTCCATTCGCGCGCGCGCTCATACAGTACACACACATATATACATTCCCCTTCATCTCTGTCACATTCCCCCGTTCTTTTTCCTTCCTTCCATCCTTTCTCCCTCCCACATCTCTCTCTCACACAGACAGTGACAGATTTCTTCCTTTCATCTATGTGTTCATGTGTGTGTGTGTCTGTCTCTGTGGATGGTTCTAGCCAGTAATGGGATTGGGCAGATTATGCTCCAACCATTGTTGTAATGTCCATGTTTTACAAATCTCTCCCTCCTCAGAAACTCTAATGCCAGCTGCCGCGCAGAGGATATGAGATGATGCAGCTGTTACAATGAATTCTTCGTCTTTCTCTTTTTTACTCCTCTATTCTATCTGCCGCTTTTTTTAAAAACTTTTTATTTTTATTTTTGCAGACTTCAAAGCCTAAACAGTCTTATCGAGTTTAAATCTGCTTCACAGATCACTGCACAAGCTGGTGAAAGGCTGATAGCATTCTAGCTTCCAAATAGGAAGAGGACAGGCACTCATGCGTTTTTCAGAGGCCATTCTTTCGCAATTGATACACGACAGGACCATGGCCACCCTCTTGTATCTGCACTCCTGAGTGAAAAGCAGTTGGAGTTTGAATCTGATATGCTGTTCAGTGGAGGTTAATGAGCGTCTATTCACTGTGCAGCACTAATGCTGCTGCCAAGTTAATAATTACTGGGATATTTCATTTTGGTAGAACATACTCATCTGGTAGTGCTCATATCTCTGTAGGAGTCCAGGACCGGTCAAACTCCTACAGATGCTGATGTGGATAACTGCTGTCAGCTCTGGCATTCAACCGTTTTCTCCATCCAAAGCAGCAAAAAAAACCCTAAATTGTCTTTGTTTTGGGTGTAACATTGTGATAAATTTCACTCCAGTTCATGTATTTGTTTAATTAATCAATGCTTGTGTGTACATGTGTGCCAGTAGACTAGTTTGTGAACTGTATGAGGACAAAGTACATACCGTGTGTGTTCATGCAAGCAGTCAAACATGAATGGCAGCTCTGTCTTTCACGCACACTTCTCTTTGGCACAAATTCTCAAATATTACGATACACATCTGTCTCACATAATCAACTCTCCTCTCTAACTTTTCTTCCCATTATCTGAGCCTGGAACATTCACAGCAGTCTGCTCCAGGTATGATTAATGATGTATTGCCAAGATTAAATATCAGAACCAACACTAAGGCTATTTCTACTCTCTTAATTCTCTTTCCTTCCCACTCTACCTATATTTATGTCAGTCTCATATTCTGGATGTGTCATTGGTGCATCCTTTTTTCCCTTTCTGTCTCTCTCTCCCTCTCTCTCTCTCTTTGCTTTTTGCTCTTATTTTCTCAGCACAATTTCCCTTCCATCCCCTTTACTAAGATTCAGGCAGCAGATACAGTACGTGTGTCTGTTTTGAGACACATTTTGAAATTCACAGATGTCACACACATAAAGCCAGACACACACACACACTACAATAGCACACATTTTTGTACATCTCCAGTCTTCCAGATAGTAACCTCTGATGGATGAGTGGCTGAGGATAAAGCCCCACACATCTGCTCTGTATCACAGTCTCAGCTGGATGTGGAGCACTTGTGCATAAAGACATTAACACAGCTTGTCCTTGCTTGGATAAATTACTACCTGTGTGCACACCAAACATAGTCCCTCTCCTTCTTACTCATGCAGACACACACATGCATGGATTCTGCACTCGATTCCCATCATTATCTATGTGTGTGTGCGTATAATGTGTGTGTTTGTACAAATTTTAAGTTGGCATTTGCAATATGTTGGACATGTGTTTTTCTGAAAGCATAAAAAATGTTTATTTGACCTTCCGCTTAGTGGATAACAGTATCCACTGGGCAGCTGCTGGGTATGAGGTGAGTAATAATGCTCTTTTCTCCTTCTGTAAGCACGTCCCCAATGCCCTTACTGTAAATAAATGCATTTGTAGTATGTTTGCCAACCTGGCAGGCTCAGCAATGGTTTGCAGTTACGATTCAGAGAGAATGTCAGATTTACAGGATCTCAGAAATGTATGAATACTGTCCTTTAAAACTTTTTTGCTCTTCTTGCTGTTTTGTCTTAAAAACTGAAAATAAACAGGTTTCAATATACATCCTTAAAAGCTTAGAGAGTTTCTCCACCCCGTTTTCTTAAATGCGCCGAATACAGTAAACAGGATTTAATGCCAGAAATCCTCAAGACGAAGTACATTATGCATGGACAAATAGGGATATGATGCCAGCACAACAAGCAGTGAAACGAGACTCCCAACTGTATGCATTAATATTACATGCAATTCTTTTTCTGCACCTCCGAAAAGCTCTGGATTATGGATAAAAAAATCAGTTTGTGCTGAAAAGGGCTGTTTATGTACATTGGGGGCAAAAAAACTGTGTGTTTCATCTTTTTTTCACATTTACATGAAAATGTACATAATTATTAACAGATTTTTTTGAGTTTTACAACTCTTTTGCCCTTTAAACCTAAAAGTAAAAATGTATGTGATTTAAAATATACATGGGAGTCAGCAATATAAATGATATTTTCATTTCTTTAAGTTCATGTTGTGTGAACATACTGTTTATATTCCCTTGTTGATCTCTAGGTATTGTATGCCTGTATATTCAACATACAATATGTATGGAGTCCAGACAAGTACACAGTCTCTTTAGGCAGAATTATCAATGTGTTAGTCGCTTAGCTTGACCCTTTTTGGACTACACTCAGAAACTGAGTTATATTTCACAAGCAGTTAGATTTTTCTCCTGCGCAGTCTTTCGCAGGCTCAGTGCTACTTATGTTCTACAACAGTTGTTGTGCAACGTGGTGTTGTACCACAAATCCTGCTCTGTCCTGACAAAAATCCTCCTGGATCTCATTTAGCTTTGTTCTTCCAGTGTCTCTCTCCGCGATATCCTCAAGGCTTTTGTCTGGTTTAATAAAGACTAGTGAGAATTACTTGTATGAATTGTATGAATTTATAAATAAAGTATGCATGTGCAGTATGTCCATGTGTGTATTACAGTAACATGCAAAGGATACAGGGTCAAAAGAGCCATAAGGAAGTGATGGAATCATCACACAGAGCAATGAATTCATGTTAAATGTATCTGTATTTTTGGCAACATATTTATGATTTGCATAACATGTGGTGCATTTCATGGTGTAATGTAGTGTGAAACCTATGTCATTGTAATTCAATGTGTTTTTTATCCGATCAAGTCAGTTTATGTAATGCACACACAAACACTATGTGAATGTCTCTTGTGCTTTTTTCCCCCCTTGTTCTTCGTCGTGTTCATTAGCTCATGTTATCTCATTATCTCTGTCCTCAGTCAGTTAGTCAGTCAATCAGCATCTCTTTCTTTCTCTCTCTCTCTTTCACTGGACCACCAGTCTGCAAGTCAACACCATTAGATCCTGATTTTGTCACCGCCTTCCTTCCTGACACTTGCAATCTATTCTCTGCCCGTCAGTCATAATCCTGTTATTCTTATAGATATATGTGGGTGTGTTCGGTTCTGTGGATGTTCAACCATTCGTGTTTGCCCTTGCATGTGTGTGTATGTGTCTGTCTGTAGTAATGCTTTCTGAAGGCATGACCAGAGTTCAACTACAAACTTAACACAGTTGATGAAGCATAAATAAGCTTAATCAAGATGAGCATAGGTCAGACTGAACACAGGGCCCACAAAACACACACACACAAATAAAAAACTCTATGCTGGAATACTTCTCAAGTGCTATTTCTAGGTTGTTCCCCATGGATGAGTGCAGATACAAGTACAATCACATCAGAAACAGCTCATATCAGGATATAATGTCCTACAGCAAAGAGTTGACATTGGCTACACAAATAGAAAGTGTGATACATTTAAGAAAAGAAACAGTAATTGTGAATTATCCATTTGTTTCACAAAACATTAAGTTAATCAACCTGTTTTCAATTTTAATCTAATCTAACTAGAAAAGAGAATATGCTTCAAGAATAACACACACATTTAAAAATAAGCTTTTTTTGTTTTGCTGGTCATTTGAAGCAGTGCACTGCAAAAAGACCATCTCAGACAGATTGATTTTTTTTTTGTTCACCTACCTTACCTCCAGTTCACTGACTTCTGGTTCCATTGTGAGCAGGGTGAGGCTATACCATGCTTCAGTCCCTTGAGATGAATAACAAAGCCTATCTGTCTCCAGAGCTCCTAAACTTGGCCTCAGACGATGGTTTTACTCCTGCTTGGCCTAGCTCGGGTTGGCAGTGATGCTCCAGGTTTTGTTGGACAGTGATGAAAGCTGTGGCCAGGTGTGTGTTTCAGTGGAAGACGACAGGTGTGTGTTTGCTGCTGTGCCATGTGCCATATTATGTGTTTTCATGTCTACGTGGAGCTACTGTGTCTAAGTTGGTGTGTAAGGTCTGTCTCTCCTTGTGTGTGTGTGTGGTCTCTCCAGGACAGAGGATGGATGTCCTTGTCAGCACTGATAGGCAGAGCCGTGTCGAGTTGTCAGGTAGACAGCAGCAGCAACATCCAAGGTGTGTGTGTGTGTGTGTGTTTGATTATGCCATGTCTCTGCAATGTCACGGCACAGGGATCGACGGGGTAGCAGCCTGTGTCATCAAAATGTATGAGGGCATGTCTTTTCCTGTGTCTTTCTCTTCGTTTGCCTTCTTTCTCCATCCTTTTCCCTTTCTCTCTTAGTTGAACCGAGACACAATCTGTCTCCCTCTATCCCTCCCTGTCTGTCTGTCTTCTGTCTCAACTGAAATGAGATGGAAATGTGTCAATGAAATGTGTTGAGATTCAGTTTCACTGTTCCCCTCTAAGCTTGTGTCAATGACACAGCGACTGGAGTGAGAATCTTTTCTTTCTCCCTTTTCTTTTTCTTTCGCTCTTTCTCTTTCTGCTACGTCTCACTTTCTGACAGAGAGAAATGCAACAATGACCGCACTCAGGACCTATATCAAGGGAGGGTGTAGCAAAAGACAGAAAGAGAGAATCAGCTTGGCACAAGCAGACAGGAAGATAATGAGAATAGATTGCAGCAGACGACGAACTGTCAGCATCCACTGATAGACACAAACACAAGAGAGAAAGAATGATACATTCCAATCATGTGACAATTGCTGACAACTATTTGTACAGTGTTTGTTTTCTATCTTACACCTTGTTTTTTTTAAACTTTTCCCTCTTCGGCGAGTGTCCTCTCTCTCTCCAAGAATAAAAAATACAATTTGGCAGCCATGCTGTGCTGTATATGGCAAAGGAATAATGTTGAACCCACCAAAGAAAATGTGTTGCTGAAATGCCCACTTGTTGTTTCTGCTGCATCCATTGAGTCTGTTTGTCATTATTAGCCGATTGGGACTCTCTATTTCAGCGAGCAGAGGGAATGCCAGCCAGCTGACTGCCAAGATACTGTTGCCAAAACTGACTGTGAATGTATGCAAACTATAGAAAACACTCAGCAGATCGAATGTATTAGTGGCTCCACTACTCTATGCAAGCATAGCTGCTCAAGTCTCACCTCATGTTGAATCATCACATCAATATGAATTGTTGCTTCAATTAGTTGTTTGGTCTACGTACTTGGCTCTCTTTCTCTCCGAGGCCTCCTCCATCTGGTCTTCCCAGGGGACATGCACTTGTCAACTTGAGCTTGAACTTTCAGCTGCCAGCCCAAAACACTGGCAAGAAGCACACTTGATGATCTTGAGCACTGCTGTGGCTTCTCCTCTTTCTCGACAAGGCCAAATGCCAAATCCTCTAGCTTCTTGTGAGGCTCAGCCGTCCAGAGCTCTGACCAAGTAATGTTGTAATCAATGGCTTGCTCCCATCTGGTCCAAGCAGCCATGTCGCCCTCATCCCTGCAATCCTGGTGGCACAATCCTACTTCCTCCACCACTGTTCATATGTCTTCTCTCCTTCCCTTTGCTGTTTTAAAGGAGGAGGGGGGTTACACTCTGGGTTTTGTACTAATTAAACAAATGACATATAATGTGATAAATAGTAAGCTTAGACATTATTAAGTAAGATTAGTAAGATAGAAGTGCTGGTAGGTGGGTAGATGTTTCCAGTCAGTTTGCTAAGCTAAGCTAACCTGCTGTATCCTTATACTTGAAGGGACAGATGTGTGAGTAGTATCAATTTTCTTATTTAAGTCTGCCACATAGTGAATAAGTGTATTTACCAAAATGTCAAAATATTCCGTTAAAGCAGATGACTCACTGAGAAAATATTGCATTGCAGACAAGACTGAATGTTGTTTACTAATAACGAATAATTAACTGTTGGTGTTCATGATGAAGTTTTGGGAGCACAGACTATATATTCTGCACAGTCAAATTTCTCTCTGTTGGGTAGTCATCATAAGCTTCAAGTCCCAAACTAGCTCCAAACATACACCCCTGCAAGTGCTGTATGTGTGGGGAAGAAATAATCTTTTGTTTCTCCTTTCAAGCCCTCCAAGGTCAGAACACTTGGCACAGTAAATGCTGAGGTCCCTGATAGCAACTGAGTGTGAGTACACAGCTATCAACATTTTGGCCTTGTGTAGGATTTGGCCTCACAAATCATCATGAGCTGTACTCAACTAAAAATCTGCGATAGGATATACCTATCTGAATTACACCACCTCTATAGCTGCGCTCCTCTTTCCTTTTAACATCCATAGATGATTTCTCTCTAAGCACTCCTATATGGTATTTAAACAATTAGAACAGTCCGTACAGTACTTTATAGTGATTTAAAAACAGCTGCTGTAAGACTCATAAAGCAGAGCGTTATTGCTTTCATAATCATTTAATGGTTTTGCCCTGACATGCAATATAACCCGTGAACAGTATTTGAATAGCTGAGCAACACAATAAGAATGGAAAGTATTTTCAGAAGCAGCTACAAAACAGTATCCTTGGATGGCAATTTCGGTCTGTTGGTCCACCAATTTGTTCCAAACGGAAATATCTCAACAACTATTGGATGGGTTGCTATGACATTTTGTACAGACATTCATGGTGATCCTCTGACTTTCCTCCATGAGACTGACATTTGAGGTTTTGAGTAAAACATCTTGACAACTATCAGACAGATTGCCATGACATTTGGTACAGACATTCATGTTGCCCACAGGCTGAACTGTAAAAACTAAAGTTTCCACTAGCACCATTATCAGCTCAAACTTTAAATTTTTTCAATACTTTGGTTTATGACCAAATACCTGCAAAACTTTTGACGTTTCCATCAGCCTCAGCTGTAATTTGTTTTTAGCATTAGTTAGCAAATGTTAGCATGCTAACATCTTTTGTGACAATGGTAAACATCATAAGTTTCCCAGTAAACATCAACAAGTTTGTATTGTCATTGTGAGCATGTTAGCATTATGATGTTCGCATTTAGTTCAAAGTCGGGTTTACATGTAAGTCATTTATCAAACAAAACAACCAAAAGATGACTGGTTCTAGCTTCTTAAATCTGTGAATTTGCACTGTGGCTTTAACAAAACAAGACAACTGAAAATGTATTCTTGAGTTCTGAGAAATTATGATCGGCACTTTTCTCTGCTTTCTGACATTTTAATTATTAAAAGATCAACTGAAAAAATAGAATAATCATGTACCCTTGGAAATGTGCTCTTTATCATATAAATGACTCTTTACATTTAATTAATAAAGAATAGTAAGTAGTTAGTCACTGATATCTTGTAATTAAATGGCTCATGTCCTGATTACTGTAAGCAAAGAAATAAAATCCTCCTCAATCTGTCTTCATCTGTAAATTTTATAGCTCTTGTGGCTCACTCGGTCTCTTTCCTTTGATTATCAAACTGTTGAGCATGCTCCCTCTATAGAAATGATGTGCTTTATCCTCTCTGGGGTCACTTAACAAACACCAAAGATAAGTAGGGGCTAAAATGAAGTGAAGAATGTTTTGCGAGAGTACATCCTTGAAAGCTGTATAAAGGCATGATTTGAAAGATTGTATTTGTCAAGGAGAGAGAATAAAAATGGCTATAAAATGATATGGTGTTAATAAGTGATGGATAGTGAAAAACCTTGGTTTTGCGTTGTGGAGGTGTGGGCTCCTTTCTCTTTTTATTTGAATGAAAACCAACTATTCAGTCATTCTCCCTTCACACAGCTCTGCCTACAGCTGAACACAAATTCATTCTTCACCTGTTTCTCATTCCTGGTTTTTGAGAAGAGAAAATCTGTTAATTCTACATTTTCTATATGTGCTTCTATATATCTCTTTTCTCAAAGTGACTGTATACATTGCACTTGCACAGGTATGAATGCTGACACTGTTGCAGGTGTGTGTGTGTGCAAGTGAGAGTGTGTGTTTGTGTGTGTGCATATACAGTCATGCATGAAATGCAGTGAGACAGAGTAATTTATTCTGTCTTACCGTATCGCAACAATACAGGCTTAGATGTGACAGTTTGTGTGTGTATGTGTGTGTGTCTCTGTGTGTGAGACAGCAGGTGTAATAACATCATACCAAAGTACTCTAGAAAGTTGCTCTGTCTCTCTCGCTGAAAGTCATATCTCTCTGTTGTCTTTCTTGCTCTCCACATCCTCTACAGTCACATTCCTCCCGCCACCTCTCCAACACACTCACCTTGTTTCAAAAACATTTGTGAACTATTGGCAGCTATTTGTGTTGAAATTCAAAGAAGTGACTGTATGTTGCTCTGTGGAGCTTTTCAGAGGGTGTCTAACTGAGAAGCAGTGAAATCGTGATAGTGACTCTGTAGTTACTTATTCCCTGTTTCGCTGGTATCAACTTCCCTTCTCTCTCTTTTTATGTATATTCTATTCTATTCTGTTCAACCCTATCGCCAGAATAAAACGTTGGTATTGTATGTTTCTTGAAACCACAGATACGTTGATTGTCTATGTTTCAATGTTCGCTGTTATCAGTTGAATAATGGTGTTTTATGATGTGACGGTGCTGTGGTTAAGGTCTGGTGAGGTTTGGGCACAAAAACTACTCGGTTAGGGTGAGGGAAAGATTGTGGTTTGGATTAAAATAAAAATAATAAAATAAAATAAAAACAGCTGCAAATGTCCCAACGTCTCACTAAAAAAACCTGGTTTTGTCAGTTGAAACGGGAAGCAGGCATTGCTTTCGAGGTAGTCTCAAACTGTGCTCTCTGCTGATTTCCAACTTTCTGCCAACAAACTTGCTAGCCATCCACTGACCCCTCCTCCTCCTTCTAAGAAAGTCAGCTTATATAGATCTCATGTAAACTACTTCACTTTAGAAATGTTGATATGATACGTATTTTAGAAATGTTGATATGCTACATATTGTTGAAATGTTGATATGCTACATATAACACATGTTGAAATGTAGATATTCATCGTATCCGTCATTTGCAGAAATGTACAATGCCAACGTTTTATTCTGGTGACCAGGCTGTTCTATTCCCAAACTTTTTGGTTTCTCTTTTGTGCTTCTATTTTCTCTATTCCTTACTTTCTGTTCATATCTGTCTTTCCTCTTCCTGCGTGTTTCTATTTCTAACTTTCAAACTCTACCGCATCAACTATGCCTTTAAATAGCTGGAAGTAGCGTGATGACAGAAATGAGGGATGGGCAACGACATCAAAGGAACCAGGAACATTGCGACTCATGGTCACTAGGACATCCAACGGTATTTGTATTTCAACATATTACTGCACCTCATGTTGAGTCATCACAACAATTAATATATCAATATTTCAATTAGTCGTCTGAAACCAATTCTATGTACTTGGCTCTCTTTCTCTCCGAGGCCTCCTCCATCTGGTCTTCCAAGGGGACATCAACTTGTCAACTTGAGCTGTCTCCCTAGGTTAACCTTCAGCTGACAGTCGAAAAACAGCGGCAAGAAGTTTACTTGATCTTGAGCACTGCTGCTTTCAAGACCAATTGTCTTCCTTGGTGAGTGCTGTTGTTTGCTGTTGTCAATCCTTTCGCAGATGTCGTCTGCCGCTGTGGCATCTCTGGTAAACCAAGTGGATCAGGAACTTCTCTTGTGGCTTGGCCCTCCAGAGATCTGACCAGGTTATCATTTGATTAGTGGCCTGCTCCAATCAGGTCTAAGCACCCTGCTGCCACATCCCCTTAATCCTGCTGGCACATATTTCCTCTACCCCTGTTCATATTGCTTCCCTTTGCTGTTTTACAGGGGAAAACTGTACTCTTTTCTCTGTAGTTTTTGTATGTATTAAACATATAATGTGTTAATTAGTAAGCTTAGAAGTTCCTAAGTAAGATTATTAAGATAGAAGTGCTGGCTGATGGATTTTGTTACCTTTGGACAGACTGTTTCCAGTCTGTCTGCTAAAGATATAATGCTTAAAATAAACCAAAATAGGCCTTTTTCACACCAGACATTTTGACCAGTGATAGTAGTAAAAGGACAGATATTAATAAAAACATTAATGATGCCTTTGTACTATTCAAGTATCTCATTAAGCCATAACAGTGTGATAGTGAGCCAGCATGTACAATACCATGACCCTGACACTGAAGCAGCTAAATGGAATTCAGTCATCATTGATTTTACTATTTATTATTTGTTTTTTCCACTTTACCATAGGCCTGAAAAAGGCCCATTTAAGTACCAGTGGATTTTCAGAGGGTTAATTATTGGAGATTGATATATGCTTGTGTAGCTGATCATCAAATTAACGGCCACACCCTCTACTTTTCCCAACTTGTAAAAACTAAGGTTTTTCTCATTTTTTTTCTAACATTGTTGACCAGGTGAATGTATGATGGGATTGATTAGACAGATCCTAACCCACATTGTCTTACAATCAATGTAGTTACAGATGACAGTCTAAACAATAGCCTCACTAATTAAATACTTGGCCATTGTTGTGTGATATAGCACCTCTGCTCTTTTTCCTTGAAGCTTAATATCACAAATATCAGAAGAAATGATGATTTCTTCTGATATTTGTGGAGACAAATTTTATTTAAGGCAAGATGCTGCACTGATATAGTCAGTATGAACATTTTGTGACTGGGCAGATACATTCAAGAAAAACATTTCCTTGTCATATCTCTCTCCTCTCTGCCTGTTTCTTTTTCTAACTTTCAGACTTCATCAACATTTATCAAAAACTATATCAAGAGCAGCTGAAGTATATATATATATATATATATATATATATATATATATATATATATATATATATATTAACTATCAAACAAGCTTTCAATCCTACTTAGGATCTCTCTCTCTCTCTCTCTCTCTCTCTCTCTCTCTCTCTCTCTCTCTCTCTCTGTCGCTCTCTCTGTTGAATAATGGTTTATCTCTTCCCACACTGACAGACGGCCATGGCTCCAGACCTCCAAAATAGAGCTGCTCTCATCCCACTCCTATTCACAGATTGGTGTTGGGAGCTAAGATGATCTCACACACGCTTACACATGTATGAACACACACACACACACACACACACACTAGAATATATGAATGTGTACATTTATATATACACTCATCCATACTAAAATAAATTGGAATCTGGTCTCATGCACAGACACAACCAAAACACAACATACACTGTAACTGGAATGCTGCCTCTATTTTCAAACAGACTCCAGCCTTAATTTCAGCAGTTTCAGCATTATTTATCTCTCTTCTCATGTCTCTATTAACTTTTTTTACTCTTATCTTTTTTTTTTCTACCTTCACCCTCTCTTTTGTTGTCTCTGTTTCCCCCCAGTTTCCCCTGTCTCTATCTCTGCCTTGATCTCTACCTCCATCTCACAATCTCTCTCCCAGGGGAGTCCTGCTAATACTGTGTAATTATGCCACAGATTATACACACATTCTCCCTCCATGGTATATTACGGAGGAATGAAGGAAGTTATCTCAGATACGCTCTTAATCGTAGAAACATCTTCAAAATGTGATCCATGTTGAGAAAGTTTCTGGCCAATTTGGCTGAGAACAGTTGGTGTGAAGTGGGAAAACATGTTGCGTCATATGAAGCTTTAGGGAAATGTACTGAACTAGCTGAAATTTAGTTGGGCTTTGAGCTCTAAGTTGATGAGTTTTACATACAGAACTCAGATGTCATTAGATAAACAACAAAATGTGGTCAGAGTGCAAGACATTTGCATTTGTGTGTTGGTAGTTGTGTGCACTGAGAGAAGAAACAGGCTTATTGTTTGCATAAATTTAAATGTTACTTATCTGTGTTTCAGGAAATCACCAAACAAAATACGTACACACTCTCTCATCCTATCGTTCTGTATGTTTAGAAATGCATATATGTGCCTTTCTCTCACATATACGATATTTATGGATATTTGTATTTTCCGTCACAATGTGACCTTTTTGAATTGACCTTTAGCGATACACACAACGTCCCAAGAGCATCTCAGATTGGGCTAAAAATGATGCCATGCATCATTGTGGTCTCCCACAACATAGAAATCAGCCTCTTTCATCATTGCTAGAGCACAAGGTCAAAGCATTGGTAGGCATGGCCATTATGGGTCATAAGGAACCTCACTTTCACTCTGACAGCCCAATTACACCATGAGATGTGTGGGACAATGTTTACCCGGTGGATCTTATATCTTTAAAGACTCCATGCACACCTCTTTATCAGCAGTGGCATCATTTGTTTGGATATGCGGGTCATTTGTGAAAAAAATCATGGAAAAGTTTGGGTGTTTAAGTGTAATAATTTGATAGTTACATCTATGACCAGTCCGAGGTTAGTTCATATCTACTTTAGCAACATTGTTAAACTTTGCAACTGAAATCACTGGTTTCAATGATTACAACTTATTGCTGCTGTTGATGAGAGAATCAGAAGTATTTTAGTCCAACAATATCTCAATTTCTGTTTTAGCTTGTGGTGGTGGTGTATTGCATGATTGCATTATATTTGATATATTTCAAATGCTTTACATAATACAAAAGTGGGAATTTACTCTACCACAGTGAAACAACCATTTCTGAGTGCAGTTTTAAAGCAGTTTAACACTTTTATAGGACACACTACAATATTAGAAACAGCATTAACACAGCACTTATGCATATCTGCAATCTGCCTTCATCAGAATACTCTAAAAAATGGCAGAAAAATTGCATATTCTGGCCATATTAGCAGTTATTTGAATGTGTATATGGAGGTTTAATGACTGACTGTGAAAAACCTTTATTAACTGCCACAAGGTAAAGACTGATGATTGCATTTCACTAGATATGATATTATAATAGTAATATTTTCTGAATGGAAGCAGTGCACACACTCAATAGTTCTCACTAGTCTCTCTGTCTGACTTCATCAGTCGATACCTTGTAGCAGCAGACAAAGGTGTTTGAACGGTCAGTCAGTAGCCATCTGCTAATCATGACAAATGACTCTGGTGAGCTGCGCACAGTGTGTGTAAGAGAGAGAGTGTTGAAGTGTTCAGATGAAAAGGTTAGCTCCATATGAAGTGTTTGTAGCCTTTATGCAGGTGTGGCCCAGAATAATGGAGTATTATATTTATGTTTATTTTATTACTTCTTCAAGCTCCTCACAATAGTTCACTTTACAGGAAACTAAACCCACCAGAATTTCACAGCTCTGCAAAGTTCTTAAAAAAATAGTGAACTAATACTGTATACAGGTATAGGAAATGGAACTATAAATTGAACTGCACAGCTTTTAGTACACACACAGTAGCTCTATCCACAGTGCACCAGTTTCATTTGCAATTATCATTAAAGTGATGCTTAGGGAAAGTGCTACAGTAGCTGTGGCTCTTGGTATTGTTGTGAAGCATTTAGTGAGAGTTGCTCCCCTCGCTCGCTATGTTGCCCCTTTGTTGAAAGTTTAAATGTTTGTAGCTATTTCACACTATGTCATGCTTTTAGGGCTAAAGGGAGGGTGCAACGCTGTGTCCTGGCTTTTCAATGACAGTATAAACAATATAAAGAACATTGCATCAGTTATTGTCTTATTGCCATGTATTTAAATATTTTGTGTTATCTTCTCAGCGAACATTATGGATTATATAACCTTTTATAACATGTTATCAAAGCTGAGGAGTACTTGTATGAGTCATGAAAGCACATTGCTGAGTAAGTGCGGCACAGAAAGGCGAAGTGTTGCTGCAGCTGCTTTGACCAGGCAACTACACCACTAGCCAGAACAAAAAAATCTGAGCCAGCAGGGGCTGACTGATTGGCAGTATTGTGTTTAAGTTGCTCTAGCAGTGCTAACAGGAACCCAGTCATTGTGCTGTGGAGAGTTTCATTGTGTCTAGTGCAGAGGAATGGAAGGTCAGTATTAGATTTAAATTTGCTTTAAAAAAGAATAAATACACTGTTGACTACCAAGTAAGTCCTTCTGCAACTCAACACTTGTGTTTGGTTTGGCACTGTAAAAATCATTCATGTATTTGTATAATGAGTTCTTAGGCTTTTTCAAGGCAGCCCCACTATCCTAATATTGAGGACTAATATTTGTAATCGGAAGAACACAGTGTGTGCGGGGAGAGTTCAAAACTCTCTCTTTCTCTTGCCTTGGACCATTCTGTTGATACACTATATCAGCCTATTCATCATGATTAAGCCATTAGCCTTAGTCCAGACCTGGATCAAGATGAGTGTCAAGTCTGTCAGGCAACAAAAAAAAACATGATTTTCTCCAATAGAGAGGTCTCTTCCATTTAAATCAAAATAAACTACATAAAATCAAAGATAGTGCAGGACTTCTTTCAGGGGACCTCAATTTTTCCCAGCTCATAGGTTGCTCAGAATATTATATATTATATATATTTATGATATACATGAATATCCATCTGGATCAGTCCTAGTCCCACTCCTGCTGATTGGCCAACATTACACTCACGCAGACAGAATTTCAAACATCTCCCCACTGATAAAAACAAATAAACAAAAAAAGAAAGAAACAAACAAAAAAATCAAATATGCTGAACAGTCATAAAAATAAATCAGCAAGCAGATGCTTGAGACTCCCCAGTTTGTCTTGATGTGAGAGGAAAAGATGACAAAAAGCAAATTCCCATCTTCAAAACAAAGCCTTGTAAATCCACAATGAACAGTATTTTCAAAATTGTCAAACTGGTGAAAGTTCTCCTAAAAGTATTTTACTCTTGAATTAACACAGCTGAGACCAGTTGGCTTGATGATCTAGTGAGGTAGAAGGTGACTAGCAGACTAGTGTTTTATTTACATCGGATATTATGTTTCTGCAAGGTGCCACCTATGATTGCTTTTTGTTTGTTTGTATTTTTTTTAAACAGTTCCAGACACAAAAACCTACTGAGGCGCAGCAGACAGATTAACTACTTGGATCAGGTCTAATTTGTAATAACTCATTGTTAAGTTGGCTTTTGTAGCTGCCTGTACTTAGTGTAAGTACAACTAATAAAGGGATACTGATTATTTATCCCACCCCTGTCCAGCTACACAAAACAGCCATTGTTTGGTAGTTGTGTATTGTAATAAACACAATAAGTATTCATGCAGTGCCTACCTGGATGCATGCACAGGCTCTCCACTATATAAGCAGAATGGATTTTTCAAGCTCCTGACTGAGCTGGAAAGATTAATGCAGACAGGCACAGAATATGAAAATATGATTTACTGTATGACTTGACAAAGTGGGGGTATGTAAAATAGAGATTTTCCATTTCTTTTTTTTTCTTTCTCTGTGCTTCACAGATGCAAACTGAACTGTCAGTCAAAAATTGAAAACATGCTCCATGACTCCCAATCCAACATCATCACCATGTGGTATACACTGGGCTTTTTGGCTCTTTTATTCTGCTTGGCAGTAACATAAAATGTATTTAAAATATGAATACTGTTTGTATTTAAACACATACTGATCTGATAATAATAATAGAACATTAAAAAGAAAAAAAAATGGGAAAGACGGCATTTTTTGTTTTTCATTACACTGCTCTGAACCTTAGTCTCATCTAGACTTTACTTAAAAGAGGGAACTTAGGGGTTAAATCTATTATTAACAGTGTGAAGCCAGATTTGTGCATAATTTACATTCTGCCTCAGAGCAAGCGTTTAGTTCTGTTGATTGCACTGCAGTCAAGCCAGAATTGAGTTAATTTTCATTCTTTGCAATAATATGAATTGTAAGGATTTCTACAGTGTCATCGCCATGCTTTCTGCTAATAGCTCTAGAGTAGAAATGAGGTGTCTCGTTATGAAAGCAAATGTAGATTTGGAGGATGGTGTTGTATTTTAGTGATACTTTGGTTGCTAGAGGCTACCAAAAACAGATTGACGCATTCATTCAACAAGGGACTCACTGAGCAAACAAGTTTTTCATATTGTAATTCTCCTTTTTTCTGGGAAAACTAACCCAAAGTGAGTTACAAATGTCACGCTCATCCATCACCATCATTTCCTCTTCTCTCTTCAACACATATAAATACCAAACACACAAAAATGTTCATCCTCAACCACGTGATCTTTGATTTCTTTCTTCTTCATCTATTCATTATGCAAGGACACACATTTATTCACATCAGGGATTCATCTGTATTTACAAAATACCTGCCCACACATGCTTATAAAAATACACAATTATGTATCCACATCTCAGCCACACACAAGCACACACACACACACACACACACACTGTCATACACACAAAACATCCGTCTGTTCATCTATGGTTTGCCATCTGTGTATAGCAAACAAGGACACATGTATTCCCCTGAGGGTTTGGATCTCATGTCATCGTGTTCACTGAGCTCCAGCGCTCAGCTTCATAAAAGACGCCAGTTTTGTTCCGCACGTCACGATCCGTGTTCCAGCGCAACATGTCTTCTTTAGTAATTACATGAAGGATTCTTGTGAAGCCTCGTGAAGTTATTCTTTGTCCCTGTGTATGAGTGAAAGTGTGTGTGTGAGGGTGTGTCTTGGTTCTCTGGATGTGAAATTGTATTTTTCCACTGCTTACACATTGGTATGCTTGTGTATGAACGTCATGCTGTATGTGAATAAACAAACTTATTGGTAGTGGAAGTTGTGTAGCGTAACTTTCCACTCAAATTTTCCATACCATAAGAAGGAAAATGATTATTTTGGATGCTCATTTATTCTTATTCATGCATCTGCCATTTATCTCATAGTCAATAGCTGAGTAGGTAAAATTGCTGTTGTGTTATATAGGGCAGCAAAACAGATGTTCATTTATATCAAAATGTCATGGATCATTACTTTAACGTTGGGGGGGATGTGATGCAATGAATGGAAGGAGGCTGGGCATTGAGTGGATATTGTAATTTGAGCAGAAGTGTTACATCCTACATGTGTTTGAAGTTTGTGCTGAAGAGAAAAGAGGGAGTGGCAGACTGAAAAGAGGTAGAAAGAGGGAATAACGGGCTGAGAGGGTTCGGGAAATAAAGCATAAATTAAGTAAGAGAAGGGGAATCAAGAGAGACAGAGAGAACAAGAGAAAGGAAGTCAAGAAATGTTAACAAGGCATGAATGAGTAGGCAAGAGCCAGATGGACAGGGGAAGAGACACCTTGAAAATAAATAAAACAGTAAGTGTGGTAGAGTCAGGCAGAAACTGTTAGAAGAAGGGGGAATTTGTCACTATATGACTGATCCTTTTTAGAAACAAGAAGGCATATATACATATTACACAAAACGAGGACATCAGAAACCCATTCGGATGGGATCTTTTCATGGTCAGTTTTAACAGGAGTAATGATTACAGCAAGAAAAACCTGTATCAGTATTCATATGGCACCTGACTGGGCTTCAAAAATTGTGATCCTATCCCTAATATTATCTGATATTGTTGAGTTATTATCTGTAGCACAAGGAAACAGCATCTTATTTCGCATATTTTCTCTTCTGATGTTTACAGCATACAATAAATTCAATACTTTACCTTGTACTATGTATGTATAGCTATGTAAGAATAAGAGAGTTTGAAAGCAGATAAGAGAAGCAGCCCACTCGCCAAACGGAGCATTCAGTGTTGACTCTACACACCCTAGATAACATTCAATGTCTCTGTTTGTTTTATTATTCCTATAAAATCTGTGTCTGGCAACCGCAGTACCGTTAAGGAGCAGTAAAGAATAAGTGCCTAAAACTATTTAAGTTTGAGAGTGCAAGAAAAAGATTTTAAAAAGTGAGAGAGCACTGACTGCTTACTTCCTTCCATAATCACCGCCCTGTTACAGTAAGTCATACAACAGGGATCCTCCTCCTTCATTGGTTTCCTCAGAGTGTGTGTGTGTGCATATCAGCGCTGCAGCAGAGTGCCGTTATCATGGAGCACCTGTGACACCTGCATAGTGACAGAGAGAGATTCCTCCCTGAGCGTCTGTCAGTGTCCTTCCCTGTGCGTGGGCTGCCAAAATAAATTTTATGCATGGGAATCAATGGTATATAGGTGTAGGTGAGGTGTGTATGTGTTGGCATTGATAGCTTGTGGGGAAATGAGGAGGTGTTTTTAATGTGAAACTTTCTTGTGTTTCATGCAGTTTTGTGACTTTCTCCTTGGCTTTTTTTATGAAAGGATAGCAAAAGTCTCTAGTGTCAGGACAGGTGTTGTTGTACAGAAGAGTTTCCACTTGCAGTTGACAGCGTAGCAGAGTATAGAATCTTTTCATGTCCAAAAAGCACCAAAGAACATTGTCAGCGGAAAATGTTCGAATGGCATCCAAGTGTGGGTGCTTTATTCTGTCATTAATGGCTTTTCCCATGACTTTGTGACATTGGAAATCCATTAAAAATGGCTTGGCATGAAGATTGATTTTTTTTCTTCTTGAAGGACACACAAACATATGCAACAAAGACAGCAATGCAGCAGCATTGTGACAAAGTGTAAATAAATGGTTTTCTGTTTATAAAAGATAACCGTTTCACCTGCAGTATAGTCAAACTCTGTAAACCAAGGATGTGTGATTGCAAGAGAGGAGAAAAAAACACCTTTAGCAAGACTTTGGAAACTCAGATGGCTGGATGTTATATCACCCTCACTTTTTGGAAATTAAAAGGGAACCAGACAGAAATTAATGCAGGACTCAGAACCTCTTTTGCGTTTATCTCTATGTATGTGCGAGTACTTGTTTGTGTGTGTTGCTCGTGTGGACGTGAATTGTGTGATTGCATTTCCCTGTGTGCATGCTGTGCAAGCGCGTATTTGCATGCATACCACATAGCTTTAGACATTATCGTAGCTAAGATAAAAGGCAGGAGTTTAGGGGATTGAGTCTACAATAGAGATTCCAGAGAAGCGATTAGTCCCTGAAAACAGTAAAGTGTGGAAAAGAATAAAATGAGTGGCTAACATAAAAAAACAAAACAGTGGAAACAGTGAAAGAGAGGACACAGGATGAAAATGGATTATGATAGAAAGGGGGGAAATATGGCGAGAGAGAATCGGGGCACGCAGCCAAAATATCAAACATTTCTATCTCGAATACAGACAGAGAAAAATTAGAGAGAAATGCAGGAGACAGGCATAGGAAGTGAGAGTGAGTACAAGAGGAGATTTCCAGATTGCCTAATAACACTTTTTCAAAGCATAGCACACAAGCCCTCATCTTCTCGGCTCTAACACACACACACACACACACAGAGTGCTCATATCTTGACATGACAGCAAAAGGCAGGCAGGGGATGTCTTCGTTATGTAATCCAATGTTTCAGTGCTTTTAGAGGCAAGTGTGTTTTTGTCTGTAAATTCGATCATCTGATGGTGCTCCAGCTCACCGTTCATGTCTATTGATTTTACATGCCATGCCGTGACGTGTGTGCGGCAACTGCAGTACCACAGCACCATCTGTTGATCATCAGAGGCGGCAGCAGCAGCTGACTGCAGCAGCAGTGAAGGGCTGTGCCCTAAAAGAGTAGAAAATAAAACAGACTCCTCCCTGCTGAGTTGCACTAAAGCCACTCTTATCCTGTCTCCTTGCAGTCATTTGCATAAACCATTTAGATGGGCTGAATAGGTTTATATACTTTATGAGCCTATGTAGATATATACTGGTTAAATTAATATAGTGCAGCCTCCTCTGAGCTTTAAGTCAGTGACAGGAAGTGCTTCTCTCAGTGACTGGTTGTAAAGTTTTTGGGTGGCTAGTGGACAGGGGCAGCCCCGTCATAGGCGACATGAGCGGTTGCATAAGGTGCAAAATGTCACAGGGGCATCGCAGGATAATCTAAAATCTCAGCGCCAATCTAAAATCTTGCCTAGGGCTGCTAGTGGATAATCCTTTTTTTTCTTTTTTTAAAGGTACCATCACTGCATACAGCTACAGTACACACAAAGAGTAAGTACTGGCTTTTTACTCAATCATATTACATTTGAGATGAAATAAAACATAAATTTAAGGGTGTTTACATCAGCATCAGATGAATTGCAGTATATAAATTCAAAATAAGTTAAGTGTGATGTATAAACATCATGCCATCTTCCCTAATGCTCTCTAAGGCCTGTATTGCAGCCAGTTCTTGCTTGTTTTGATGGTTTTTTGCCTTCAGCCTTGCTCTTCATCAAGTGAAAAACCTATTCAGCTGGATTGAGGTCAACTTGGCCAGTCAAGAATATTCCAGTTCTGCAAAACATTCTCAACACGAGGTCAACTTACTTTTGGTGTGTCCGAAGCTTTTAGCCTCCTGACATTTCCTTCTCCAGAGGATGGAGTTGCTCAGTTGTCAAGGAGATGGTTTTGTGGCCTAGAGTAAGTACAGATTTTCAGTCATGAGATAAGTGGTCGTATTAGGGAGGAGATTGTAACCTGTTTCCTTTCAAAGATGGGCCCTGGTTTTGGGTGTGACACAAAAAAATGAGTCACTGACCACATCCTTACAGACTGCACTGTACACCGCATCTTTAGCCTAAAAAATCAAAATATGCATTAGAACTGCATTCTACTGTATTATTCTCTACTCCAAGTGATCACATTTACTTCACATTACTCCTTTTTGTACCTGTTTTTTCATTACTTTCTTCCTCTAACAAATTGTCAGATTTCTGTCATTCCTATCTGTCTCACTGAATCTTTTATTCTACCTCTCTGTCTCACTGTCACCTCTCTCTGTCCTAATGTTACTTGTGTCCACATCTCCTGACAAATCTCACTCTCTCCCAACTCCTATTTCCAAAGCCTCAGCTTCATTCCCATCATCTCATTTCCTGTTTCTTGCTCCCTCACACCCTGTCCCTCTAATCTCCATCCTTCCATCATTTATCTCCCAGTCTCATTCCTTCCTCCATGAGGAACTGGCAGCATGAAGGATTTATCAGGGGAAAGAACAGGTTGTTTGTGAGGATGCACATGTCCATCAGCAAAAAACATCATCAGCAAACACAGTACAAGCATGCACACACAGAATCAGAAACTTACACTAATCCTTTGAATACAACTATTGATAATGACTCAAAAGATTTCACACTGGTGAGGTTGAAAGAAACAAAGTAGTTTTAGTGAAGTACCACCACTCAAAATGAACAGTTTTACATAGTTATTGTGCATGTTTTGATTTTTAACTGGATCAGATCATTTTTTTCTGCTTATGTCATGTTTTATTTTCCATTTTTGATCTTTTGGTCTTCAATTCCCCTACTTAAAAACACACAAACACATGCTGACATTCATACATTTTGTACATTCCTACAAAATTGCAGTTTCGACATTTTGATCAATAGCACTGATTGATCAAAAAATCATTAAACTTTTTTTTCTGCCACCCATTTTGGACACTGTAGTGCTGCCACCCTATATAAAGGGCACTGGAAACCTTTAAAGGGATATTGCAAAGAAGCAGGTCTGCAGGCCAGAGTATGTACACAAAAAATGAGATTTATTAAAAAAAAAAAAAAAGAATGAAACGAAGGCAAAAATGAACCCCAGGAAATTCAGCAAAAATAACTTCAGTGATATCAACAAACAAATAAAATCTGCAGCCTCACAGCAAGCTGCCACCTACCCTCTTCCCTACCCAACAACCATAGGGTGAGCCAGACCGATACCACGCTTTCAAAACATAAACAACAACATTGATGTAGAATTTCTGTTACTTCTGACAATCACAATTTCCTACACACACAGACACACACACACCCATCTATGAGTGCAACAAATTATACACAATGTCATTTACTACAGAACAGTTTTATCCTTCCTACCTCAACTTGACAGAGCCTCATGACTCACTACTGAGTGCAGCTAATGATGCACACCTGTTGCCACTATAACTAATTAAGCAGACAATCTGCCATACCATCACAACTCTCAAAAAGAACATGACTGAAGCCTCCTAACAAAATTCTCAACTGAAACTCCTATTACATTTGTGCAACGTGACTGAAATTATCAGAAACATTAGACTGAAGTTAGTGATTTAACACAAAAACACCATGTGTCATGTTGGGAACCAGGGCTTAGTGAAAAGGGAGAGAAGCAAGCTTTTTACAGACTCATGCACACACAAACACTCAGCCGCATAGGCTGATTGCAAAGAGAGTGAATCATTCCCTCACTGGTCAGTTATGAGCACGGTAATGTGCTGAAATTATCGATCCAACAAAGGAACTTGACATCCCTTGCTGGTCTGAAACAAAAAGGAATCAATGGTTATTTTACCCACTGGACCACACACACAAAGGCATTCATACAGATACCCACATTTTTCACAATAACAACACAGAACCATTTCCCACCTGCTGAGCTTCACACACACATATGCATACATGCCTCACTTACACAATTATTCCACCCATTGGCCACATCATTATAACAGGCAGTGAGACGTGTATTTATGCCTTACAATGTAATTTAGAAAGAAAACATCTACCATTAGTGGAACGCAATTATTAGTGAAGTCATCTTTGTGGTCTCAAGAAGCACACAAAAGTTGTTGGAAAGCTACTTTAGAGGATTTAGATTATTCAATTAATCGTTTAGCCTCTCAAAGGTTTCTCCTCCTTCAGCTTTTCTGCCTCACCGCCCTCTCTCTACTTACATCTTCCTCACTCCCTCCCATCCTTCTCCTCTTCTTTTGCAGTTATACTTTGAAAAGTTTTCTCCTTTCCAATTTAATAGAATCGCTTCCCTAAATTAAATCAAAATGAAAGTGTCCTCCTCATATGTTTTTTTTCTCCTTGCAATTGTAAACACAGATAAAAAACTTAATCACTTTGTCAGTTTGACAATCAATTCAGTTTTCCATTTTTTTTCTTTTTCCATCACCCATTCTTCTGTTATTGCATTTTGTTTTTATGCTCTTTCTGCATGCCAGAGAATGAGCGTGTTATCTTTTCAAGAGACCTTCAGTGTATCAGGCCATTTGCGGTCTTATTCTTTCCTCATTGTCTTATTCTTGTTTCCGCAAAAAGCCTTCCTTGGACATTATGAATGTGACAATCCACAACAATAAACTTATGATGTACTCATGCAAACATTGAGCATGTACATGTAGGATCAAGTGAAAGAATCATAGACAATACAGCATCATAACACTACAGAGACACTGCCATGCACAAATATCAGAGCACACATACCACAAGCTGTATAACTGTGTAACAATGTGAAGAATATAATATGAACATTTGCACACATACACATGTTGGTTTGAATGTGCACAAATTACATGCACACACACACACACACACACACACACACACACACACACACACACAGATAAACACTCTGGGGATGGATGCAGCCTGATTATTGGCAACAGGTTTCAATGGACTTATTTTTATCTAGGAGTGTATTGAATTTCTCTTCTTCCCTTATTAAGACGGGGTCTTGAAACCAGCTCAGATATCGAGGCTGAGTCAGACGCTCCGATTGTCTCTGCCACTTAATGGGAGCTTTACTCCCCCTGCTTTCTCTTTCACTGATTTTTCGCCTTTGGAGACAGGAGAGAGGTCTGAGGATCCAGACTGAGATTACACCTGGAAGAAAAAGGATTATTAAAATCTGTGTTGCACAGTTTGTGTATTTACCAACAAACTTCCTTCCAATTTGAAACACAGCCTAAAATTACTCTAGCGGAGTAGAAATTTGTAATATACATTTTTTGAAACGGAATTACAAAATAATTTGAAAAGTTTCCTTTTAAAATAAATACAGTATAGTATGGTAGACAAATAAACCTAAAAGTAACTGTGTGTGTGTGTGTGTGGTTGTGTTTTTGTGCATGCATGGCCTGCAGCCACTAATAATCTTTCCTGTCCCAAATGTCATATGGTCACAAGACTGCAACGTAATAGGGCAACACCTTCCTTCTGTCCTTGTCTCAGTGTAGCGTTCCTGCAAGAGAGAGGCTTCCTCTCAAAGAAACTTCCCTGAATAAATCAAAGGTTTAAAAACAAATGCTCACAGATTCTACAGACACATTAGAAGATTCTAACAGTCGTAATTAAAAACATACTGCATCACCCTACAGATTTCACACAGTTTTTTGTTTGAGGTAATTGTATTTCATCATATAACTAACATCTTCATCATATTAATGTCCACACCTCTAATCTCTAAAGTTATGTAATCCAACACACATTAAAATGCACAAAGAAATGGTTAATTATTCAGAGTGGCCTGTGAACTCTCCAGCGAGAGCTCGAGGCAAACAGGCTTCATGTGAAAATAAGGTCAGCATCTCTAAGAAAAACTTGGATGGGAGAGAAAAACAGGGAGCATATGATTAGGGTCACATGAGCAAAGAAGGTCTGTGTTGTTCTGTGGTCCTTAATTAGACCAAAACTAAACCAAACCCATCTGTTACTTAACATCTAAACATCACCATAGCCATTTTTAAGCTTATCAATTAACACAATCCATTTCCAATTTCTAAACATAGAGCTGCAATGATTAGTCAACTGATTGATTAGTTGATTAACAGAGAATGAATTGGCAACTATTTTGATAATCAATTAATTGTTTTTGTCTGTTTTTAAGCAAATATGCCAAAAATCTGCTGGATTTAGCTTCTCAAACGTGGTGATTTAATGTTTTTCTTTGTCTGAATATGGGCTTTGGACTGTTTCTCGGACAAAACAATACATTTAAAGACATAACCTTTGTGTCTGGGAAATTAGAGCAGACATTTTCCTTTTCTGACATTGTATGGACAAACGATTAATCAAGAAAATAAATCAGCTGATTAATTGGTAATGAAAATAATTCTTAGTTGCAGCCCTGAAATATATTGTGACAAAAACCAAAACATACACATTTTGTTAAAGTTTCTATGTCTTTGGGGTTTGCAGGAGCACACATTCACACACAAACAAACACACACACATACACACACCAACCCTATCTCCTAAAAATGACACGGTTGCACACACACACGCAGGCAGAGGGTTAGACAAGCTGGCTGGTTTATCAAATCAATTCTACATGAAGTTAATGTAACTTGTGCAAGAAACTTACTAATACAAACACACTTTTCAGGCTTCAGTGTTCAGGCATAAGTGATCAAACTCCAGCCTCAGCACAGGGGGGAACAAATGGCCATGAGCCGTAATTACAAGTTAACAATATATTGCCCATCATGCTCCACATGATTGGGATTTATCTGCCATCTGTATTAGATCAACACACCTAATGTAAAGTGGTCTAAATAGCCTTAAATGTGCACACCCAAGAGACAGATACTGTATACGGAGAAACTGCTACATTTTGCAGGATCTCAAACTTTTGTTGTTGAATGTTATGTTGAAAATCACTGTAATGGAAACATGCGCTGTCCAGTACACACACTGATGTGTAGAAAATGGCACTGTATTATCCATTTAACACTGTATAATTACCACTTAGATTTGAATAGGCATTTGCAGGCGCACAGCCTCGCTGGGAATGAGGTTAATACTGCCAATCACATTGAACTTAACACCACTCATGCCATCTCATGGAGATACTGACACTAATGGCATTTGATTTTTAAAGTGTGTGACACACATGTCATAGTCTGCCAATACAATCATAACACCTTCTGTACTGTAGGTGTTTCTGCATACACACAGTGCAATGGAAATATTGCTTTAAGCATGATTACTCCCAGGAATTATTTGCATGTATATAAGTCTACTCAGCTGGAGAGAGCAAGCAAAGCAAAACAAAATAACCATTTGAAAACTCAGAAAACAGCAAGTAAAAGCACGATATTGTTAATGATTGTTAAAAATTTGTACACAGTGGATATTAAACACCGCTATCAAGCTTAAGAGGTGAAAGACAGACAGGTAAACAGGATGAAAGAGAGGCTGCACTCAACATGATGATCACTTGTACTTAATTGTCATGCAGCTGCTGTATACAGACAGAACCACAATGTGATTGTGTATAATTCAAGTCAATGATATCGGCATCAACACTCATGATATCGTCTTGATGGGCCATTACCAGAAAGGACGCAAATGCCATACACAAAGATGGCTGTGTGTCATTTCAGTAATGACTCCTCCTTTTTCAGGTAAGAGGCAGAGCTGGAGAGAGAAGGAGAGAGGATGATCATTCAGTATGATGACTGCTTAGGCCCATACATCAAACTCACATGCAGCCATCCTCTCAGGAGGATTTGAGTCAGTTATACCGTCGGCATCATTTTCTCCCTCACATCTATTGTGGAGCTCTTGTAAAGAATGACAAATGGTAATGTGTGATAAAAGCTGTGCCATATGCTCATTTTACCGACATTGCTTCATTGTCTCTGTGGCAGACAGGGTTAAATGTTGGATGGCAAACACCTCTGAATGCCCTTAAGGCAGAAAAGCCCTGAACTGGCGGTACCCACTTATCCCTAAATGCCCTACCACGAATCTGACCTTTTAGAAAACCATTTCGCAACCCTGTACCAGGTATTATGAGCCATTCTCACATTTTCTCAATGTCTTTTCCCTATCATCTTGTTTCTCACTCTAATTCCCCTCCTCTTTCATGTCTTTATCATCATCTATGTCCTATTTGTCTGTTGTTTCTGATTCCATCCACTTTTTCCCCACTGTTTTCCTCCACCACCTCATTCTTTCCTTGTCGTTTCCCAAATTCAGTCTCTTGCCCTCTTTCTTTCTTTCACTCCAAACACCTCCAGCACTTTGATTCATTTCACAGACATTCAATTGTCTGACGAGGACTTGTTCAAAATGGCCAATTTGACCTTATTTTGGCTTAAGGAGAAAATTGCTTATGCTGTTACTCCTCTCCTCATTCTCCTTTCTTTCTCTTGTATCTACCACTGTGTGTGTAATCCAAGCGGCAACCTCTGGGGCTGAAAAATGAAGCCAATGCGGAAATGCCAAAAACCTGCATTCTCTCTAATGGCCATCAGGGGGAGACTCCACTAGCTGCAAAAAGAAGTCCGATTGTATGGAAGTCTATGAGAAAATGACCCTACTTCTCACTTGATTAATTACCTCAGTAAACTGTTTCCTAATGAGTTTATGGTCTCAATTGCTAGTTTCAAGTCTTCTTCAATGCAGCATGATGTTCATTTTGTAAATTATGGCCCCATTCAGAGTAAAATAGATGATAAAGCAGTGCATGTTTAGGGTGTGGCTATGTTGTGATTGAATCGCCACCACAGCGAAGACGCTATTTCACAGTGTATTTTCAGTTCACTAGGTAATTGTAACATTGTGGCCGCCTAAAAAAAGTCTTGTTCAGCATTTGGTTGTAATAAAAGACCCATCAATGAGTCAGATGATCAGTTCATCTGTTCATCAGTTCATCAGATCTTCAAATGCTTCATATCCCTAGAATCTGTACAACCCAAGCTAAAAGGTTATGTAAGTCAATAAACCATAATAATTGATATAGGTATTGAAATTGTGTCATATATTTAAAAAATAAAAAAATGTTTTTTCATCAAATTTTACTGAATAAACACACAAAATACATTGATCCAAAACATTTCTGAATGTTCTGCCTTGTGCAGAAAGTCTGAAACTTCCCACACCCGCGAAAATCACACACAACCCGCCACACACACACACACCCGCAAAAAACACACACACACCCACCATACACAAACACAGCACAAAAACAACTCTCTAAAATGTAAAAAACAAACAAATAAATAAATAATAATCCCTAAAAATGTACTTACATATCCTGATATGGATCGATGCCTTCAGCAAAATGGTCTTCATCCTCACTGAAGGAGTCCGGATCAGAAGAAAGTGCCTCTTCTGGTTGGCCACCACCTGCGAACAAAACCTCCAAAGCCTTCTGTTCTTGTCATCACGACAAAAAAAGACAGATATATGCTCCAAAAATACGCTTACTCTCTCAATATCTGAATCTGAATCTCTCAACGACCTGCTTCTCCACTCTGCTCCACTCCACTCCACCGCGCCACCTCACGTCATCACTACGTTTCACCCGGTTTTATTACCTACAGGTAACGTAATATAATGGCGTCATCATCTTCCGACACAAGCTTACAACGTGATTGTGTAAAAGATTAGAGCCTTAGCTTTCAGCTGCAAAAAGAATGAAAGCTCTAGCTGTTATGGTTTTTATTTTAGATCTATTTGAATTGGACTATGTAAACAGCGACCCACCGCGGTTAGTCTAGGGCCGCCCACGGGACATCCGTTTTCAAAGGGTTATATCGCTTTTCTCGGCTTGAGGAAAGTTTTACAAATATAAAACCTCCATGGATCTAAAGTTCATAATAGAAAAAGTCATAATTGACGTTGTTTGCAGTTCGAGGCGTCCTGTCAACAGTTTTACAGATGTCTCTTTTATAATGGTGGTCTATAGGGAAAATGCTTTTTGGGCCGCAGGGGTTTTTTCGCTGTAATACCGCGAGTGGCCACTGGGAAAAATTGGCTGCAATGCTGGGCGGCGGCGCCCTATCCAGCTCTTATTATACATCCATGCACTGGAACAGCAGTCCGCAAACCAATGGGTGACATCACAGTGACTACATCCATATTTTTTTTACAGTCTATGGTGTAGTCGTAAAAACTGCCATTTTATAAGACAGGGGTATGCTTTATCCCGTGATTCCAACACACGTGCAAAGCAGAAATCTGTAACTTTCTACATGCTGTTGCCCTCAAACTCCAGCAAACATGGCAGATCATTTTTTGTTGTATGTTGTTTTGCTTCTAGCAAGTGCTACAAACCATTATGTTGCCAACGGCTACATCACCTCAACACAAAAACCTGCTACAGAGGATTGTGTTTACTGTGTGGGTGCAGGTAAACGGGGTTGGTTCCAACTGTTGAGCCTTCTTGGTGTTGTGGGCCCAACAAATCAAAACACCATTTATTGTGAGGGCATCTACCTGATGATCCTATAGACTTGCCTACACTCTTACACTCATGCACAAATCCATATTGATACCATGTTCTTTTATTTGGTAAGATTGATCAAGAGACATAAATCAAGTTTCTCATACCTGAAATTTTGCTAACAAGTGGCTATTGGTAAGACTAGTTGAACCAGTCATACAGTGATGGTATTCGGACAACTGAGTGGGCCATGGCATTCAGATGAAGTTGCCTATCAAGCCACTTGGGTCAGCCACTTTAGTTAAGCCTTAGCAGATACGGTGTAGATGACAGGTAATGCCACCAAGTATCTGCTCTTTCCTTGGGTGAGGTTAGGTAGGATGCAAGGACACTTAAAGGTGCACTAGGTCTGAGAAAGGTGTGAAGAGTTTTCAGATGTAACTATTTGTAAGACTACTGAGTGACTAGCTAGATAAGCAGGGTTAGGGTTAGGACGCTTTAAAGGTGCAATAGGTCAGAGAAAGGTGTGAAAAGTTGTCTGATATACAGAAACTATTTGAAAGACTGGTATTATGATGATATTCAATTCAGCCAGTTGGGTCATTCACAAAAGTTTACCCTGAGCAGGTATAATATAAGGGTGGGGCTTGCAAAAGGGCATCTGCTCTTTGTTTGAGTGAGAGTAGGATTTAAAGACAGCTTAAAGGAAAGTTAGGTCAAGGCTAGAGAACGGTGTTGCCAGTCATGAGGCCAAGTAGATTTATGACAGCACAACCTGATGCTTATTACAGGGCCTAGTGACCACACAAAAAAATGGTTGTTCTTAAGTGGTTCTTCAGCGGTTCTCTGGGGTGGTTGAGGTGCTATATAGCACCGCTGCTGTACAAAGAACCTCTTAAGCCCCTGTATGGTTCTTTAGAGGTTCTTCGGCTTTGTTTAGTTTAGTTGGGGAAAGAATAAAAAATTCATTAAAATACAGAATATTTCCTGAGGATAACACATTAAAGCAGTGGATGTCAATCTTTTTGCCCCCAAGGCCCCTCTATGTCTAAGGAAATATTCCAGGGCCATCAAAGGAGACCCCAGTTGGAGCAGTGACATTATAGTAAGTTATGTTAAACAAAGATACTGAAATGCCTTTGGCCTTACTGACAAAGTTTGAGACTAGGGATATCAACGGTTAACCGTTAATGGGTTAACCGCTGAGAATATTTTTAATGGTTAGGCATATCGGTCTATGGCATATTTTTCCGCTAACGGCTAGACAGTTACGTGTTAATAACATTAGACATTCTTTTTGAATGGATAAAGTACCGGTGTAAAACCAACTTCTACAGAGAGTGTTGCATTATGGGTTGTTTGTAGCATTAATGTTGCTATGCTAGCGAGTGTCTTAAAGTCTGTTTATCGTGAGTGTGTTAAAGTCAGTCAGCACTAAAAGTGTCTCCTTAGTCCAGTTTAACCTGCAGGAGTTTCTGAAGGCTCGTTTAACGTGTTTTTCTGCCGCGGAGGAAATAAATTCATGATGAGTGAAAATGAGTCCAAAGCATGATGAGTACAAAAAATTTACTCATCATGCTCAAATCAGTGACACAGGATGCAAACTCACTGGCAGACAGAGCTCCCTCACCTTCATGCCAGACATAAAACAACATAAATTGTGACATTGGGGACGGCGAGTTTTGTCTTGTAGTACAGAGCTGACACTTTCAATCTTGGGCAGAGGAGAAGGGCTTGCAGATCCATGCAGACAACATGTTATATTAGCATTATACTGAAGCAAAAAGTTTGTTATTTAGCAAATTAGATGACACATCTGTGATCTGTACTATACAACACTGATGTTACAGAATGTTACATCTACTGATGACAATCTTAAGTAGCGATTAATCAATGAACGACAGGCTGTAACATTAATCATATAATATTAGCTTGCTATGAAGACTAAGCAAGCTAGTGGCTAACTTACTTCATTTATCATTGCCGTTTCAACAGTGTACAGAGTTTTAACTGAGTTTTCTAACAAGTTTTAAGAGCTAAATTTGATGAACAGGTTCACTGCATAGTTTAAACTGAGTTTACAACAACCTAGGGCTAATTTGAAAACAGCTATTTACCTCAGATGAAGAAATACGAAATCGCCACATCACTCCGCCACTCTTCTGTGTGCATCACTTCTTTCAAGATGGAGGCGGGGTGGAGCTATGAGGTTTAGCCAACAGTTATTGTATCCAATGGCGTAATGAGATTTAGTCACAAGCTCTTTTTAATACTTTTCATTGGGCAAATATTTGTAAAACCCACAGACAGATGTAAAGGGTGACCAATAGCAGTGATTTATGAAAAAAAATAAAAATGATGAAATATGGAGATACGAGGTTTCTGCCTGACAGCACATTTTAGCAATTATTTTCTTAACATGTATAATGTGTTTAGAAAGAAATCTCTGATTTTCCTTTACACAGACTTTAAAAAAAGTATGTACTGTAATGCACTTTGGGTAAAAACATCCACCATGTTATATTAAATTAATGAAGTTATTTTGTGTTAAGGCCTACAGTTGGAAGTGGCCATTCTGCTCTTGCCTGCATTGTTCAAGGAGGACCCAGGGTTTTTGTTTGAAGTTGAGGTGAGCCATGAACAGTTGACTATGGTGTGTGAAGCACAATCTAGTCAAAGCACTACACTCCTTGCGCATTTTGTTATGCTATAAAATTATTTCACATGCAAGCATTAGTTGTTTTTTTTGGCGGTCTACACAAACTATTCTATCAAAGTGGAAAGAAAATTACATTAATTTACATGTAATGGCAAAAGTAAATGAGCAGTTGTATGGAAGTAGTAAAATTTTAATGTTAATTCATAAGATTTGCCTTTCAAATAAATGTGAGCAGAAGATGGTTAATACTATTATTCACTCTCCCCCAGGACCATGCTCAGACTAGCACTCCTGGCATCTCAACACTGAAGATGGTGCTTAAAGGCTGCGAGGAGGGTCACCCTATGCAGTATGACCACATTGTGCTCACATTAGTTGGTCAGTTGATCACAGAAGAGAGCGAGGACATCTCGATGGCACTGGGCCTCCTCCTGTGTGTATATTTCGTGTTTGGAATCCAGTATCCTAAAGGACTGAAAAAGACACTGACCTTTTTGGAGTGTGTTATTTTGAAATTGAAGGATGCAGCTGGACTTCCTGTCACAGTAAAAAGGTGTACAACTCAATCTGTGAGTAGACTGTAGGAGAGTATATAACTCAGTTTGCGAGTGTATGTATTAGTTTCGCTTACTCTCTCACTCACCCTCACTCTAATGTTAAAAGCTCCTGACTAGTTCTTTATTTTGTTCAGAAAATCTAATGTAGGACTAAGCCTATAGGCCAAAAAGAGACCTGCTTACAGGGCTGCAGTAAATGGCTATGGGCCAGAATGTTTGTAAACCAGGACTCTCTCTTCCACAAAATTTAACATATTTTAAGCTTGTTGCAATATTTTGTATTTCTATATTGTATTTTTTGGAATATATGTGTTTTATATATTTATTTTTTCCCTGGCTTGTTAGCATTGATTTTATTTGCTGAAAGAAAGAAATATAAAAGATTTGAAAGGATAATATATAGTTTCTTAGTAAACATTTAGTACAGGATTCGTAATCTTTTAAGTCACCATTTGGTAAGAAATTATTGTCATTCATGTTTTAAGTAAAAGTGTCATTTAGAAGCATACTGACTCATCTGTGGTAGTATGATTTAATTAAATAAGTATGGTGAATGTAATTTAAGGGCCCTACTAGCTTAAAAATGTTAAAACAACACAGTGCTATATGGCACCTCTAATGGTTCTACATAGCACCATTTGACAAAGGTGCTATATAGCACCCTTAAAGATAGGTGCTGTATAGCACCAAAACAGGTTCCCCTATGATTATGAGCCAAGGAACCATTGTTGGGTACTGTTAAGCACCATTTTGATTTATTATTTTTGCAATATAGTGTTATATAGCACCTCTAATGGCTCTACATAGCAACATTTGACAAGGAGCTATATGGCACCAAAAAAGATCCCCTATGATAACAAGACACTTTTGGGTACTATTTAGCACCATTTTTGTTAAAGCAATGTAGTGCTATTCATTTCATAAACTTTTCAGTGAAATCAGACGCCCCCCCTCCCCCGCCCCCCCCCCACTTACTATACCCATTTTTCAACTAACACCCAATCTTACTAATTTCACTCTTTTCATTTTAACCTTTTTTTTCGAGTAACAATGGTTCGATGCTCTTTAAATTTTCACCCTTTTTCGGCCATTTTTCGGGTAACCCCCGGCCCTTGCTCATTTTACCCATTTTTCGACCGACGACCAATCTTACTAATTCTACCTATTTCTCCATAAACACCCACCCCGTATTCATTTTATCACGTTTTCGGGAAGATCCGACGCCATTTTCATTTTTATCGTTTTTCGGCCATTTTTCCGGTAACCCCTGGCCCTTACTCGCTTTACCCATTTTTCGGCCGATGACCAATATTACTAATTTTACCCATTTCTCCATAAACACCCACCCCGTATTCATTTTATCACGTTTTCGGGAAGATCCGACGCCATTTTCATTTTCACCGTTTTTCGGCCATTTTTCCGGTAACCCCCGGCCCTTACTCGTTTTACCCATTTTTCGGCCATTTTTCCGGTAACCCCCGGCCCTTAATCGTTTTACCCATTTTTCGACCGACGACCAATCTTACTAATTCTACCTATTTCTCCATAAACACCCATCCCGTATTCATTTTATCTTATTTTCGGAAAGGTCTGACGCCATTTTCATTTTCACCCTTTTTCGGCCATTTTTCCGGTAACCCCCGGCCCTTACTCGTTTTACCCATTTTTCGGCCGATAACCAATATTACTGATATTACCCATTTCTCTATGAAAACGCAACCCGTATTCATTTTATCACGTTTTTTGGAAGATCCGATGCTATTTTTGTTTTCACCCTTTTTCTGCCATTTTTCGAGTAACCCCCGGCCCTTAATCGTTTTACCCATTTTTCGAACGACAACCAATCTTACTAATTCTACCTATTTCTCCATAAACACCCACCCCGTATTCATTTTATCACATTTTCGGGAATATCCGACGCCATTTTCATTTTTAGCGTTTTTCAGCCATTTTTCCGGTAACCCCCGGCCCTTAATCGTTTTACCCATTTTTCGGCTGATGACCAATATTACTTATTTTACCCATTTCTTTATGAAAACGCACCCCGTATTTTTTTTTTATCACGTTTTTTGGAAGATCTGATGCTGTTTTTATTTTCATCCTTTTTCGGCCATTTTTCCGATAACCCCCGGCCCTTACTGATTTTACCCATTTTTCGGAGGATGACCAATATTACTAATTTTACCCATTTCTCCATAAACACCCACCCCGTATTCATTTTATCACGTTTTCGGGAAGATCCGACGCCATTTTTATTTTCACCCTTTTTCTGCCATTTTTCCGGTAACCCCCGGTCCCTACTCGTTTTACCCATTTTTCGGCTGATGACCAATATTACTAATTTTACCCATTTCTTTATGAAAACGCACCCCATATTCATTTTATCACGTTTTTTGGAAGATCCGATGCTATTTTTATTTTCACCCTTTTTCGGCCATTTTTCGGGTAACCCCCGGCCCTTACTTGTTTTACCCATTTTTCAGCCGACGACCAATCTTACTAATTCTACCTATTTCTCCATAAACACCCATCCCGTATTCATTTTATCTTGTTTTCGGGAAGATCCGACGCCATTTTCATTTTCACCGTTTTTCGGCCATTTTTCCAGTAACCCCCGGCCCTTACTCGTTTTACCCATTTTTCGGCCGATAACCAATATTACTAATTTTACCCATTTCTTTATGAAAACGCACCCCGTATTCATTTTATCACGTTCTTTGGAAGACCGACGACCAATCTTACTAATTCTACCTATTTCTCCATAAACACCCACCCCGTATTCATTTTATCACGTTTTCGGGAAGATCTGACGCCATTTTTATTTTCACCCTTTTTCGGCCATTTTTCGGGTAACCCCCGGTCCTTACTCGTTTTACCCATTTTTCGGCCGATGACCAATCTTACTAATTTTACCCATTTCTCCATAAACACCCACCCCGTATTCATTTTATCACGTTTTCGGGAAGATCCGACGCCATTTTTATTTTCACCGTTTTTCGACCATTTTTCCGATAACCCCCGGCCCTTACTCGTTTTACCCATTTTTTGACCGACGACCAATCTTACTAATTCTACCCATTTCTCCATTAACACCCAGCCCATATTCATTTTATCACGTTTTCGGGAAGGTCTTACGCCATTTTCATTTTCACCCTTTTTCGGCCATTTTTCCGGTAACCCCCGGCCCTTACTCCTTTTACCCATTTTTCGGCCGATGACCAATATTACTAATTTTACCCATTTCTCTATGAAAACACAACCCGTATTCATTTCATCACGTTTTTTGGAAGATCTGATGCTATTTTTGTTTTCACCCTTTTTCTGCCATTTTTCCGGTAACCCCCGGCCCTTACTGATTTTACCCATTTTTCGGCCGATGACCAATATTACTAATTTTACCCATTTCTCCATAAACACCCACCCCGTATTCATTTTATCTTGTTTTCGGGAAGGTCTGACGCCATTTTCATTTTCACCGTTTTTCGACCATTTTTCCGGTAACCCCCGGCCCTTACTCGTTTTACCCATTTTTCAGCCATTTTTCGGGTAACCCCCGGCCCTTAATCGTTTTACCCATTTTTTGACCGACGACCAATCTTACTAATTCTACCTATTTCTCCATAAACACCCACCCCGTATTCATTTTATCACGTTTTCGGGAAGATCCGACGCCATTTTCATTTTCACCGTTTTTCGGCCATTTTTCCGGTAATCCCCGGCCCTTACTCGTTTTACCCATTTTTTGACCGACGACCAATCTTACTAATTCTACCTATTTCTCCATTAACACCCACCCCGTATTCATTTTATCACGTTTTCGGGAAGGTCTTACGCCATTTTCATTTTCACCCTTTTTCGGCCATTTTTCCGGTAACCCCCGGCCCTTACTCATTTTACCCATTTTTCGGCCGATGACCAATATTACTAATTCTACCCATTTCTCTATGAAAACGCAACCCGTATTCATTTTATCACGTTTTTTGGAAGATCTGATGCTATTTTTGTTTTCACCCTTTTTCTGCCATTTTTCCGGTAACCCCCGGCCCTTACTGATTTTACCCATTTTTCGGCCGATGACCAATATTACTAATTTTACCCATTTCTCCATAAACACCCATCCTGTATTCATTTTATCTTGTTTTCGGGAAGGTCTGATGCCATTTTCATTTTCACCCTTTTTCGGCCATTTTTCCGGTAACCCCCGGCCCTTACTCGTTTTACCCATTTTTCCGGTAACCCCCGGCCCTTACTTGTTTTACCCATTTTTCGGACGATGACCAATATTACTAATTTTACCCATTTCTTTATGAAAACGCACCCCGTATTCATTTTATCACGTTTTTTGGAAGATCCTATGCTGTTTTTATTTTCATCCTTTTTCGGCCATTTTTCCGGTAACCCCCGGACCTTACTGGTTTCACCCATTTTTCGGCCGACGACTAATCTTACTAATTCTACCCATTTCTCCATAAACACCCATCCCGTAATCATTTTATCTTGTTTTCGGGAAGGTCTGACGCCATTTTCATTTTCACTGTTTTTCGGCCATTTTTCCGGTAACCCCCGGCCCTTACTCGTTTTACCCATTTTTCGGCCATTTGTCGGGTAACCCCCGGCCCTTACTCGTTTTACCCATTTTTCGGCCGATGACCATTATTACTAATTTTACCCATTTCTCCATAAACACCCACCCCGTATTCATTTTATCACGTTTTCGGGAAGATCCGACGCCATTTTTATTTTCACCCTTTTTCGGCCATTTTTCCGGTAACCCCCGGCCCTTACTGATTTTACCCATTTTTCAGCCGACGACCAATCTTACTAATTCTACCTATTTCTCCATAAACACCCACCCTGTATTCATTTTATCACGTTTTCGGGAAGATCCGACGCCGTTTTCATTTTCACCGTTTTTCGACCATTTTTCCGGTAACCCCTGGCCCTTACTCGTTTTACCCATTTTTTGACCGATGACCAATCTTACTAATTCTACCTATTTCTCCATAAACACCCATCCCGTATTCATTTTATCTGGTTTTCGGGAAGATCCGACGCCATTTTCATTTTCACCGTTTTTCGGCCATTTTTTCCGGTAACCCCCGGCCCTTACTCGTTTTACCCATTTTTCGGCCATTTGTCGGGTAACCCCCGGCCCTTAATCGTTTTACCCATTTTTCGACCGACGACCAATCTTACTAATTCTACCTATTTCTCCATAAACACCCATCCCGTATTCATTTTATCTTGTTTTCGGAAAGGTCTGACGCCATTTTCATTTTCACCCTTTTTCGGCCATTTTTCCGGTAACCCCCGGCCCTTAATCGTTTTACCCATTTTTCGACCGACGACCAATCTTACTAATTCTACCTATTTCTCCATAAACACCCACCCCGTATTCATTTTATCACATTTTCGGGAATATCCGACGCCATTTTCATTTTTAGCGTTTTTCTGCCATTTTTCCGGTAACCCCCGGCCCTTAATCGTTTTACCCATTTTTCGGCCGATGACCAATATTACTAATTTTACCCATTTCTTTATGAAAACGCAAACCCGTATTCATTTTATCACGTTTTTTGGAAGATCCGATGCTGTTTTTATTTTCACCCTTTTTCGGCCATTTTTCGGGTAACCCCCGGCCCTTACTCGTTTTACCCATTTTTCGGCCATTTTTCCGGTAACCCCCGGCCCTTAATCGTTTTACCCATTTTTCGACCGACGACCAATCTTACTAATTCTACCTATTTCTCCATAAACACCCACCCCGTATTCATTTTATCACATTTTCGGGAATATCCGACGCCATTTTCATTTTTATCGTTTTTCTGCCATTTTTCCGGTAACCCCCGGCCCTTACTCGTTTTACCCATTTTTCGGCCATTTGTCGGGTAACCCCCGGCCCTTACTCGCTTTACCCATTTTTCGGCCGATGACCAATCTTACTAATTCTACCCATTTCTCCATAAACACCCACCCTGTATTCATTTTATCATGTTTTCGGGAAGATCCAAGGCCGTTTTCATTTTTATCGTTTTTCGGCCATTTTTCCGGTAACCCCCGGCCCTTGTTTTACACATTTTTCAGCCGACGACCAATCTTACAAATTCTACCCATTTCTCCATAAACACCCATCCCGTATTCATTTTATCTTGTTTTCGGGAAGGTCTGACGCAATTTTCATTTTCACCCTTTTTCGGCCATTTTTCCGGTAACCCCCGGCCCTTACCCGTTTTACCCATTTTTCCGGTAACCCCCGGCCCTTACTTGTTTTACCCATTTTTCGGACGATGACCAATATTACTAATTTTACCCATTTCTTTATGAAAACGCCCCCCGTATTCATTTTATCACGTTTTTTGGAAGATCCTATGCTGTTTTTATTTTCATCCTTTTTCGGCCATTTTTCCGGTAACCCCCGGACCTTACTGGTTTTACCCATTTTTCGGCCGACGACTAATCTTACTAATTCTACCCATTTCTCCATAAACACCCATCCCGTAATCATTTTATCTTGTTTTCGGGAAGGTCTGACGCCATTTTCATTTTCACTGTTTTTCGGCCATTTTTCCGGTAACCCCCCGGCCCTTACTCGTTTTACCCATTTTTCGGCCATTTGTCGGGTAACCCCCGGCCCTTACTCGCTTTACCCATTTTTCGGCCGATGACCATTATTACTAATTTTACCCATTTCTCCATAAACACCCACCCCGTATTCATTTTATCACGTTTTCGGGAAGATCCGACGCCATTTTTATTTTCACCCTTTTTCGGCCATTTTTCCGGTAACCCCCGGCCCTTACTGATTTTACCCATTTTTCAGCCGACGACCAATCTTACTAATTCTACCTATTTCTCCATAAACACCCACCCTGTATTCATTTTATCACGTTTTCGGGAAGATCCGACGCCGTTTTCATTTTTATCGTTTTTCAGCCATTTTGCCGGTAACCCCCGGCCCTTAATCGTTTTACCCATTTTTCGGCCGATGACCAATCTTACTAATTCTACCCATTTCGCCATAAACACCCACCCCGTATTCATTTTATCACGTTTTCGGGAAGATCCGACGCCATTTTTATTTTCACCCTTTTTCGGCCATTTTTCCGGTAACCCCCGGCCCTTACTCGTTTTACCCATTTTTCGGCCGATGACCAATATTACTAATTTTACCCATTTCTCTATGAAAACGCAACCCGTATTCATTTTATCATGTTTTTTGGAAGATCCGATGCTATTTTTATTTTCACCCTTTTTCTGCCATTTTTCCGGTAACCCCCGGCCCTTACTGATTTTACCCATTTTTCGGCTGACGACCAATCTTACTAATTCTACCCGTTTCTCCATAAACACCCATCCCGTAATCATTTTATCTTGTTTTCGGGAAGGTCTGACGCCATTTTCATTTTCACCGTTTTTCGGCCATTTTTCCGGTAACCCCCGGCCCTTACTCGTTTTACCCCTTTTTCCGGTAACCCCCGGCCCTTACTCGTTTTACCCATTTTTCGGCCGATGACCAATATTACTAATTCTACCCATTTCTCCATAAACACCCACCCCGTATTCATTTTATCACGTTTTTTAGAAGATCCGATGCTGTTTTTATTTTCACCCTTTTTTGGCCATTTTTCCGGTAACCCCCGGCCCTTACTCGTTTTACCCATTTTTTTGGCCGACGACCAATCTTACTAATTCTACCCATTTCTCCATAAACACCCATCCCGTAATCATTTAATCTTGTTTTCGGGAAGGTCTGACGCCATTTTCATTTTCACCGTTTTTCGGCCATTTTTCCGGTAACCCCCGGCCCTTACTCGTTTTACCCATTTTTCCGGTAACCCCCGGCCCTTACTCGTTTTACCCATTTTTCGGCCGATGACCCATCTTACTAATTTTACCCATTTCTCCATAAACACCCACCCCGTATTCATTTTATCACGTTTTTTGGAAGATCCGA